>NC_137022.1:6594984-7192484 GCF_032717465.1 Coenobita brevimanus | reverse complement strand
GGGCCGCCGGGTGACATGTATACACGCAAGTGTCTTTCCGTCACTGTGTCAACTGGACGCCATTCCATCTTGCCACCAAAGGGTATGCAGGGAGTCCCTTTATACCACACAGGTGAGAGTCGGTCTTTCCTGTGCCTTTGCCAGGTGTACAATGCTTTCTTTAGGTTCCTCTTTGAGTCCATCTGTACTGCCTGTAGCCAATTGTATCATCCACCCCTGCCAAGCCTCTTTCCAAGGATACTAGAGAAGGGCTCAGTGATGGTGCCGTAATGCATACCATGGTTACAACAGTGTATAGTTTATCTAGTACTGGAGTAAGTTATCACGTTGAGAGCAAAGTCATAGTCAGCACAGCAGGCAGACGCACAAACACCTCCTCCCTCGCACCAAAAAATAGTTATCTTCCTTACGTCATTATGCATCAACGTAAGGACCTACAGGCATGGGGATATTTTCATTCGCAAGAGGAAGAGTCGGTGAGTAAAATGGTCATTAATTCGTTTCCCTAAGTGCCATACTTTCCAAGATATTTAGGTTTGAATAAAAGTAATTTTCAGTGGTTTCCGAGAAATTGTCTGCTGTGAGGTGACGACTGCTTTAAATATTGCCCGGTGTTTACGGGTATGGAAGTTGTGTAGATTGGCTTGGGAAGAGGGAAGGGTTCCAGAGGACTGGAAATTAGGTATAATTGTTCCTCTGTTCAAAGGAAAAGGGGAGAGAGAAGTATGTGGTAACCATAGGGGTATTTGCCTTCTTAGTGTGACTGGTAAAATATATGGTAGAATACTCATTGATAGGGTTAGGCATATGACAGAGGAGCTAGTTGGAGAAGAACAAGGGGGATTTAGGAAGGGAAAAGGGTGTGTAGATCAGATATTTGTTCTAAGATGTTTAGTGGAGAAGTATCTAGAGAAGGGAAGGAAAGTGTATGCTGCCTTCATGGACTTGGAGAAAGCTTATGACAGAATAGATAGGCAAGGTATGTGGAAGGTATTAAGAATATATGGAGTGGAGGGGAAATTGTTGAGTGCTGTGAAGAGTATGTACGAGGGAGCTAGGGCTACGGTGCGAGTGGATGGTGAGCTGAGTGAGTTCTTTGATCTCAATGTGGGACTGAAACAGGGGTGTGTGATGTCTCCTTGGCTGTTTAATATATATATGGATGGGGTTGTAAAGGAGGTGCAAGGTAGGGCAGTGGTGTGGGGGTGGCCCTAATGAATGAGGGTGAGATTTGGAAGCTTCCGGTGTTGCTGTTTGCTGATGATACAGTATTGTTGAGTGAAGATAAATGGGAGTTGCAAGGTTTGGTGAATGAATTTGGGACAGTGTGTAGGAGGAGAAAGCTGAAAGTTAATGTAAAGAAAAGTAAAGTTATGGTGTTTGAGAGGAATGAAGTCACAGAGTGTGCAGTGAGGTTGGATGGTGAGGATATGGAGAATGTAAGTGCATTCAAGTACTTGGGTAGTGTGATGAGTAAGGATGGAACTTTGGGGGATGAAGTACGTGAAAGGGTACAGCAGGGAAGAAAGGTTGTTGGTACACTGAAAGCAGTGATGAGAAATAGGGATGTGAGTATGGAAGTTAAGAAGTCACTGCATGATGGTATTGTGATCCCTACTCTGACGTATGGAAGCGAGGCGTGGACCTTGCAAGAGGGGAACAAGTCAAGAGTGAGAGCAGTGGAAATGAGTTACTTGAGAGGAGCATGTGGAGTGACGTGGAGGGACAGGTTGACGAATGAAGAAGTGAAGGAACGTTGTGGGGTAGATGTGGATGTGGTAGAGAAGATTAGGAGAAATACACTGAGGTGGTTTGGACATGTGGAGAGAATGGAGAATGAAAGACTGACTAAGAGGGTGTATGTAGGTGAGGTGGAGGGAGGGAGAGGGAGGGGTAGACCGAGGATGAGATGGAGGGATGGAGTTGAGAGGTATATGAGGGAGGGGGGGGGTGAGTTGGGGGGAGGGGAGTCAAATGGTGGGTGACAGAGTGACTTGGAGGCGTTTTGTCTGCGGCCACCCTTTGCGGGATTAGGGCGTCGGGCTATAGATAGATAGATAGATAGTTTACGGGTAGCTAAAGCCACCGAATTTGGTGAACTTATACTCTGTAATGACATAAGCTGACATGCACAGGATTAGTGATCTTCACCTCAAGATCCCCTTATAGCTAGCTTTCTAATGGGCAATGGCTGGGGGAAGTTTTTATCTAAATCTTCATTGGACAATTCTTAGGTGTTCCAATTATTGTTATTATTGCTGTTTTTTGTTCTTTTTGTTGTTTTTGCCAGTAAAAATTATGAGTATTTTGAAACATTTTGAAAGTGGCATCAAGTAACTATCATCCACTCAAGATGTAATGCTACCTACCTCTTCCTTCATCTTTATAATTTCGTTTCTTTGTCTGCCCTCTTCTCTCCCTATTTCCCTCATTTTCCTGTCACTTTTTATAACACTACTTTCCTTTTCAGGTGGCTTTACATTAAGAGACAAGCCAAATAGTTTTCTATAAGCCAGGAAACCTTTTACAGCGCTGGGTGGTCACCATATAACCAACTCATACGTTTACCGTACGTGTCAACAAGAGGGTTGATGGAAGTTTAGTGCCTCTCCCCGTAATACAACTAGTTCAAAGTCAAACGGCCACTCCTTCCGGGACTATGGCATCTGGCTATAAATGGATAGATCCATAGTGTTATGCAGCGTATGTCAAAGAGTGTGTGTAAACAGAGTAAAACTATTTTGGCTGTGGGTCGAGAGAGAGAGAGAGAGACAGAGAGAGAATGTTTTCATACTGAGTTGAATATGGAGAATTTCAATCCTTAAAAAAAAAAATCTTTCCTTAATAGCTCCCAGAGGCAGTTATAACAAAGTCAAAATTTCATTGACCTTAACTGACTAAAATTTCTGACTCCTCACACACAACTCTTCAAGCTACTCTTCCTATAACAACATTCTGCCTGTGAAAGGATGACGTGTTAAAGGGGGCACTTGAAATTCTTCTGTAAAACTTCAGTAACAAGATGGCAAGCCTTGGAGAGTCGGCTTAGCTAAAGTCAAGGACCTCTTGTCGGAGAAATCTGTATAGTTTTTATTACTGTTCGGGCGAGGGAAGACACGAGAGAGGAAGAAAACACGCATGAATATTGGAAATAGTTTTGAGAGAGGAGTTATGGAAGGCTGAGAGGAAGAGGGGAGAGGGGAAGATGACATGATATTTTTTAAATGTGCCCGACTCCGGCCATAAGGCTTCACAACCCGCTACTATGGTGCCAGTACTCCTGTTAAGTCCATACACCTGCACATGTCACACACTTCGGCGCTAATACCCACCGTCCATATTGATTACATGCTTAGGCTGTCTCATACAGGACTGGTGTATTGGTATTAGCGGGGGTGTTTTTATAACATGTCGGCGGGTCGTCTGATAGACCTGTAAAGTCTGCCTAAATGAAACTCAAATCCTTAAGTTGTCCCTGCCCCAACGGGGACTCGAACCTGGGTGTATTAGGACTGGAGGCCAATTCTCTACTGATTCAGCCACCACCTGAATGACTGTCTAGCTGAGAAATGTGATGAGGGATGAATCAGGAAGTAATTATCTGTGAATATGCCAAGACAACGTATGCAATCATTTCAATATCAATTGGTAGGGTATTGGATCTAGATATCCCGCTGGCTTTTATGAAGAGCACTCTTGTGTTCAGAGAGAGAGAGAGAGAGAGAGAGAGAGAGAGAGAGGGAGGGAGAGAGAGATGTGAAAGATTTGCCAGAGAGGTGACGCCAAGAATTCAGAGGGTTTGAAAGATGAGTGATTGGATGTATGACAATTATCACAATGCACTTTCTTGGTATTTCTCCAAGTTTTATGCTCTCCTGCCTCCATTTCTTCATTTGAAATAGAGCTGGGATGTTAGTGATATGTTAGGAGAAAATTGGCTGGAAATGGAATATGTGACTGAGTTTAAGGACTTGGGTAGTGTGATGAGTAAGGATGGAAGTTTAGAGGGCGAAGTGCTTGAAAAAATACAACATGGAAGGATTGCTGGCTCCTTGAAAGCAGTGATGAGAAACAGGGGAAGTGAGCATGGAAGTGAAAAAGTTAGTGCATAACAGTATTGTGATATCAACTCTAACGTATGGAAGTGAAGCTTGGACCTTGTTGGAGGGATACAAGTCAAGAGTGAGAGCAGTGAAAATTAGTTATTTGAGAGGAGCATGTTAAGTCACATGGAGAGATACTCTGAAAAATGAGGAAGTCAAGGAGCTTTGTCGCGTGGATGTGGATGTGATAGGAAGAGTTAGGAGAAACACAGTGAAGTGGTTTGACCATGTAGAGAGGATGGAGGGTGCGAGACTGACGAAGAGAGTGTACCGGTACAGTATGTGAGTGAGGTGGAGGGGGGGTGGATGGAGGGGCAGGCAAAGGATAAGATGTAGAGACGGAGTGGAGTAGTACTGTATATGAGAGACGGGGTGTGTGAGCTGGGAGCAGGGCAGTGAAATGGCGGTGGACAGGGCAACATGTAGGCGATTTGTTTGTGCCACCCCTTACGGGATTAAGACGTCTGGCAATAGGCAGAAAGAAGTGGCTGTAAACCATCTAAATAGAATATCTTCCTTACGATGACTTCTGTTATATATATATATATATATATATATATATATATATATATATATATATATATATATATATATATATATATATATATATATATAATTTCCTGTGGACCTCATGGGATGCATACGGCCTCAATGAACTCTCTCCACCAATATTTGTCTCTTGCCATCTCCTTCAGGTCTCACCAACACTCCTCTCCTGCGTATCTTTTCATTGTCCTCAACCAGGTTTCCTTCGGCCTACCTCTACCTCTTCTTCCTCTAGCAGTCCACTCTGGCACTTCCTGTATTAAACTGCCTTCTTTTCTGTATATGTGCCCCAGCCACTTCCAGCGAGACAGTCTCACATATTCATTAACTGGTTTCACTCTCGTAATATCCCTTACTCTTTCATTTGCAACTCTGTCTTGCCACTTTACCCCAAGAATCCTTCTTAGTATTTTATTCTCAAATCCTAATACTTTCTGATCTGTTACAATTGTACTGTACCATGACTCATGCCCATAAATTAAAATTGATCTAACCATGGACTTGTAAATTTTCACTTTAGTATATACCGAAAGCATTTTATTATTCCAAACGGATTTCAACATTCCAACAGCTTGCGAAGCCTGTCTAATCCTCTCCTCAGTTTCATTGTTTAATGATCCATTAGATGATACGATCGTTCCCAGATATTTAAAGTTTTCTACATTTTTCACCACATTATTTTCAATTACACAAACGATTTGGTTCTCCACTTTCATAATAATAATTTCAGTCTTTCCACAATTTATTACCGATCTAACTTTTTCTCCTTCCTCCACCAGACAATCAAGCACCCTCTGCATCTCGTAAATACTTGCGCAAATCAGTACAATATCATCAGCATAGTCCAAATCCATCAGCTTCTTATTTTCTTTCCAGTTAATTCCTGCACCTGTTCTCCTTACAACCTTTCTTGTAACATAATCCATAACCAAAACAAACAGCAGTGGCGAAAGAACTCCGCCTTGAATCACTCCTGACCTAACTTGAAATGGATCACTCAAAGAACCACCCACCAATACCTTACAAAAAGTACCTTCATGCAAGCTTCTAATAATATTTACGAACTTTTCTGTTATACCATAGAATCTCATAATTTTCAACATAGCTCCACGTGAAACACTATCAAACGCCTTATCAAAATCCACAAAACACATACTAAGTGGCATTTTCATCTCATTAGCTTGTTGCATTAAATGCTTTACAATACAAATCTGATCATTACAACCTCGACCCTTTCTAAATCCCGCTTGTTCTTCTCTTGAAATTTTATCAATTACTGGCTCTATTCTGTTCAACAAGATTTTGGATAAGAGTTTTGCAACTACAAGTGTCAGAGTTATCCCCCTCCAATTGCCACACACAAATCTCCCTTTTTGGGTATTTTTATAATCACTCCATTTTTCCACTCTTCTGGAATTCTACCATTATTCTAAGCCACATTAAAAAGTTTCAAAAGCGCATTCATCAACTCATCATTTTCCCCCTCCAATTGCCACACACAAATCTCCCTTTTTTGGTATTTTTATAATCACTCCATTTTTCCACTCTTCTGGAATTCTACCATTATTCCAAGCCACATTAAAAAGTTTCAAAAGCGCATTCATCAACTCATCATTTTCCACCTTGAGCATTTCAGGAAACATTCCATCCTCTCCTGGGGCCTTAAAATTCTTTTACTCCTTTATAGATTTTGCAACCTCTTCCAAGGTTATATCCCCTGCTTCTATCTGCAAATCTCTCTCGGCTGGCAAAATGTCCTCTTCAGCTGGGATTGGTCTATTTAGAACAGATTCAAAGTGCTCTTTCCACCTTCCTTTTATGCCCAAATCTTTAGTTATTAAATTACCATTTCTATCTTGTAAAGGTATTTCCTTCCTTCTCTTTTCAGTCCCAGTTAACTCCTTTATGGCCTGATGCGCTGCTCTTGTGCTCTGACCGTCATTTTTACTTAATTTAATTTCTGTCTCTGTTGCCTTTTCATCATATAGCCTCCTCTTATCACGTCTAACGAGTCTTTTTACTTCAGAATGTAAACTCCAGTACTTTGCTCTAAGTACTTCAACTCCCTGGCCATCAACATGTTGTTCTTCACTTCTTAACTTAGCCTCTATCCTTTTCCGAATTGCATTCCATGTTTCATCTGGCATCCACTTTTTCCTTCTCGCTTTTCCCTTTTTCTTAATAGTAACCTTAGCACTCTCATGCAAAACCTCTTTTACCTCCCTCCACATTTGATTAATATCATTGTCTTCAGATTCCATCAAAGTCTGCAGGACTAGAAACCTGTTCCTACATTCCCACCGAAACTTTTTCTTCGTGTTCTCATCACTTCTCAGCTCATCAAAATCATAATTATTACCTCCTGTACAATTACCATTAACGTTTCTCTTAAGTTTTAATTTAATATTTGATACAACAAGTTGATGATCACTACCTATATCTGCCCCCCTCCTTATGCAAATATCTTGCAAATAACTCCTATCCCTTCTGCTAATTGCAATGTGGTCAATCTGGTTACAATATTTACCACTTGGTGAAATCCAAGTAGTCTTATGTATTTTTCTGTGCTCAAAGATAGTTCCACCAATTATAAGGTCATTTGCCAAACAAAAACTTCCAAATCGCACCCTATTTTCGTTTCTTATACCAACACCCTCCTTACCCATACAATCTTCAAAGCCATCCCTACTACTGCCAACAATCGCATTATAATCACCAGTGCAAACACACATCATGTCTTGCCACTCTATTCACTACATCCTGCAGCTTCTCATAAAAGTCATCCTTCATTTCATCAGCAGCCTCATTTGTCGGAGCGTACCCTACAACCATACTGATATTACCATGGTCAGATTTTAAACGAGCATAAAGCAAGCGCTCATTAATTGGTTCAAACTCACATACTGCCTTACAAGCATCTCTACTCAGCAGTAAGCCTACTCCTTGGTAATGATTTCCATTACTCCTACCAGAAACCAACATAGTAATACCATCTTCCAAATTCATTTTATCAACTCCAAGCAACCTCGTTTCTGTATGAGCACAAATATCCATCTTGTATTCCTTGACCACTGAAATAAGTTCTTCCATTTTACCAGCCTGATTGAGAGTTCAAACATTCCAGTTTCCTATTCTTAAGGTTCTTTTTGGATGTATAAACTTATTTCTACACCGTGGGATTCTTAGCACCCCCTGCCCACTTAAGGGCTGCACTGAACTGAGGGCCATTGCTTCGTAACCAGAGTTCATCAAGATTTCTTAGGCAGAAAAATATACCCTGGAGCCAATGCCAGTGGCTCGCAGGAACCAGACAGTGGAGAGAGGAAATTAACTAAATGAAAGTAAAATGCAGAGGGTTTGGACAGACCAAGTACAAGGGAAAGAAAGAGAGCAAAAAGAATGTAGATAAAAGTGTCCCTTTTAGTCGCCTCTTACGACAAGCAGGGAATACTGGGGAAGTATTCTATCCCCTCTTCCCCAGGGGAGATATATACCGGCAGTCGTGCAATTATTTTTTTAAATCTAATGTTGACTTATCGCAGTGACAGTGTTAAATTACGATAAGAAATTATGATTCTGAGAAAGATACAAGTATTTTGAGTGTCCATGGCCGTTAGCTGCTGTATTTACATCTATATATATAAAAGAGCCGCATTGTTTGTTTGTTTGTCCTTCGGTCGCGCTCAAACCAAGGGTCAGAGATCACCAGGCCCATATATAGTTTCTGAATCAGGGTGACCCAAAGGTCAAAATTCAGATTTGGGTCATTTGAGGTCACTGGTAGAGTGTTCGCCTTTGTGGGCAGGGTAACGCCGGGTACCGCTGCAGCCCGGTTTTTGGCATGGTGACTTACATGACCTCCAGTTCGAACACAGGCTATGTGAGGTTGACCTCCGAGGTCATTTGAGGTCACCGGTAATAGAAAACAAGTGCACACAGATACTGTGTTTTATCTGCAAAAGCTGGAATAGAAAGATCTTGGGCCTCTTATAATTCCTCTTCAAAAGCACAGGAGGAACTTGGTCTTTCTGGAGTAGAAAGAAAGGTTGAACTAGGGCAAATAGGATTAGGGTGTTCGTCTTTTTTTTTTTTTTTGGCCAGGCAATGCCGAGTACCCCTACTTGTTCATAATAAAATAAAGTGAACTAACATTTCATATACTACATCAGACTGTACAATAAAGAAACCAGTGGTACATAATGTTAACAAGCACATTGTCCTTTTAATCTATAATTAACATTAACTTAATTAAATCAATAATATCCAGCAACATTTATCTTACTCATTTTAGTGTTCTGATGATATTCAATGATCAAACACTTTTTTACACAATACCCTACATATGGTGGTAATGACATTGTTTAGTTCTCTTTTTAAAGGAAATTATTTACCTACATTTCATCTGATCATCCAGGCTGTTCCTTGCTGCACTCTCTGTGAAAAGGTTTATAGACACGTCTATTACCTAGAAAGACAATGGATGCGTAAAAAAATGTGAGAATGTCTACCCGCGATTCACTGGGTTCATATACTAAGAGAGGAAAAAAGTGTGTGTGTGTGTGTGTGTGTGTGTGTGTGTGTGTGTGTGTGTGTGTGTGTGTGTGTGTGTGTGTGAGTGTAAAGAATCCCCCAAAGGACCCCAAACGAGGGAACCTAAGGTAATCATCAAGTGAGGTTCTAGGAAGACTACCGTAACTGTCCTCAAGGTTGGTGAAAAGGGCTAATTTCAAATCGTCCCCTCAATAAATAAGCAAATCTGTATGTCAGTGACCCAGAAGCCTGTGACACTGGAGTTTCTAGGCTGGTCTCTTCGAGGATTCGCGAGTTTCAATCAGCAACCAATCCCCCTCAAAATATTTGCTACTATAGACACTAAAAACTTTTTCCTAACCCATTAAAATCTAAATAATATTACAGGGCATACTCTAAATCCTGGACTCATAAGATAATTTCAGACATCACCAGATCCAGTCCTGTCAACAACTAACTATTCTCTTGAAAAAGCAAACATACCAGACGAAGATTCCAAATGTTGTTCTAAAAAGAAAAATTTTTAACACATTCGTTGTCAAAGGTCGTTCCTCAGTGAAATAATTATACGCCACTGTATTGAAGGAAGTAGTGAAGATTGTTTCTATGATCCTAACTATGCAAGGCATTCCCAATACTAAGAAAATCGATAGGTCATCCAAAAACCTTCAAAGATTATAACTCTGTTGAGAAAGAGTTAAACACACACACACACACACACACACACACACACACACACACACACACACACACACACACACACACACACACACACCATACATAACCAACAGGGAATAAAAAGGAAGGTAGTGGACTCAAGTTGTGGCAAGTATGTAAACATGATGATTAAGATGATGTACTCAAATATAGATGGAATGGTGTCTAAATTATTAGAAATGGAAGACTATGCCAATGAAAAGGAACCACATATTATTTGCCTAGCTAAAACAAAATTAACCCCCAAGATATCAAACGATACCCTAAACTAAGAGGAATACAATTATGGAGAAGAGACAAAAATTTAAGAAAACGAGGAGGAATTATAATCTTAACAAAGACAAGTCTACATGTCAAAGAAACAAAAATAGATACCTGTATACCCTCACAAGTAAAACTGACTGCAGTGGAGATTAACACATCTGATGGGAAGTTAATTGTGGCAAATTTATAGATGCCACCCATAACAAACACTTGGGAAAGAGGCGAATATGAAGACCTGGCAGAAAGTACAATTAAGACTTTAAGAACATTACTACATAGAATGGAAGAGAAATCCGAAAGACTTGTATTAACTGGAGATTTCAATACAAATGTAAATTGGAATACTCTAGATGTAAGAAGCCACAAAACCTATTGGGATCAAAAGCTCCTGGATCTTGTGAAGGAGTTTTTCCTACCACGGCATGTAAAGGAAAACACCAGAAAAGAGGACTTGATGGTCCATCAGTACTTGATCTTTTATTTACGGCAAGAAAATGATATTGACAATATAATGTATCACCCTTCATTCGGCAAAAGCAACCATGTAGTATTAAATAGCAACTTCAGGATTGCATATGACATAATTCCCAGTAAGTAGAGTTACAAAAACAGTCTAAGCTACAAAAAGGGCAGCTATCATGATCTGAAGAAGTGCTTCTTAGAAAATTATTGGGAAAAGGGACTTAGAGGACAAGATTTAAATATTATATAGAGCAAATTCTGTGATTTTTATGGAATAGGAGTTCAAAATTACATCCCTCGGCACAAAGAAGCAGAAATGAAAATAAAGAAATTGTTTAATACAAAATGTAACAAAATCAAAAGAAAAATGAGACTTCCTGTGGAGTAGATACAAAAGGCACGATAGTGAGAGGGCATATAACAACTATAAATAGGCAAGGAATGATTATATGAAGATAAGGATTGAGGCTCAAAGACAGTTGAAAGAAAACATTATAAATAAAAGCAGTGATCAGCATAAGCTGTTTTACAGCTACATCTGAAGCAAAACTAAAATTAAAGTCCAATACGGACAAGGGGATCATCTATACACAAAAGAAAGATATTTGTGAAGCACTAAGTAAAAACTTTTAATCAGTTTATACAAAAGAAAATAATTTTGAAAGGGATAATGTGGAACATGCATGCCCACGTTTATTTTTGGTTCCTCCAAACAGTTTCATTCAGCTGAGGAACACCTTTCGTTCTGAGGAGGTTAATGAAGGTTATATGTAACCTCTCCAGTTTGAAAAGATCTTAACAGCTGAATTAAATCATCTGAAGGTATCAGAAGTAAAAGAAAAAAAGTCATCATACTGAACTGTTGGGAAGACACAAGTTCTGGTTAACCGGCATTATTATTGCCCGCCTTTAGAAAGCAGAGTGATAATGTTTTTGCCTGCCTAAGTGTGTGTGTGTGTGTGTGTGTGTGTGTGTGTGTGTGTGTGTGTGTGTGTGTGCACCTGTTCCTATTATATCTCATAAACGGCTTCAGCTATCAATATGAAACCTTCAGGATATCAAGGTATGGCCAAAATCTTGGACGAGTTTGAAAATGGGAACTCGGGGTCAATGTCAAGGTCACCAAAATGGCAGGCAAAAGCCAACTAACGTTAATGTCTGTCTTTAGCTGCATTATATCTCATGAACGGCTTGAGCTATCAACGTGAATCCTTCAGGGTATCAAGATATGGACCAAATCTCGGACCTGACCAAGAGCATATTCTGGCGGGCGATTAGCATTCAGCTCCCGAATGCTTTTCTTTCATTCCTGATGTTTTTTACTATCGACAGGGTGAAAATATGCAGTTTTTGTCCAATCTAAAGATGATCGATTAATAGAATGTCAGTATCAAGATAATTTCAGTGGGCCATTTGTGAGCACTGGGTACTTGAAGCACCAAAGATTATGTCTGCCAGCAACTGTACCGTGGATCATCTGGTGCTAGCACAGTATGCTCTCCATTGATGCTGCCTCATTTAACACGTTCAATCTAGTGTTGTTATATTTCACTTTTTTCTTGCTGCCTCCTAACGATGCATCTGAATTTACAATGATGCTTACCAAGGAAAGGATTAGTGAAGTCTGTATCTAACCCCTCCATTTCGACGATCATCTCTGAGCTGAATTAAATTTTCTGGTCGTAGCAAAAAAATATAAAAATTCCCCAGAGTAAAGACGTTAACCCGTCACGTCCCGACCGATTTCCCCCCTCTGATATCCTGCAATCCCGAAATATTTTGGAAAAAAAATTGGGGGGCTAAAACCTACGCTTTTGTTGAGAAACAAAGGAAAATCACCAAGAAAGGGCTTACCGGGGTCCATAAGTGGTCAGAACAGGTGAGCCTCCCCGCGTCAGGTATCGTATTCTGTCACTGACGTGTCAGGCTCTCACGTTTTCTATGGTAGGTAATTTTGGGAGAACAACAAAGAACACTTCTACATTTATTGATTTGGAACTAATAAACAATCACAACATCAATACAATGGTTTTCAATGAGATATATAGGAAAAATAAGCATTGTTCCATTGCGCGAGCATAGTGATTTTGGTCACATTGGTTACACGCTAGTTGCTAAGTTTCTTGTTTTAGAAAACATATAATTTTTTCTACTTGCATAATACTGTTTCAATGAGATTTTACCATTTTTGACTTTATGTAAATGTTTTCAGCTGTTTACATTCATTACGATGATATTTAGCGTAATTATTGCGCATATTTGCCTACTCAGAGCACTCGCTATGACTCTTCTCTCAACATACATTACCTTTTCTTTACTTTCATATTATTCTTTCCATGACATTATACCATTTTTCAACCATCGTAAATGTTTTCACCTATTTACATTCCTTACGAGGATATTTAGCCAAATGCTAGCGCATATTCACGTAGCAAGCACACTCGCTACCGCTCGTGTTTCAACTTATATTTTATTTCTTCACTTCCAATATACTTCCTCACTTACATTACACCCATTTCAACTTCATACTACTATTTACATATTTACGGGCCTGAACGTCAAAGTATCGCATCTTTATACACTAGCTAGGAATGTTTCAACTTAGAATATATTTATGCACTTACATAATAATTTTCCATTTACATTACACCCGTTTCCACTTTATACTACTGATTACATATTTACAGGCCATATTTATTACACTGAGCGTCAGAATATCACATCTTTATACACTTGCTAGGAATGTTTCGACTTAGAATATATTTATGAACTTACATAATAATTTTCCACTAACATTACACTCGTTTCCACTTCATACTGCTATTTACATAATTACGGGCCTTTTGAATTACACTGAGTATCTGTATGTTGCATTTTTTCCTGAGTATGAGCGTCATATCGCATTCACACCATATTGGTAGTGCATCAAGGTGTGATATTCCCTGAAACAAGGGTGAATGCAGAGACCCACGTTACACGCAATGCAATCATAGCGGGTGTCTTTTCTCTGAGTGGTGGGTCTCACACGGGAATTACCACACACATGACACTTACATTGGGGCCTAGGTCTGTTTGGCTGGGGAGGTATAGGCGTGGCAAAATGGCAGGCGGAAATTCTCAAGGGAGTTTGTGCAGTAGGGGCAGTGCGTGAGCGTTGTTGGGTCCTCTCGACTGCATACTGGGCTATGATCTCACGGCCAAGCTCCCTCACAAAACCCTTCAAAGATTCCCTGCACTCCTGTTCTCATGGTCTACAGGTGGTGGCAATTGAGGGCGGTTATATCGAGCAGATGAAGACGAGCTTCTTGTACCTCTTAATCGCGGTCCTGGCACACTCCACAGTGGATATCATGGAGTCAGACTGGTCCACCCGCCGCATGTTGCTGTTATAATCCAGCACACACTCAGGTTTCCAGATGCGGCGCCTTCTCTCACTGCAGTAATCCACGGACTCTGTACGCTGCGTCAATGGGCAGTGAACCATGGACAAGAGGCAGACTTCTCTGTTGTAGTTCCACACTGTAACTAGGATGTTGTTAGCCTTGAAGAAGACCACCTCATTTTTGTCTAGTTTCCACCCCACCTTGAACATGTGACGCCGGTTCACCTTGACGGTACCACAGAGTCACGTGTCATGCAGGTGTAGATAACGAGCAAGAAGAGGGCTAGTGTACCAGTTATCCAGGTAGAGGACGTGACCACGATGAAGGTAGTCTTCAATCATTGTCTTGACCACTGCTCCAGACAGTCCAATACTCCAATCTTCTATTATGTCTGTGCACCGGTGTACAAGACTATGTCTTGCACATAACCAGTCCTACAGTCACACATAACATAGGTCTCGAACCCAAAACGGTGCCTTTTGCTGGGTATATACCGGCGAAAAGAAATATTGCCTCTCCACAACACAAGACTCTCGTCTATGACAAGGTCTCTAAAGGGATAAAATGAGGAACTGAATGTTTGCCGTAAGTGATCAAAAACCAGCCTAATTCGCTTTATCTTATCAGTGTCATTTGCATTGGCAAGATCATCAGCATCGTAAAAGTGAAGGCTGCTTAGAATTTGCTGAAACCGATTATGGCTCATGACCTTGCCAAATGTAGGTGTCTGCATGAAAGGGTCTGTAGTTCGGTATGATGGAATTCTGTTTTTATGTAAAATACCCATCAAAAGTACCAGGGCAAAAAATACAAACATCTCTGTCAGGGAGACAGGATAAAATCGTACTTGATTAAATCCCTGCTCCTTGTGCCCAGTCGTTCACTCTCACGGCACTGGCTGCTTGCAAAACGGTTGGTTTGTTCAACAATCTGCTCCACAAAACCCTCACCGAGGAACAGGTGGAAAAAATCCAGCCTGGTGGAGCCACGGTGAATCCCAGGAGCCGTGCAGCCAGCGCACCCCTCCTCAGTAAAGGGGTGAATGATTGGAGAGAAATCACTGCCATCTTCCAATTCCAACTCACATTACCCTCGCCCCCATCGTCCCCATCGTCGTCTTCGTCGGGGTGGGGAGGAGATGCTGGTGGGGGAGGTTGGGGAAGAGGAGTGCAGAGGGCTTCCCCACTCACACTCCCCTTCCCTTGGCCCTTACCCTTCCCCTTTCCCTTACCTTTACGGCCTTGGGAAACATCAGGGGGCTGTGGGGAGGAAGTCCTGGAATATTGGGGAGCATAAGACGTGCTGGGGAGGGGCTCTTCCTCACCTCCCTGTTCCATCACCACACCACGTGATTCACCACGCACTCTCATCGCCCCACGTGATAGGCTCCGCTCCCTCGGACCACCACGTGAGAACGATGACTCACTCCCGCCACTTTCCCTTTCAATTACTGCCCCTACACTTTCAGTTTCACTCCCCATTCCCTCCACACCACTTCCACTCTCCCCAAATAAAACACTAGGCCCATACCTGATAGAACGACGTGCTGTCCGCTCGGGGCCGCGATGAATGATGATCTTGCGGCCGTACCAATTGGCAGCACTTCCCACGGCTCCGTCCTCAGTTTCGGGCTCCACATCATGTAGGGGCTGCAGAGAGGTGATTGCACGATGTTTTGGTGCAGGCTGGCCCTCTCTGGTGGCACGATATGTGACGTAGTGCAGCTTCCTCGGGGACGGGACGTCCTCATCACTGCTGCTAATTTCGTCCTCTGGTTGCACATAATCCTTGTCTGCAACCTCGTCATCGAGAGGCGAATCACTTTCGCCTGTGAAGGCGTCCAGGGTGGCTTGAATTTGCTCTTCTGAGAGACCTCTGTGCACCATGTCTGACCTGGGTCACTGCTAACAGGTGAGTGACCAAGGAGAGGGTATGCGCAGGTCGTGCGGGGTCGCCGAGTGTCCCCGACCCTACATACCAGAAATCAATCGCGAGATTTGAAATTTGTGCAAATTATGAACCTTGCAATTGCGCGATGTACTGGTACATCAATGGGTCTAGCTGTGACAAAACATTGCAATGTACTCATACGTCAATGGGATGCCTCGGGTTAATATCTTATAGTACAGCTTGCATTAAATCTTTATAATTATGTCATTCCTATACCTGCCACCCCCATAGAATTTTAATCAACTTACGCCTGTGGCCACTAAAGGAAGGATTTTTTTTACCGTCATGTAGCAAAATATCGAGGTGTCTTGATGACCTCGAAAATTTTTTTTGCCAATACCTAAGTAATAAAACGATAAAACTAAAAAGAAATTATCGATAAACTTCGAGCACAAGTGCAGCTTTTGAACTGATGAAATTGTTTCATGTGATTCTACATGGTAGACTGCGGATGACACATTCTCTACAGCACTGAATAGTTGAAAGTCGAACACTGTTCTGATGGAGAGAGAAATACCTGGTCAAAACTTTGTCATTATTATAAGGAATATGGAAATTTACAGTACAGAACTTGCTTTGAATTTAGTCTTTCCTCGGAATCATTCATTCACTGTCATTTTCATTATTCTTAATCTTCTTTCGCACCTAAAGACAAAGAAAACCAGGATCAAGAAGTAAGGAAAGAGAAAGTTTATTGTAGGAGAACTATCAGCATCAACTCCAGCTAAATGGACTACATAGCCATCCACACGGTATTCAAGCCCACGGAATCCTGGCTCCATGTCACATGGCAAACCATCTACACATTTTTATCTTTTACACATACGCCTCACATACACCTGCCATACAGAGCTAAAAAGGAGGATACCAAACCCCATCATCTGCCTCTCCGTGTAGAATTCATCCAACCAACTCGATTCTCTGTCCATGCCCTAGACTTCTCAACTTCCCTGTGCCTCTTTTTCACACATTCATCTCCTTAATATCCATGCTAACCCTCTCATGGTCGGGACTACTCTAGTATCTATTCTCCCAGATGGTTATATTCAGCTGAGAGTGAGTTACAGGGGCCTTTGAGTATTTGAGCTGTTACATTTAGCCCTTTCTTGATAAGGACGACTCCGGTTTCCATTACAGCTAACAGTATCTGATTTTTTTACTGCTAGTCAGTACAGGAGCCTGAGAGTGTCCGTATCCACGTTAACATTCTCCCTCAGCCCACCAGCCTGGAGGAGGTGTCTTTGGCAGACCCAGGCGAAGGTGTGAGGCAATGGGCGGTGTGGAGGCAGAGTGGACACAAGGGTAGGCAGTGGCTCAGTGAGGCGGTCATTCTGCCACCCCTGTCATCCCATACTGAGTCAAAGGTACGTGCATAGGCAGCTGGGTAGGCTGGTAGGTTGGTCAGGTAGGTGGTAATGTGGGTGAGTAGACAAGTAAGTAGGAAGGATAGGTGGATTTGTCAGCAGGTAGGGAAGTAGTTGGGTAGGATAGGTGGATTTGTCAGCAGGTAGGGAATAGATGGGTAGGATAGGTGGATTTGTCGGTGGGTAGACAAGCAGGAAGGTAAGATAGGTGGTAAAGTTCGTGTGTAGATAAGAAGGTGGGTAGAATGGTAGGTACCCAGACAGGTACGTAGGGTAAATGATAGTGTTGGCGGGTAGGCAGGTAGGTAGGTAAGATAGGTGAGTAGGTTAGGTGGCAATATAAAGCAGGTGGCAATGTAAAGTAGGTGGCAATTTAAAGTAGGTGGGTAGACCAGTAGGTGGGTAGGGTAAGTGGTAATACTGGTGAGTAGCTAAGTAGGTGTGTAGGACAGATGGTATTGTCGGTGGGTAGGAAGGTAGATAGGCAGGTGGATGAGTAGATAGTCAAGTGGTAGATGATTATGTTGCTGGGTAGGCAGGTAAACATGTAGGCTGATAAGCACGTAGGGAGGTAAGTAAAGAGGTTAATTAGTAGACAGTTGTGATGGTAGGCAGGCAGTTCAATGACGGGTGTAGAATGGTACGTGGGTGGCCACGTAGGATGGTAGGTGGTAGGAGAGGTAGGTTGGCACGAAAAGGAGAAAGGGATAGGGAAGTAGGTGAGTAGGTAGGGAAAAGAAAGGATAATAAGCATGTGTGTGTGTGTGTGTGTGTGTGTGTGTGTGTGTGTGTGTGTGTGTAAAAGCTGGTGGGCAAGTTGGCAGGGTTGGTAAGCAGGCGGTAGCTGTGGATATAGGCGGGTAAGTGGTAGGGAAGATGGGTAGACATGCCGTGCAGGTAGATAGAGGATAGTCACGAAAAGGATAATCAACTAGGCAAAGAGTAGGGAGAACTTTAATGAAACACACGTAGCAGGTAAAGAGTAAAATAGATTAACACATACAAGGTGGTGAAACGTGGGTAGCAATATATGTAGAGTTTTCCAGAGAGACTTCTGGTACCCTTTGTGATTAATAAGCAGTGAACAGTAGAATATTAGCAGTAACTCACATAACTATGTAGGTTTTAGACAGAAACATAGGAGACATTGTTCGTGTAGTTTTCCCTGAATCTCGCTATCGTTAGTAACGCCGAAGATGTAGCCAATATGTCTGAGTCATGTTTATATGTGCATCTGTGTATTTATATATATTCGTATGAATGCTAACAAAATACAGTACCTCATGAATGTTTGATCTCATCTGGATCAAAGTGCCTTATACATTGTAAGTTATTCTGGGAAGAAGTTATTCGAGTTTGGTCTTGATCAATCAAAGATCAAGTATACAGGTAAAGTAATGTTCAAGACACAGTTTTATATCAGGAAAACCTGATTAGTTAAAGATCAAATTTGCCACATACAGTGATTGGAAGGATTGAAAGAATTTGATTTTGGTACATATCTACCAAAGGTCAATGTCACGAGTGAAGGTCAAGGTTCTGGCACAGCTTCCCTGTACTGTGTGAACCAATGTTTTCTAGTTTTATTTTTTCTTTTGCCCCCAGCTTGCCCTCGTGGACCGTGGGGGATCACCCGGACTCTCCTCCCCACAGATGCACATCGCGAAGCTGGAGTACCGTACCGTGCTGCCTCAGACATTGCGCCCACTCAGTTCGTAGCTGGCTATTGAGGGAAACTGGTTCATTCGGTACTAACACACATACACACACACACACAGCCTTGACTGCGCCACATTTCCGCTCCTTAGTGCCTCAGTGCTATCCTTAGCGTCTTCACTAGGATCAAGTGAAGGCATCCACGTGGTAGAAGGCTGAATTGCGCCGGAGGGCCAAAGGGAAAACTGCAGATCTTTAATCCTGTTATATTACTTTTCCTCTGGCCTTCAAGCGCGATTTAGTGTTCCACCCCTTGAACGCCTTCACTTGATCAACCAAAAATTATGTTAGATATTAACAAAGTGGTCAGTATTAAAAATTCCACAAAAAATGGTGGTAGCATGTAACAAATTTGACAGTGTTAGAGATTCTAGCAAAAACGATGGTACCCGTAACATTCAAATAATTTAAACAAATTTCCACAGAAGATTACGGTAGTATGGAGTATCAAATACATTTTGCCCACAAAAATTATGGTAACACGTACATCCAAAACAGTGTGGTCTCTAACTGAGGCATGTAAGTACCTGAAGAATTATGGGGTGTTGCTGTGCTGGATATGAATTTTGGATGCTGCAGTTGTTTTTGGAAGGTATAACTTGTTTAGATGAAACAAAAGCATTCGGGGGGCCGAATGCTAATCACCCGCCAAAATGCGTTGTTGGATATGTTACCTGTGCACCAAATTTGAAGACAATTAAAAAAACTCTGCAGAATTCCATCACCGTGTTTTGCAAAAAGCGAAAAAAAAAAAAATGGTGGTACTGTTATATTGGATTTATTTTCAAGGTGATTCAAGTGAATCTTGTAGGGGTAATAAGCGAGTCGTGGCTTTCCCACCTAAATATGACCAACGAACGCCCTTTCCCTAAGGTCATCACAATGTATTTCAAAATGCCACAACTCTTTAAAAGTATATAACTACTACAATACAATGGGAAAATTGAAACCATCATTATATCGAGCACTGGATTTTCTTTTCCCTTTTGCTGAGGACTTTGCCTCAAAAAGGATATGAAAAAAGACAGTACATTATATATATATATATATATATATATATATATATATATATATATATATATATATATATATATATATGACACTGTACAGCTTCCTGTCACACACTCGTCAGCCGGCGGAAAACAGTTAAATATGACTGAGGCCAACAAACTCCCTCTGCCCAAAAATTTGACATCTATAGCTGCTCTATAATTCGATCACCTTAACTTGGCCTATATTTTCGTCCTTCTGCTGTTTAATTCCCCTAGCTCAATGGTGTTGTAAGATATCGGTAATACAATGGTTCTATATGCTTTCCATAAAACTTTTCCGAGGCAAGCCTCATCTTGTTGGAATAATCACGCGTTGCAGCTTAGCATTCAAGGTAGAGAGATGGCAATTTTTAGGCCAAGTTAAAATGAAGGGAATATAACCTTCATGCTCTTACAATGTCTTCATCATTCACTGAATATCCACAATGGCCAACAAGAAGCTGTTTGCACTTTCAACAGAACTGAGCCAGGTGTAATTTATGGTTGTACTATCAAAACTAAGAGAACGAAGATGTACGCAAACCCCCAAACCCTAAGAGTCGTTTGATGAACAGCTATGAGAAGCGAATATAGTTAGCCAACATGCCATGTTACAGAGCACATTCAGCAGTGAAACAGAGAAGCCACATACACCTCACTCTCATTACAAGTTTCAAAAATTGCCTTCAGACAATGAATGTTTGCCTATCTCTTCGTGCTTTCAGTTTTAATAGTGCAAATTTTGTTTCAGGTAACCACTGTTTACATACATTAGTTAATATTTTTTCCTGCATCTGAATTGAATATTTATATTTATGTCAGTACATTCTTCATTGCTATATTTTATGGTAAAGCTCGTAGAATCTTTGGTTGCAGGATTACAGTGAAGAATCAGACCACGTCATTTTGCTTATTCTTGCCAACCTCAGACAGTTTTATTTACTGTATCTTCGGATAAAGTTATCGAGATGGATGTGTCAGTTATAGCCTTCGTAAATCTCTTCACTGCTACAGGTCTCACAATTAAAACTGAATAACATCGCCAGGAGATAGCAGCAATACACCAGTCATACACGTCACTGGATTAAAAGGGTCAAGTGATAGAACATCAACACCCTCAGATCCTCAGTCCAGTTATATCTCTTGTTTGAAAAATTTCTTGCCTATCTGGGGGAGCTGGTGATACATTGGTTAGTAAATACAGCTCACAACGGAAAGAACTCGATATCAGTTCTCGGCCCGATCGGCTATGTTGGCTCAGTTTGTTGCCCTCTTATCCCAGTCATATAACTGGGAACCCTGGGTGTTATGGTGATGATGATGATGATGATTGTTCATGATGACTGATGATGTGACGCTAACTTTCAACACTCTTGCTCTTGCAAACATTCAGGCAGCACAGCGACTGTTTGTTAGTCGATGATGATGGTACCTGATGATGATGAATGGTAATAAAAATGATGAATGTTCATGATGATTGTAATGATGACTGATGATGATGATGAATACATGCGTCATGAACAGTGACAGTAACTATAGTTTTTATATGACAGAACTGAGCCTCTCCCACAACTTCATGGTTGCATGAAACTAGAGTAGGCTTAGCTATGAGGCAGCCTAATAGATGAGGAGCTTTAGAATGAGGTAGTTTATTTCACTTGACAGAGGTGAACCACTCCTACTAACATTAGTTCGTAGTTGCATGAAATTTCACAAATCTTATTTATTTCACCTGATGGAACTGAGCTAAAATTGAAGACCAGCTGTGCAACCGGAGATCGAGTCCAGCACTGAGGATGAAAGTAGAATCCGGCTAATTGGCAGAGCAGAGTCCGGCTGTGCAGCAGGGTGGAGCCTGGGTGTGCAGCAGAGTGATGTTCAGCTGTGAAACATGGTGGAATTCTGCTATGCGGCAGAGCTGATTCTGACTGGACAGTAGGGCGGACTACAGCTAAGCAGAAGAGTGGAATATAGCTGGACGGCAGGATGGACCATGGCTAGAGAGCATTATGGACCATGGTTGGTAGTTCAGATAAAAGAAGGACAGTCAGGGTACCAATGGTAACCTGAGATGGAGGGAATGGAAGACGCAGACAGAGCACGAGATCATGAGATGAGATTCAGAGATTGTCCGAGGTTGAGTGGAACAGGTTCATAATATTACCATATTTATTATTGTATTTATTCACAGCCCAGCGGTCTCGTTTCCATCTTTTATTAACTATAGGTTAGAAAGACGAGACTGTAAAGCCCTTTTGCAGAGACCCTGCTTCTGACTGACTGTGAGATGAAGGTGGCGTCATGGCACTGAGCTCATACATCAGCAAGATGCAGCATCCTTGGTGCTCTTTTATCGTCAACACTTCAGCACGTAATCAGTGGAATCTTGGAGTCATGGTTCATGCTGCATATGCATATATGTAGTGAACAGTCATTTCATTCCGTTTATAAAGGCTCCAACATGCTTGCATGTGTTGGCCTTGGTCACCTGATGGCGTCTATCCATGCTACTCGATCTCAAGCAGCCTCCCTATTCAGTCCTATCCCTGAGGTCACACTCTATGACCTCGTCCCACGTCTCTCGCAACCCTACCCCAACATTCACTCTTCTCACTTCAAGCATCCAATTGTCATCCTCCATCGTTTCCACATGCTCAAACCATCTTAATGTACGCCTCCTCATCACAACACCGATACACTCCAATCCCACCCTTCTTCGCAACTCTTGAGTCATACACCTAACCCTCCCCCCCCCCAGGCCTTGCATTCAAATATGCTCTACACGTCCACCTAATCATTGTCATTTCTGTGCGTTTGAGCCCATGAATATCCAATTACTTTACTGCCCAGGTCTCAATACCATAGAGCATTACATTCCTAACACATGCCGCATACAAAGATCCCATAACACGGAGGGAAAGCCCTCTCAATGTCGACAGAGGCAACAACTCTCTGAACTTCCTCCAATCATTCCTCACTCTAGTCACAGAACTAGCTCGAGCCCCACCTCCAATACATAACATGTCTCCCAAATAACAAAACTCTTCGATACACTCAAGAGACTCACCAGCAAGACCAATCCTTTCACATCTGACATTCTGCATTTGCTCTCCCAGACACACAACACACACGAAATCAACATTATCTCAAGTTCTATCTTACATACCACGACATCTCTTATGCACCCACTTATCACAAATACTGCACAAGATATTACTTCCCACGCCCTTGTGGAAAAGTGCTCCAGCCCCAGATACCATCAGTCCTGTTTTCCACATTTACTCTCAAGCCCTTGTGACCAATACCATCTCTCCACTTGATAAATCCTTCGTCTGTCTCTCTTTCATTCTCTGCAGGCAACATCAAATCATCAGCATACATCTCCCATGGGAGTCCACATCTTAACTCATGTGAGAGGGCTTCAAGCACCATGATAAACAATAAGAAGCTCAAGACTGACCCCTGATTTACGCCAACATTCACGAAAAACTCATCACTCACATCTGCATTCACTCTCACCAGAGTGCAAGCACCCACATAACCATAACCACTCTAACCAGCCACCCCTCGATCATTCTCATTGCCCAATTCACCACTTACCTTGGGATTCTGTTGGAGGTCTTCTCCTAATCAAGAGAAACAAAGTACATATCCCTTTTCTTTCCCAAGTATTTTTTCTGAAGCCGTTGGATAATAATAAATATGGCGTCAGTGGTTACTTTGCCTGGCATAAACCCAAACTACATCTCATCAATATTCACTCTTTCTCTAATCATACCTTCAAGAATTCTCGCCATTATCTTCATTAACTGGCCCAAAACTTTTATGCTTCTATAATTTCCTCTTTCCAGGGCATCACCTTTCCCCTTATTCACATTTACAGTCACACTCTTCAGCCAGTCATTTGAGATAACACACTCATATATAATCGTATTTGCCAAATCGGTAACTAAACCCACTCCTATATCTCCTGAGGCTTTCAGCATTCCAGTAGCCAACACATCTGCGCCTTCCTCAAATGCATCCTACCTATTGCCCTGCTCACAGTAACAGCATCAACCAAAGGCCAAGGGCCAAACACTGGATCTGCTGACTCCAAATCTTCTCTGTTCCAGTCATAATTCAACAACCGATTACGAGTATAATACTCTCTCCAGGCATCTTCAGTAACCTCACTGTTCACCCCTACCTTTCCTTCATCATTCTTAACACACTGCTCACCTAAGATATCCTTGTTTTCCTTCTTCATCTGATTTGGTACCTTAAATATTATATTCTTCCACCCAAACTATTTGGGTCATCCAGTAAGTCTCTGACACTTGGACTTTGCGCAGTGTACCTGTTTTTTTTTCCCTATGCTTGGCATTTAAGTTACCATCCCTTCTGCAATTCCTGAAAGACTTCTTTTTTTCTTAATTGCAGCTTCTGCACCCTCATCCCACCACCAAGTTACTTTATGTCTTGGGGGGTCCCTTGTCTATCCACAACCCGAATCAGCAATTCTCAGGAAATTGTTCTTGAGAGCTATGCATCTACGTAGGGTAGATTATACTTATAAATAAGTAGTAATAATAGACAGTAGTTCTGACTGTAAGAAAAATAAGAGAAACTTTTGTCAGGTTGATAATGATGCCGATACCCTGCCCAGTGCCATGTGAGTTTCACCAGTGTTTACCCTTCTACATCCTCCTCCATTTGCTAACTTTCTGCTCGGGTGATCTGTTCTGCACTTCCTGGTGCCTGGCTGTGCCTTCCTTGCTACTGTGTGGGTCACCCTGGTTCAAGGGTAGATCACCTATGCCCCAGTGAATCATGTCATCCTGACTGCAGGACACATTGCTCTCCCAATTCCAGGTTTGAAAGTCTCCATCCCGGGCCACTCCCTTGTCTTCTTCCCAGAACCTTAGATCTTCCTCATCCCAATTCCAGGGACGGGAGTTGGCCAGGTACCAGGGCTCGGTAGCCCTGGATCCAAGGTCCAGGGCACATTACATCCGTGCAACAAGGGCTGTGAGGCGGTCCAGGTACAAGAACCCCATTTCGGGTAAAGAAAAGCATCCAAACTAGGGTCTCAGTCAATGGACAAGGCACCGTCCCCATCGTCGGTCAAAGCTCCAGCCTGGTCACCAGGAGAGGCACCATCATCCCAGTTGCCAGGAGAGGCACCATTGTCCCAGTTGCCAGGAGAGGCACAATTGTCCCAGTTGCCAGGAGAGGCATCACCATCCAGTTGGCCAGGAGAGGCACCATCATCCCGGTGGTCAGGAGAGGCCCCATAATCCAGGTTGCCAGGAAAGGTACCATCATCCCGGTAGCCAGGAAAGGCACCATCATTCCAGTGTCCACAAGACATCCCAGTTGGCAGGAGAGGCACCATCATCTTGGTCACCAAAAGAGGAGCCATCATCCAGGTCACCAGGAGAGGCACCATCATTCCGGTTGCCAGGAGAGGCACCATCATCCCTGTCACCAGGAGAGGCGCCATCATCTCGGTCATCAAAAGAGTTGCCAATATCCCGGTCACCAGGAGAGGCACCATCATCCTGATCGTCAGGAGAGGCATCATCATCCAAGTCACCAGGACAGGCGCCATAATCTCAGTCGCCAGGAGTGGCACCATTATCTCTGTTGCCAGGAGAGGCAGTGTCATCATAGTTGCCAATACAGCCACCATCATGCTGGTTACCTAGAGAGGCACCATCATCCGGGTGGCCAGGAAAGGCACCATCATCCCGGTTGCTAGGAGGGGTACCATCATCCCGGTTCCCAGGAGAGGCACCATCATCCCAGTCACCAAGAGAGGCATCATCATCCCAGTCACAAGGACAGGCGCCATCATCCCAGTTGCCAGGAGAGACCATCAACCTGGTTGGCTCTAGAGGCACCAGGAGTGACACAATCAATCCGGTCAACAGGAGAGGCACCATCATCCTCATGTTCAGCAGGGGCATCATCATCCCGGTTGGGTGGAGAGGCACTATCATCCTGGTTGCCAGGAGAGGCACAATCATCCCAGTTGCCAGGAGAGGCACCATCATCTTAGTTGCCAGGAGAGGCATCATCATCCCAGTTGCCAGGAAAGGCACCATCATCCTAGTTGGCTCTAGAGGCACCAAGAGAGGTACCATCATCCCCCTGTCCAGGAGTGGCACCACCATCCCGGTTGCCAGGAGAGGCACAATCATCTCAGTTGCCATGAGAGGCACCATCATCCCAGTTGCCATGAGAGGCACCATCATCCCAGTTGCCATGAGAGGCACCATCATCCCGGTTGCCAGGAGAGGAACAATCAACCCATTTGCCAGGAAAGGCACCATTGTCCTGGTTGCCAGGAGAGGCACCATCATCCTGGTTGCCAGGAGAGGCACCATCATCCCGGATCCCAGGAGAGGCACCATTATCCCGGTTGCCAGGCGAGGCGCCATCATCCCGGTTGCCAGGAGAGGCATCGTCATCCCGGTTGCCAGGAGAGGCACCATCATCCTGGTTGCCAGGAGAGGCACCGTCATCCCAGTTGCCAGGAGAGGCTCCAAGAAAGGCACTATCATCCTTGTCAACAGGAGAGGCACCATCATCCCCATGTGCAGGAGAGGCACATCATTCAGGTTGAGAGAAGATGCACTAGGAGAGGCACCATCATCCCCATTGCCAGGAGAGGCACCATCATCCCGGCTGGCTCTAGAGGCACCAGGAGAGGCACTGTCATCCTTGTCAACAGGAGAGGCACCAACATCCCAATTGGCAGGAGAGGCAAAATCATCCAAGTCACCAGGAGTCGCACCATCATCCAGGTTGCCAAGAGAGGCACCATCATCCTGGTTGCCAGGAGAGGCACCATCATCCCGGTTGCCAGGAAAGGAACCATCATCCCATTTGCCAGGAGAGGAACCATCATCCCAGTTGCCAGGAGAGGCAGCATCATCCCGGTTGCCAGGAGAGGCACCATCATCCCATTTGCCAGGAGAGGAACCATCATCCCAGTTGCCAGGAGAGGCACCATCATCCCGGTTGCAAGGAGAGGTGCCATCATCCTGGTAGCCAGGAGAGGCACCATCATCCCAGTTGCCAGGAGAGGCACCATCATCCCGGTTGCCAGAATAGGCACTATCAACCAAGTCACGAGGAGAGTCACCACCATCATGGTCACCAGGAGAGGCACCATAATCCCCGTGTCCAGGAGAGGCACAATCATCCCGGTTGCCAGGAGAGCCATCATCCCAGTTGCCAGGAGAGGCACCATCATCCCAGTTGCCAAGAGAGGCACAATCATCCCAGTTGCCAGGAGAGGCATCATCATCCCAGTTGCCAGGAGAGGCACCATCATCCCAGTTGCCAGGAGAGGCACCATCATCCCAGTTGCCAAGAGAGGCACAATCATCCCGGTTGCCATGAGAGGCACCATCATCCTGGTTGCCAGGAGAGGCACAATCATCCCCATGTAGAGGAGAGGCACATCATCGAGGTTGGGAGGAGATGCACCAGGAGAGGCACCATCATCCCAGTTGCCAGGCGAGGCAACATCATCCCAGTTGCCAGGAGAGGCACCATCATCCCGGTTTCCAGGAAAGGAACCATCATCCCGGCTACCAAGAGAGGCACCATCATCCCGGTTGGCAGGAGAGGAACCATCATCCCATTTGCCAGGAAAGGCACCATCGTCCTGATTACCAGGAGAGGCACCATCATCCCAGTTGCCAGGAGAGTCACCATCATCCTGGTTGCCAGGAGAGGCACCGTCATCCCGGTTGCCAGGAGAGGTACCGTCATCCCGGTTGCCAGGAGAGGCTCCAGGAGAGGCACCGTCATCCTTGTCAACAGGAGAGGCACCATCATCCCAGTTGGCAGGAGAGGCAACATCATCCAAGTCACCAGGAGATGCACTATCATCCCAGTTGCCAGGAAAGGCACCATCATCCCTGTTGCAAGGAGAGGCACCATCATACCGGTCACCACAAGAAGACCCACCATCCCAGTCACCAGGATAGGCACCATCATCCCGGTCATCACGAGAGGCACCATCATCCCTGTCACCAGAACAGGCACCATCAACCAAGTCACCAGGAGAGGCACCACCATCATAGTCACCAGGAGAGGCACCATCATCCTAGTCACCAGGACAGGCACCATCATCCCAGGCACCAGGACAGGCGACACCATGGTCACAAGGAGCGACACTATCATCCCAGTCAACAGGAGATGCACCATAATCCCGGTTGCCAGGAGAGCCATCATCCCGGTTGCCAGGAGAAGCACCATCATCCTGGTTGCCAGGAGAGGCACCATCATACCGGTTGCCAGGAGAAGCTCCAGGAGAGGCACTTTCATCCTTGTCAACAGGAGAGGCACCATCATCCCCATGTAGAGCAGAGGCACATCATCCAGGTCGGGAGGATATGCATCAGGAGAGGCACCATCATCCCAGTTGCTAGGAGAGGCACCATCATCCCAGTTGCCAGGAGAGGCACCATCATCCCGGGTTCCAGGAAAGGCACCATCATCCCGGTTGACAGGAGAGGCACCATCATCCAAGTTGCCAGGGGAGGCACCATATTCCAGTTGCCAGGAGAGGCACCATCATCCCAGTTGCCAAGAGAGGCACCATCATCCCGGTTGCCAGGAGGGGCACCATCATCCTGGTTGCCAAGAGAGGCACCATTATCCTGGTTGCCCGGAAAGGCACCATCAGCCAGCTTGCCAGAAGAGGCACCATCATTCAAGTTGCCAAGAGAGGCGCCATCATCCAAATTGCCAGGAGAGGCACCATCATCCTGGTGACCAGGAGAAGCACCATCATCCTGGTCACCAAGAGAGACACCATGATCCCGGTCATCAGGAGAGGCACCATCATCCCTGTCACCAGAACAGGCACCATCATCCCAGTCTCCAGGACAGACACCACCATCATGGTCACCAGGAGAGGCACCATCATCCCAGTCACCAGGACAGGCACCATCATCCCAGGCACCAGGACAGGCATCACGAACATGGTCACAAGGAACAACACTATTATCCCAGTCAACAGGAGAGGCACCATAAAACCCACGTCTAGGAGAGGCACAATCATCCCAGTTGCCAGGACAGGCATCCTCATTCCAGTTGGCATGAGAGGCAACATCATCCAGTTGCCAGGAGAGGCACCATCATCCCGGTTAGCAGGAGAGGCACCATCATCCCGGTTGCCAGGAGAGGCACCATCATCTCCTTTGCCAGGAGAGGCACCATCATCCCGGCTGGCACAGGAGAGGCACCATAATCCGGTTTGCCAGGAGAGGCACCATCATCCCTGTTGCCAAGAGAGGCACCATGAACCCGGTTGCCAGGAAAGGCACTATTATCCCCGGTCACCAGGAGAGGCACCATCATCCAAGCCACCAGGAGAAGCACCATCATTCCGGTCACCAGGAGAGGCAACATCATGCTGGTTGCCAGGAGAGGCACCATCATTCTGGTCACCAGAAGAAGCACCATCATCCTGGTCACTAGAACAAGCACCATCATCCAAGTCTCCAGAAGAGGCATCATCATCCCAGTCACCTGGAGGGGGACCATCATCCCGGTTGCCAAGAGAGGCACCATCATCCTGCTTGCCAGGAGAGGCACCATTATCCTGGTCACCAGGAGAGGCACCATCATCCCGGTGGCCAGGAGAGGCACCATCATCCTGGTTGCCAGATGTACCATCATCCTGGTTGCCAAGAGAGGCACAGAGTGAAGCACAATCATCCCAGTCACCAGGAGAGGCACCATCATCCCGATCACCAGGAGAGGCACCTGTCAGAATGATTCATGACTATAAGGGTTCATTATTGGATCTTTGTTCTAAAAGGGTATAATTTAGTTTCTCTGGTTTGTTTCATTAAAACTTAGGTTAGTTGTAGTTCACTGGTAATGAGGCTGTTCGGAGCACGGAAGTAAATTATACGTTATTGTGGATCTTTCAAATGTAGTATGTTTATGTATACTTATTTTGTATTTTGTAATTTTCGGAGTGTGATTAATTATTATGAATTGTATGATACTGTTTCAATTTCTCCATGGTACGAATCAAGGGAAGTGAGGTGGTGACTGTGAGCTGGGGTGTGGGCAGTTGATCAGCAGCACTGGTATGGAAAAGATATAGCAGCTCTTCACGTGAAGTGTGCCCTCCCCGCTGTGACACTTGTGAGCCTATGAAGGATGAGGATGGAAACTCCTCCATACTGAGGAAGCTCTAAACTCTGCCCAAATTGCCCTCTTGATCCACAGCAGGTGTTAGCATAGAAACATCTGCGGACATGCTACCTGCTTCTCAGTCACCACCCTCTTGATGGTCTGTTCTCAGTAAGGTTGTTATGTCACCAGTAATGTGAAGCAGTGTTCCTAAGGTTACTTCTCTTGTAGTTTACTTTCTTATGCTTAGGATTAAGTTAGGATTAAGTTATAATTTTGTGAATAAATTATATTCTCCAATTTACATTTTCCTAGCCCCAGTGTACAAATGAATGATGGGTCATTTCCAACTATGTGAGTAGTAGTAATAGTGCAACTCTGGAATCATGGTAGTCTTCTTTCACATATGAGACTGTTTCCGTAACTTGGCCATGACATTTGGCGCCCGAACAGGGACCCATTAATTCGTTGTGCACGCGGGTTGGCAGTATACAGGGAAGTTTATAATCTTTAGATTTTCACCATGAGTTCAGACACTATAAAGAGGTTAACTGAAGAGGGAAAACAAATGGGCTTAGAGGGCGACAAGCTTATGACCTGGGTAAGAGAAGAGAGAGTGATAGAGCAAAATCGGCAGAGAGAGGAGCGGGCTCAAGAGAGGAAGCTAAAGATTCTAGAATTAGAGGCACAGATTGAAGCTTCGAGGGCTGCTGCTGCTGCTAGTGCTGCTGCTGCTGGTCAGAACGTTCGACCAGTTGCAACCGTAATTAATCCCCCTAAGCTGCCAATTTTCGATGAGGCCAAAGATGATATAGATTCTTATCTGGCTCACTTTGAGAGGGTAGCTCAAGCTGCAAGATGGGAGAGGTCGGTGTGGCCAGCTGCCTTAGCATCTCTACTAACGGGTCGAGCTCTCGAGATGTATCACCAGTTCACTGACGACATCATTGCAGATTTTGATGAGCTGAAGTCCGCACTTTTGAGAGGTTACGATGTGACAGCAGAGGGTTGTAGGAAACGGTTTCGCGACACAAAGTTTCGTGATGGCGAGCCTGCAGTGCAACTAGCTTGTCGAATCAAAAGGAATCTTGTTAAGTGGTTGGAAGCGGATGGATCCAGTCAGACCTTTGAGAATTTAGCAGATCTCTTTGCAAGGGAGCAATTTTTAAGGCAGTGTCCTCCAGCTCTAATGATGTTTTTAAAGGAGAAAGAAGTTAAGAGTTTGCAGGTTTGTGGGGAGGAGGCAGATCGTTGGATTGATGCCCATGGTCACCCTTCCCAGATTAACAAGAAGGTCAACAAACCCGTGGCTGAAGGGCAAGAGAAACCTTCAGAACGCTCTACAACGCAGATCAAGACAAAGACCTCAGGGAGTGACAGTAAGTTTGGTAGTAAAGGATGTTGGGAGTGTGGTAAACTAGACCATAGAAAAGCTCAGTGTACTTTTAATAAATCAAAACAGACCAGTGCCGCTGCATCAGGAAAAGCATCTGTGAAAGCTAAAAGTAGGACAGTTAGTGGTTCAGCTACCAAATTTAATGGGAATGGGCAAAGTTGTAAGAACTTAATATTGAACAATGGCTTGGTTGAGGGGCAAGCTGTTACAGCAATGCTAGATAGTGGGTCAACTACTTGTGTTGTAGCAGAGAAGCTAGTTTCATTGAGACACTATACTGGGAGAACAGTTTCACTGAAATTGGTGAATGGGGCAGTGATAGTGTTGCCAGAGGTAGAAGTTGAAATTTCTACACCTTGGTTAATAGGGAAAGTCTATGCTGCTGTGTGTAAGACCCCAGTTTACGATTTAGTTGTTGGTGGTGTAACTGACAATCCATATTCCCTCACAAGTCTACAGTCTACCAGTGATCAAAGCTTGGCTGAACAAGACAACGCAGAGGACGTGAACTTAACAAGGAACAGAGTCCCGAGTGGAAGATCTGACACTGAAGCAACGGACGAAGTAACCACAGAGTTGGAACGAACTTCGAGGAGTACTGCTGGTGGATCATCAGACGCTGGACTCGTTGCTGCAGTTACTAGAGCACAAAGTCGCAAGGACGGTAAAGTTAAACAACCCCTGAAGGTGAGCAATGTTGATACTTTCGTGTCTACATCAGAATTTGTGAAAAATCAAAAGGATGATAGAACTTTGAACTCTATAAGAAGTCATGTTCAAAGTAAGAAAGTGTTTCAGGCAAGAGGAAGAGGGTCAACCTTTATTCTTAAAGGGGGTAGATTATACAGAGAGATGACAGTTAGAGGAGTGACAAAACAACAGTTGATTGTGCCAAAGAACTATCGTAAGGAAGTGTTCAAATTAGGTCATGAGGGAATCATGAGTGGCCATATGGGGTACAAAAAGACTCTGGACGGGATTCAAGGAACTTTCTTTTGGCCAGGTATGGTGGCTGATGTCAGCCGCTGGTGTAGGTCATGTGATGTGTGTCAGAGAACCGTGGATAAAGGTAGCATAAAACCAGGAAAGCTTAGGTCTATGCCAGTAATAGACGAGCCATTTGCTAGGGTGGGTATAGACATAGTTGGGCCTATTACACCTAGGGCAGATAGTGGAGACAGGTATATACTCACTCTCGTAGACTTTGCTACTCGGTATCCAGAAGCAGTTGCCTTGCCTAATATAGAGACTACTACAGTGGCAGATGCGTTGATGGAGATCTATTCTAGAATTGGTATTCCAAAGGAGGTTTTGACTGACAGAGGGAGCCAATTTACTTCAGCAATGATGAGGGAAGTTGAACGGCTATTGTCAATAAAATCTCTTAAAACCACTCCATTTCATCCCATGTGTAATGGCTTAGTAGAAAGATTTAACGGTACACTTAAGAAAATGCTGAAACGCATGTGTGATGAGGCACCTAAGGACTGGCCAAGATACATAGCACCATTGCTCTTTGCATATAGAGAAGCACCCCAGTCGAGTACTAGATTCTCCCCTTTTGAGTTAGTTTATGGAAGAACAGTGAGGGGTCCTTTGGATGTACTAAGAGAGATTTGGGATGGATCGGTCAGCACACCCGAGACTGTTAGTACCTACAGCTATGTTCTAGATCTCAGTGAGAGATTGGAAAACGCATGTAAGCTAGCAAGGGAAGAATTAGATAAGGCACAGGAGTTGGATGAGAGCTACTATAATCGTAGGGCTAGTGACAGAACTTTCAAGGTGGGTGATCAAGTTTTGCTGCTTTTACCAACTGACCATAATAAATTACTCATGAACTGGAGAGGTCCATATAAGATTGTAGAGTGTCCTTCTGCTTTGAATTATGTAATAGATATAAGGGGGAAGAAGAAAAGATTTCATGTGAATATGCTGAAGAAATATGAAGTAGACTACGATCCAGATGATTGTGATGTAGCCGAATCAGATGTAAGGGCTGCTACAGTTATTGAGTACTCTGACGAGGTTGAAAATCTTTTGCTACCTATACCAACCACTGAGAAGTCTTGGAAAGATGTAGAGTTGTCAGTAACTTTGTCTCCATTAGAGAGAGGTAAGATATGTGATTTGTTGAGTATGTACTCAGAGGTGTTCTCTAGTACACCAAAGCTAGCAAATGTTCCTCCCCATGAAATTGTTTTGACTGACAAAACCCCTGTTCGAAGTAAGCCTTATGCAATACCATATAGTTTGCAAGCTGAGGTAGAGAAAGAACTTAATGCAATGGAAGAAGCAGGGATAATTGAAAAATCTAATGCTCCGTATAATAGTCCTGTAGTGGTTGTACGTAAAAAGGATAAAGGAGTGAGACTCTGTGGAGACTTTAGAAAATTAAATGGTGTAACTCAGTTTGATGCAGAGCCTATGTTTGACCAGGGGAATATCTTTTCAAAATTATCAGGGTCCCGATATTTTTCAAAACTAGATCTTTCTAAAGGATTCTGGCAGATTCCATTACATGTGGATAGTAGGAAGTACACTGCATTTAGTACTCCCAAGGGTTTATAGCAGTTCAAAGTCCTTCCTTTTGGCTTGTGCAATTCACCTGCAGTGTTTAACAGGACAATGAGGAGTGTGTTGGGAGGTATGTCTGGCATAGAAATATTTGTTGATGATATTTTGGTACATTCCTCGACTTTTCATGAGCATTTGAAATTGTTGGATCAGGTATTTTTCAGACTTAAGGAAGCAGGCTTAGTAGTAAATCCATCCAAATGTGTAGTGGGTCAAGCTGAAGTGGATTTCCTTGGTCATAGAATAGGAAATGGGATATGCCAGCCCCAGAAAGATAAGGTTGGGAAAATAGTTGAAGCTTCTGCCCCCAGAACTAAAAAACAAGTTCGTTCGTTCTTGGGACTAACAGGCTATTACAGAGCATTCATACCAAACTACTCTACAATTGCAGAACCATTAACCAATCTAACAAAGAAGAGCAGTCCAAATAAGGTAGTGTGGACAGATTTAGAGCAAAGAGCATTTGATACTCTAAAGAACAAAATGACTAATAAGCCTATTCTCCATTTGCCAGATTTATCCAAAGACTTTGTTTTAAGAACAGACGCGTCAGGTGTGGGTATTGGTGCTGTGCTGATGCAGTCCCATGGAAATGAACGGTGGCCTATATCCTACCATAGCAGGAAGCTGGGACAAGCGGAGAGGAACTACAGTGTTGTTGAAAGAGAGTTATTAGCAATCATTGAGGGTGTAAGAAAGTTTCGCCAGTTTTTGTATGGACGAAGGTTTGTTGTTCAGACAGATCATCTGCCTCTGCATTACCTCAAGACTGCTAAGAATTCGAATGCAAGGATTATGCGGTGGGCATTATACATGCAGCAATTTGAGTACAGTGCAGAGTACATTAAAGGAGCTGAGAATGTAGGGGCAGATTATCTTAGTCGTTTGGATGAAGGATATAACACATGCTGTTCAAGTTTGGGAATTCGTTCAGATTCTGTGACAGATGTTGGCTCAGGTTGTTTGGGCTTGCATGTACTTGGTATTGATGAAGATGTAATTCTGGAGAAGTATAATGTTAAAATTAACTGGAATTTAGCTGGTCATGATGTGTGATATAATTTTCTAGAACGTAATTATTAGTTGTTAGAACTTTGGTACAAGTTCTTTTGTTCAGGGGGTAATGTCAGAATGATTCATGACTATAAGGGTTCATTATTGGATCTTTGTTCTAAAAGGGTATAATTTAGTTTCTCTGGTTTGTTTCATTAAAACTTAGGTTAGTTGTAGTTCACTGGTAATGAGGCTGTTCGGAGCACGGAAGTAAATTATACGTTATTGTGGATCTTTCAAATGTAGTATGTTTATGTATACTTATTTTGTATTTTGTAATTTTCGGAGTGTGATTAATTATTATGAATTGTATGATACTGCTTCAATTTCTCCATGGTACGAATCAAGGGAAGTGAGGTGGTGACTGTGAGCTGGGGTGTGGGCAGTTGATCAGCAGCACTGGTATGGAAGATATAGCAGCTCTTCACGTGAAGTGTGCCCTCGACTCGCGACTTTCCTCCCCGCTGTGACACTTGTGAGCCTATGAAGGATGAGGATGGAAACTCCTCCATACTGAGGAAGCTCTAAACTCTGCCCAAATTGCCCTCTTGATCTACAGCAGGTGTTAGCATAGAAACACCTGCGGACATGCTACCTGCTTCTCAGTCACCACCCTCTTGATGGTCTGTTCTCAGTAAGGTTGTTATGTCACCAGTAATGTGAAGCAGTGTTCCTAAGGTTACTTCTCTTGTAGTTTACTTTCTTATGCTTAGGATTAAGTTAGGATTAAGTTATAATTTTGTGAATAAATTATATTCTCCAATTTACATTTTCCTAGCCCCAGTGTACAAATGAATGATGGGTCATTTCCAACTATGTGAGTAGTAGTAATAGTGCAACTCTGGAATCATGGTAGTCTTCTTTCACATATGAGACTGTTTCCGTAACTTGGCCATGACAGCACCATCATCCCGGCCACCAAGAGAAGCACCATCATCCCGTTCACCAGGAAAGGCACCATGATCCTGGTTGCCAGGAGATGTACCATCATCCCAGTTGGCTCTAGAGGCACCAGGAGAGGCACCATCATCCTGGTCAACAGGATAGGCACCATCATCCTCGTGTCCAGGAGAGGCACCATCATCTCGGTTGGGAGGAGATGCACCATCATTCCGGTTGCCAGGAGAGGCACCATCATCCCAGTTGCCAGGAGAGGCACCATCATACCGGTCACCAGGAGAGGCATCATCATCCCTGTTGCCAGGAGAGGCACCATCATCCCAGTTGCCAGGAGAGGCCTTTTTCCCCACTCCCTTTTTACCCCAGTGAGCAGTTACCCCCGTTTCTGTGTGGGAGGTCTTGGCATTGGCGGGGATTATGATGCCAGTGGGGAAGCCTCTGGCATGGATGGAGGCAGCGCCAGTGTGGGAGTCCCTGGCGTGTGAGGAGGCGGCGCCAATGGGGGTGCCTTTGATGCAGGTGGAGGCGGCGCCGATGAGAGGGTCCCTGTCGTGGAGGAAAGCTGCGCCAATGGGGAAGGCCCTTGCCTGGGTGGAGGAGGTGCCATTGAGGGAACCCCTGGCATGGGTGGAGGAGGCGCCAGTGGAGGAGTCCATGATATAGGTGGAGGCGGCACCGGTGTGGGAGCCCTTGTTGAGCTTGGGGGCGGCACCAGAGAGGTAGCCCTTGGTGTGCGTGGAGACGGCGCCAGTGGGGGAGCTCTCGGCTCCAAGGAAGATGTTAAACGGTTTGAACACCGGCGTATTAATGTTAAAATCCGGCCCGTTTGCCACCTGCAGATTAATCAGATACTGTCAAAGGGGTCACTCACTGTTGTGGTGGTTACCTGGGCCTCTTGTTGCGTTGTGTTGGTGCTCCTTTTTCCAGCAGCCTGATTCAGTAGTTCAAATAACCTTTCATACATTTTTTCCCTTATTTAGTTTTCTTTTAAGGGAAGATTAATCTCGCAATACTTTTGCGAAACTATATTACTGAGCAAGACGGCAAAATTGAGATTAGAGGTGAAACAGGGATTTTGTTGATGATGATGATGATGATGATGATCTCTCTCTCTCTCTCTCTCTCTCTTTCACACACACACACACACACACACACACACACACACACTAATTTTGCTTCCTCCTGACGATTTTTTCCACCATATGAGGGATTTGTCGAACTTCTTTAATCTTTCAAACCCCTTCAGTCCAAAGACATGTTTATTAGTCCACTTTATTTGTTGCTCCTACAGACGATTTTATTTATCTCTGGAAAGGCCTCTTGCTGTATAGGGTTAAATGAAGTCCATATCTAACCCCTCCAGTTCGAATAAAATCGTCTTCAGATCTGGGGGAATTAACTGGAAAATGCGTCATCAGGCTGAAGGGGTTACTGCAAGAGGTCTTTTCTGGGTCATATCAAATCGTCTGAAAATACTAAGGATTAACTAAGATCTTGCGTCCTCGGATGGAATGGGTTTAGGTAGCTACTTTCCGCTCCCGTAACTGGATGGTGGACGTCACAAAATGGCTGTTGTGCCTGTGACTCTGGATAGGGACGGAAACCCGTGTAATGCAGTATAATACATCCGTTATTATTATTATTATTATTATTATTATTATTATTATCATTATTATTATTATTATTATTATCCATCCATCCATCCATCCATCATCCAATCCTACGTTGCCCCATGAGGAGCGTAGGAGCCCGGGACTAGGCAGTTGGTCCTGACATTTTAGATGAGAGTGACCAGCCTCACTCATTCCTGAGTGGCATTACGTGAGCAATAAATCCCAACCACCCCTTGGATATAAACCTTCACCGGCTCAATCCGATTGGAGCACAATAAGTACCCACTAAACCACCAGGCGCCAAAATTTGGTTATATGGTTACCACCCAGCATAGGAAATAGTTTCCCGGTGTACAGGAAACCATTTGGCTTGTCACTCAGTGTAGAGTCACCCATAGGCAGAAGAAAGAGGAAAGAATGAAGGAATGAAAGACAGAAGAGGGAGTGTAAAGTCACCCGTAGGCAGAAGGACAAGGAAAGAATGAAGGAAGGAAAGATAGAAGAAGATGGAAGGAAAGAAGGATGAAGGCGAGGACAGGACAGACACCCGAGAGCAGCACTACATTGAGTGAGTGGATGGTGAGCGCCCCCACCTACCACATTTATTATTATTATTATAATTTTAGTAGTAGTAGTAGTTGTTGTTGTTGCTGTTATAGTAGTATTATTGTTGTTGTTGTTGTTGTTATTGTTGTTATTATTACCGGGTATTAGTAGTAGTGGTAATAATAGTATTAGGTAAAGAGACTAGTGAAGAGGAGAAGGAAGGAAGTAAATGATGATCTAGGAAGAAAAATAAATGCAAATTACGCTGAAAATAGGGCGTTATTCTGGAAAGAGGTGCGGAAATGTAGAAAAGAAATGTGAAGGTATGAAGAATGCAAGTGGTACGTTATTAATCCATGGGGATGAAGTGAGGACCAGATGGAAAGAATATTATGAAAGCCTGACGAATGGGAATAGACATAGCAGAGCGGCTGTAAACATAACTGGTTTTAGGGTTGTGAAGAGAAGTAATGTAATGTCAGGAAACGTGACACTCGCACAGGTGAAGAGCGCTGTGAAGCGGCTGAAAAATGGGAATGCACCTGGGGATGATGAGGTGTATGCAGAGATGATTAAGTGTAGTTGAGAAAGCGGAATGAAGTGCTTCTTGGAGATAAGTAAGAAGGCATGGATGAGTGAAACTGTGCCAGCAGAGTGGAAAATGGCTGTGATTGTTCCCTTGTACAAAATTAAAGGTGAGCGAAGTGAGTGCAAGAATTATCGTGGCATAAGTTTATTGAGTGTTGCAGGGAGGATATTTGCAAGAATCATTATAGAGAAACTAATAGAGACATCAGAAGTCCTAGTGAGTGATGAACAGGGTGGCTTTAGGAGTGGCAGAAGATGTGTGGATCAAATATGCAATGAGACAGATAGTGGAGAAGGCTTGTAAGGACTATAAGGTGTTTATGGCATTCATGGATCTGGAAAAAGCATACGACAAAGTAGACAGAGAAGGATTGTGGAAGGTTTTCCGCATGTACGATGTAGTTGGTGAGCTGCTAGGTGCCGTCAAGAGTTTTTATGATGGTAGTGAAGCATGTGTAAGGGTTAATGGGCATTAAGTGAATGGTTCACGATCGGTGCCGGCGTGCAACAAGGTTGTGTGATGTCCCCATGGTTGTCCAATATTTCTCTCTCTCTCTCTCTCTCTCTCTCTCTCTCTCTCTCTCTCTATATATATATATATATATATATATATATATATATACAGTAGGCTTGCACAGTGCACAAGAGATTGGGCGGTCCACAACCTCGCGCACTGGGAATTCGCGTACTGGGAATACATAATCTTATGGAAATAATTACATATGGGCGGTACCCCCTCATACCTGGACATTTTTTGGCCCTGAGAGACATAATAAAAGTCATATTTTTCACACATTGTACTACAGATATAGCTACAATAACAAAAATATGGGTAGTCACCTAACAACAGTAGACAACAGGCCTGATGACCTTAAATAACAGTTCCAAGGCGCGGCAACAATTACAGCGCTACACTCCCCACCACACCTTCCACCGCGCCAACACTTCCCTCCACAGACTCCTCTTGATCACCTTCCCCAGGAGCATCAAAGTCACTCACTTCGGCCATAAACCCTTCGAAGTCCAATGCTGACATTTCTGACATTGCATCCTCTTCATCCTCAACAAGAACAGGAGCGGACGACGTCGCTGGTTCCGCAATTTCACCAACTTGAGCCTGCTGTGTGTAACTTGTTATGAGCGTCTGTCTTCTCCTGTTTATTTCTTCCCTGTGCCTGTCTGTGTAGAAACGGAAGAGTTTGTCAATACCAACCAGAAGTTCCTCCGCTCTTAGGTTGCTCACTTCCTGTTCCTTCACCTCTTCCTTGAGCTTATCCACGGCAGCAGGGATCTTGCTAATGTTTGACATACACAGCTCAATCCTGTCTTCCATCACGCTAGGCTGCTCAACTTGACTCTGCCTGGCGTCGGGCTCTGTGCCAGCCTCATCTATCCGTTGCAACACTTCCTCTGGAGCCTGTTCCTCAATAGCACTATGCACTTCTTGTATGTCCGCCAATGTAACGTCCCAGAAACCTGGTACAGCTTGTGCTGCTGTCAGTGTTGCTGCCTCAGCCTCGGCCAGTGGTTGAATGGCCGTCTCCTGGGTCATGCATAAGTGAGGCACAAGCATTCGCCATGCATGGTTCACTGTTGCAGGTGTAATCTGGTGCCAGGCTTGTAGGAGAAATTCAACTGCGTCCTTCATCGTAAAATTACGCCAAAATGCCTCAACAGTCATGGCATCTGTGGCAGTTCGGGATACAGCTGCTGGTGGAGATGGAACGGGAGCAGATGCCTCATCAAGGTCTTCGTCGTGATCTTCTTGTAGGGCATGAAGCTCCTCTTGTGTGTCGGTCTTCCTGCATAGGTAGTCGTACACTTGCTTATGGTAGAAGTGCTTCACAGTGGCGATCAGTTCTTGATCCAGTGGCTGCACTAGTGACGTTGTGTGGGGTGGCAGAAACACAACACGACAATCCTTATGCAGATCTTCAAGGTATGAAGAGTGACTTGGTGCATTATCAAGCACAAGGAGCATCTTAAATGGAATGCCCAGTTCCCGACACTTGGCCCTGGCATCAGGGACACACTGCCTCGTTAACCAGTCTGCCATAATGTCCTCAGTCATCCAACCATTTGCAGACTTGTACCAATACACGCCACTTGCATCCATGTTCGTGAGGTTTTTGTAGCACCTTGGGCGTGAAGCTATGTTTACAACAAATGGCCTCATCTTGTGGCTGCCAGACAGGTTTACAACGAACATTACCGTCATCTTACACTTCTGGAGCTTGCGACCAGGGGCTTGTTTCTGTCTTTTAGCGATGTAGGTTGATTTGGGCATGGCCTTGTAATATAACGACATTTCATCGATGTTGTAGATCTGGTCCTTGGTGTACGGTCCCTCTTCAATAATCGCTCTAAATATCGCAGGATAGTCTCTCGCGGCCAGCTCGTCGGCAGAGGCATATTCACCAGACACTTTCACGCAACAGAGTTCCTTGCGCTTGAGAAAACGGTCCAGCCATCCAACCAATGCCCTGAAAGGTTTGTCCACTTTAAACCTGCGAGATGCTGCCTTGTAAAAGAGCTGGGCTTGGTTCCGAATAAATCGTCCATTCAGTGGAACACCTTCCTTTTCGTTCCTCATTATGAAGGTGGCAAGATAGCGCTCCATTAGTATCATAGCACGATTTCCCACCCGCGAACAGCCGTCTAGGTCAGAGGCACCGTACGTCTTCACTACAGCCTTTATGGCTTCACGGTTCTTGCACACAGTTCTCACTGTAGATTCAGCCAGTCCCAGGGCTGTCCCAGTGGCGGTGTTTCCTTGACCCTCCTCCTTCATCTTGATGATCTCTAACTTGGTGGCGTGTGTCAGAAGTTTCTTAACTCTTGGGGTTGGAGCCATGATGCGGCGAAGTACAGGCAAGGATGGAGCAACACAAAAAACGCCACACGTTGTACACGACAGGTTAGCTGTAGAGAGCAGATCTGCACTTTGCACGAGCCAGGACTGTCATGGCGCGCCCGCTCCCTTGTACCCCAAGCTGCGCAGTAGAATGCCTGGGAATTTTTGCGCATCAACATGATGACACGTGATGCGCTGTGTGAGGGGTGGTCGCGCACTAATAGAAAATGGCATTTTTGAGCCACTCCTTGCCTCTGCCTCGCGTTCTCTGCGGTAAACTCGCGCATTCAATGTTTTTGGTTATGATTTTTGGTCACTCGCGCACAATGCGAATCGCGCACTGTGACGACACACACTGTGCGAGCCTACTGTATATATATATAAAGAGAGAGAGAGAGAGAGAGAGAGAGAGAGAGAGAGAGAGAGAGAGAGATGGAATGATGAGTGAAGTAAAAACATGAGTAATGGAGAGGGGGATGACATTGGGAATGAATCGTGATGGATGGAATATCTCAAATTTTTTGCATGCTGATGATGCAGTACGACTTGCAAATACCGGACAAGGACTTGGTAGACTAGTGCAGAGTTTTGCTGATGTCTGTGAGCGTAGTGCCTTGACAGTAAACGTAGAAAAGGGCAATGTGATGGATACTGAGAGAGAAGGTGACTCCCAGTGCAATGTTACGGTGAATGGAGAGAGACTGGAATTGGTGAGAAAGTTCAAATACCTGGGTATAGTGACAGAAAAGAAAGGAAAATGTACAAAAGAAGTGGAAAGTGGAGTCTCTGTTGAAAATAAACCCCGCCTCTGCATATTTACCTTTTTTTTTTTTTTTTTTTATTCCTGCCAACTGCCAGCGATTGGATGGAGCTGATGGAAGTCAAGGGGTAGTCCTTGCTCTGGGGAGTCATTAGTGAACGTCTCTCTATTAGAGCAGGTCTTTATATTTTCTTGTATATACCAATGCCGATTAAAAAAAAAAAATCTGGGTATCATCTCCAGATCAACTAAGTATTTTCTACAAAGCCCAATTTCAGTTTTTGACTGTCGGCCGCTGGGCTAAAATGGTGGAAATCCGTGCTTTCTGGAATAACTCACTATTAAGCCATTTTTCTTAGATAATTCTGGTTTATTTTCATTGCTCAGGTATCAGCTGTAGGATTTTTGCACATTTGTTTCCACTGTCAAGGGTTTTAAATTCAAAATAACCAAAAATTGTTCTGTAAATATATTTACAAAAATCGCTTTCAGTTTGAATGTAGCGCAGACTTCAAAACGTTTCTAAATAGCCTGTTATAGTATACACTGTTATATGAATTACTGTGTTATGTTGGCCATACATTTATGATTTAGTAGGAAACCCTGCATGACTCTAATATATAATAAATCTTGTTTCGGTTCTGCTATATTGCTTGGACTTTGCTGAAATCCATCCCTGTCAGTCTTTGCAAAATGGAGGCAGTGTCGTTAGCAGTCATCAGAACGTTCTTCATGTGATGCGATAAAGTGTATAGTCTGTCAAAAGAAAACTGGTGACAATGTTATCAGCACAAGCAACGGGTGCAAACGGATGAGAGAGGCTGGTGACATCCGCAATGGCCAAGTTTCCAAGCGGCTGAAGTCTGTTGAAGGGGATAACTTCATATACCATGTCACTAATGCCTGTTACAAGATGTACATTGTGAAGTCTGTTCTTGATGAAAACACAAAAATCTATCCAAGCTCCTTCTGAGCAGTACAGAACTAATTACTTGCCTATTTTTTTTATACAGGCTCAAGAAGGAAGCGTCGCCTCGTGATGTATAGAGTATGTATAATTAAAGCAAGATCTGAAGAGCATAAGGTAACTTCTTGTGTAACATTAACAAGGGATCCAAACGAAAAACACGTGTAAATTTTATGTTTGTCCCAATAACTGGCCAATTGTATGCTTAATTTTAACCATATTCTTTTCAGATCATAAGAGGAACCACAGCTGTATATCTGGAAAGCTACTGCTTTAAAGCTTCTGTGGTTTTCTATAAACGTGTTGCAAAGAAACAACTGAACAGATTTGAATTCGGTACCTTTCACTAGGCTAAGTGGGAAAATATAAAGCCAAAAATATTCAGCAAATATTTTTGTCACAGGATTTTCAACCCAACAGCCGTATCTTAATTAGTGTCTGAGATATTTCAGTTTCAAATATGCAATATTTAGAAAGGAAATTAGTATATCACCTTCAAAAATAGGTCAAGGTCATTTATATTTGGCACAAGGACTTGGGTTATCCTAGCATACCTCCATGTCTACTATCATCAAGATAGAAGAAAAAAAGTGCAAATAAAAATAATAATAACAATGATAATAATAATAATAATAATAATAATAATAATAATAATCTATCTATCTATATACCTAGGCGCTTCCCCCAAGGAAAGGGAGGTAGCCGAGACAGGACGACACACTCCCCATTTACTCATCCATTCAAACACATTCATTCGCATCTAAGCCCCAAAGGGAAGAACGGACAGATCCTCAACCCACCACACACCACAAGGGTCAACTGCGCAATGCAGTCAGTGACATCCGCAGCAGGGCCCGACAGCAGAGCTGGTTTACCTCTTCCACATCATAACAGACCCATCCCCTTACCCACACCTGACCTGACTAGCTGATCAAAATTGGGGGAGAATATCCCCTCAGGGCTGCATCATCACTTACTCATTCACAATTTCTCTCCATTTATTTCTGTCACGCACAGTCACTCTTCCTTGCTCAACAGACATCCCTCTCGCATCCAGCGTTCTCTTCACACTCTCCATCCATCCTATTCGTGGTCTTCCTCTCAGCCTTACACCTCTCACATCAGATCTAGTTATCTTTTTCACCAATCGCTCATTATCCATTCTCTCCATATGCCCAAACCATCGCAACACCCTCTGCTCAACTCTACCAGCCATCTCCTGAACAACTCCAGTTCTCCTTCGCACTTCATCATTTCGCACTCGATCCATACGCGTCACTCCACACGTACTCCTCAGACACCTCATCTCCATTACATTCACACTTTTCCTCTCTGCTACACCCATATTCCATGTTTTAGCCCCATATAATGCAGTCGGTACCACAACACCCTCATACAACCTTCTCTTTACATCCATTCTAAGCGAACGACATCTAAACACTTTTTTCATTCCTCCCAGCACCTTTCCTACTTCATTTATTCTAAACTTCACTTCTGCATCTATTCTTCCATCCACAGCAACATGTGACCCTAGATATTTAAAACACTCTACCTCCTCAGGCAACTCGCCATTCAAAACTATATTCATCCCCCTACCATCTACCAACCTCGTACACTTCACCACTTTACTCTTATTCTCATTTACTGTCAATTTCCTCCTTTCACACACCCTTCCAAACTCCTCTACCAACTGTCTCAATCTCTCCTCTGAATCAGCCACCAGTGCAGTATCATCTGCAAACAGCAGCTGCTTCAGATTCCACTCTCCACCATCAACATTCACCAGACTCAAACCTTCACCTAAAACTCTTGCATTCACCTCCACTTACATGCCGAGCCCCGGGCTCCTACGTTCCTCATGGGGCAAGGTAAGATTGGATGAGGGATGGATGGATGGACAATAATAATAATCACAGTAATAATAATAATAATAATAATAATAATAATAATAATAATAATAATAATGATAATAATAGTGGTAGGTGGGGGTGCTCACCATCAACTCACTCGATGCAGTGCTGTTCTCGGGTGTCTGTCCTTTCCTCTTGTCCTTCCTTTCCTTCCTTCCTCTTCTGTCTTTCTTTACTTCATTCTTTCCCCGTCCTTCTGCCTCCGGGTGACCATACACTCCCTCTTTTGTCTTTCCTTCATTCTTTCCTTTTCTACCTATAGGTAAACCTACACTGAGTGACAAGCCAAACGGTTTCCTGTACACTAGGAAACGATTTACTGTGCTGGGTGGTAACCATATAACCAAATTATGGCACCTGGTGGTTTAGTGGGTAATTAAGGCGCTCCAATCGGATTGAGCCGAAGATTTATATCCAAGGGGTGGTTGGGGTTATTGCTCACTTAATGCCACTCAGGGATGAGTGAGGCTGGTCACTCTCATCTTAAATGTCAGGACCAACATGCCGAGCCCCGGGCTCCTACGCTCCTTATGGGGCAAGGTAAGATTGGATGAGGGATGGATGGATGGACAATAATAATAATCACAGTAATAATAATAATAATAATTATGATAATGATATTAATAATAATAATAATAATAATAATAATAATAATAATAATAGCGAAAATAAGAAGCTTCGCCATTTATATTGCGAAGTTTAATAAGAAAATTTCCTGCTGCTGGGCTAGCCGTTACCTGCCCAACATAAACAAAACACCAACTGCATTGCACAGTGTTAAATGTATCATATGTAATAATGTATCTCAATAAGAAAAGTTCCCCTTGCCGGGCTGTCCGTTACCTGCCCAACTTAAACAAAACACCAACTGCATTGCACAATGTTAAATGTATCATATGTAACAATGTATTTCACAAACAAGTGTACACCGAATATCGCATCTGTGAATCAAACCGTGCTATGACTTTTCTAGATGCAGCTAACTACTTTCAAGATGCTATCTTTACCCGAACACATGACCCTCAGGACCCAGGGGCAGCGTCTGGGGCCTATGTGTATTACCACGTTAACTGCATGAAGAGTTATTTCTACGAGTCAGGCCCAAAGGATTCCGTTCCTACAGTTTCAAAAAACGGTCTTTATTGGCTAAAGCTGTACCACAGTTGAAGCAAGGACTGAAAGATGGTAAGGGCTATGAACTCAGTGCTATAAGAGACCAGTTGAACAAGACTGATGTGGAATGTGACTTTAATCGGCCGTAAAAATCCTTTCACATACTGAGTTTGGAAATACTCGTAATATTGATTTTCAGTTATCCCCGTGATTTAAAGAATTCAATTATGGAATTCAGTGTTTCAGATAATGTCGTGGCTGAAAACATTCGCTCTGTTGATCCTGTTGAGGTATGTGCTGGATTAATTAGAAAATCCCTCAGTAATTACGATTTCTGTCTTGAAAACCATTTTTGTGATGTTGTAGACCTGAAATTTGCTCGTAGTTGCATGCATACTCCTGATCCTTTACTTAAATTTTTAGGTACTTGGTAAGTTTTGATCCTGATATTTACCAAAAAGTTGCTGAGCAACTCATGACAGAGGAGGAGCTTGCTGGAAATAGCGCTCCTGATGATGATGATGATGATAAAAGTCATGATGACCTAATACCAGATGGCCACTTGTCCAAACAGCCTTGCAGACAAATTCAGGCACTTTTTCATATACAGTACTGTACTTTTAGGACACCCTTGCATGTGATGAATGCTGAATCTGTGCAAAACCTTAGTCTTGGTGGCAAAAATTGTTACCAGTATTTTCAATTATCAAGGACTTGCAATTAGCTATGCTGAACTCCGTAGATACCAGAGTGACCTTGCTTGTTTCACAGCAACCCACAACAAAGGTGTTGTAGGGATACCAAGCCACTTTGATGTAGCTCAATTTACGTCTGGTGCTATTGATAATTGGGATTATGAAGGTACAAATGTGTCTGAACATTACACTGTAACAGTGCTCTATGAGGACAAGCCGAACACCCAACACTGTACACAAAAAAAAATTATCAGACACAGATATTGCACATTGTGCCCAAGCATTCAAAGAGACCGTGCTTTGCCAGATTTTTAAAAGATTTTCACTATCCAGCTCGCAGCACTGACATCCCAGCATCATACAGAGTTGACGATGATTTGTACATCATCAATGGCTGAAGATGCGAGAATAAAGGATATAGCCTGACGTATTTCACGACTAGATCTCACTGAAAACCAAGTGTCAGCATACCCTCAGTCACAAAGAATGCCGTCGTGGACTGCTAGCAACTTAGTTTGGACGGAAGAATCCACTCCAGTGAAGATTGTTGCATTCCTGCCTGTCCTTCCTCACCTAGTCGCTGAATATGCAACAGTGTATTCTGCAATGAAGAATTTTATGTCAATATCTTCATAGTTGGTTCAGTGGGAATTTCCCATGTACTGTGATGGAGTCTACTGCTTAGTCAGGGACATTCAAATGATGCACCCTGAAGAATTTAACAACATCCTTCCAGTTCTGAGGACATTTCAAATGGTGGAAATAGTTGTCAATTGCATTGGCAAAACTCTAGATGGAAGTGGAGCCAAAATGACCTGGCTGCTGGCTGGTGCCCACGACCAAGCACCATACAGAACTCTTTTCTCACTGGTAATCATTACTGCCGTTCACTTGATGGCATGAAGTTTCATGGTGAAACATTTATGCGTCTTCTGTATAGGGAATTCTCTGTGCAGAGAAATGTGTTCGGACGTATGCTACAGAGCTTGCTATTCTAGAAAATCTCAAGTGTAGTGTCACACAGAAAAACATCAGACAGTCGGAAATACATGGCTGAGTTTGCCAGTGTTTCAAGTGGCTTGATAGCAGATCTCAGCACCTTTACTGAGACTCGGTGCACTTCAAATGAAAATTTCAGGTTCTGGAATAATTTCCCACACATGATGAATGTGGTGCATGACTTGTTGAGAGCAGATCGTGAATGGCTGTGGGACTTACATCATGATGCAGTATAGCGAGCTCTTTTTTTCTTCTCAGCCTTCGATTGTATTAAATACCTATGTTAGTGCTCCGCCTACCTTGAAGATATGCAACCCCTGCCGCATTCAGCACCGTCAGTACATGGACAGTTTTCAATGGCATTTTTTTCATAAAAGACAAACCTGGTAGATTCACTGCTGTTGGAAGGGACCAAAACTTGGAGCAGAGCATATATCTGTCATCAAAGTACAGTGATGGAGTACTTGGGCATGCAAGGCAGAAGCTTTGTGGGCTCAGTGGGACTTGATTTACAATTAGAGGATGGCAGTTAAAACTTTACATCGCATGTATACTGGAGTCATGGATAGGACACATGAGTCATATAGTCAACGTGCATCTTCCCAGGCCAATACAGATCGCCAGGAATCACATTCAGTCAATGATGAAATTCATGGAAGAGAAGGGATCCCACTGGCAACATGCGCAACACAGACACTCCAAAATTTTGTGACTAAGTAGCTGATGACAGAGGAAAATAGGAATGATGTCATGGAAATCCTAGACAAGGGGTTTAAGAAGTATGAGACATTCCGTGTGAAAAGATTGGTAGAGAAGTTTTCAAGATTGCTTGAAGCCATACATTGCATGAATCTCAAGACCATGAAAACTATCAGAGACAAGCCACAAAACACAGTTCAGCAGGCACTGAAGGAGATACACATTCTGGAGTGCAACTTTGAAACTGCTCATGATTGTGAAATCACCACCAATGACCTTTTGATTACGATGCGCCCTCATTGCTCCTGTTCACTGAAGATGATATGATGACAAGTCCACAGAAAAGTCAGCTGCTGAAAGAGATGGAAGCTCATTTAAAACCCAAAGACTGTAGCTACAGTCACAGCAGAAACTCCTCATTAGTTGTAGATGTCACGGCCACAGACCGTAAGATTCACTCAACCAAACTGGCAGATGTCCGTGGGCTTCTGACAGCATTTGCATCACTTACAAAAATCTTTCATCGTTTTGGGTGTTGCCACTATGTATCTGACCAGTACTTAGAGGAACTATCAGTCAATGACAGAGAGAGAAGAAGACGACTGAAAAACCTGACAACTGAGTACAGTGAAATTACCCCTGAAACACCGTTTCCAAAAGACATGGACACCTTCTGGTCGTCAAATGGCAACAGGCTTCTAGAAAAACTCCTGTATTGCCATATCCGTGGACATGCACCTGAAGCATACCCAACTGTACTTGGCCAAGTGACCCAAGATGATAAATGGCAGAGTCTTAAACTTCGAGGGGGTTTTCAAAATGTACTTCCACATCACCAATCATCACTGGATGAGGCTGACCTTCGTATACCTATACATGTCTTGGATTCACTCATTGCTGGGCAGCTCAAAAAATATTTTGTTATCTCCAGTGATACTGATTTTATTGTCAGTCTTCTATACTAATTGCCAGTCTTTCAACAGCACGGCCAGGAGGAGCTGTGGGTACGAGCATGGTTAGTGGGTACTATGAGATATGTGCCTCTCCATTCTTTGTCTCAGCACGTGGGTCATCAGCTGTGTGCAGTACTGCCAGCTTTGCATAGCCTAACTAGGTGTGACATAACCAGTAGAGTTAGAACAAAGAAGGCAGCTTTAAATGCAGAGCCACAGAAATTTCTCATGAGATTTGAGGAGTCTGCCCAGCTCTCTTCAGGGACAATAAAATGTGGTGAACAATACCTAGTAAAAGTACTGAAGAAAGACAGTGATGTAGCTGACTTCTCAGATCTCCGTATAGAAAAGTACTACTTCAGCATTGGTAGTTCTTTCCAAAACCTCCCCTCGACAAAACAGGGTCTCCTGCCTCACATCCAACTTTCGTTCTACAGTGCATACACCATGATGCATACCTTGGACTCCCATCTCAGCCCTGAAACTGTGGAGGCACTGAATCCAGAAGAATGAGGTTACAAAAAAAAAAAAAAGGATGGCCAGGAACAAGAACTACTCAAATCGGCCACCGCACAGAAGGCACAATAAGCCCATTGGACAGTCATTTGTTCTTGTAAGAAATGTGCCCGATCAACCTGTCCTTGCAGAACAGAGAAAGTGATATGTGGAAAATTCCTGGAAGTGCCAGGAAACATCACCTAGTTACTGCAAAAACCAAGGTGATTAAACAGCATAATCCCGCCATCTACAGCTGGCTTCTCATCTGTCATGAATGCCTTTGTTTCTGTAAATATTGTACATTTCATGTGTGTCAGTGTGCCATTAGTGGCTGTGTTTCATGTAATTAGTGTACAACAGTAGAATCCTCCAAACGTACGTAAATATACACAAAAAAACAAGTAACCACTCTTCAGTGATTATGTTGTTCACTGAAAATGACGAAAATGCCAATTAAGGGGAAGGGGTGACCCTTACACTGGGTCCCCTGTAGACCATACTCGCAGGATGAAAGTAGAGTAACCATTCCTGTCCCCGTTATCCTGGAAAGAGTACTAAATGAGATAATTTTTGGCCAAATTGGGTGGCTTTCAGTATAACACAGAGTATATGGAACGGTTTTGAAATATGAGATACTTTCAAACTGAAAGCGATTTTTGTAAATACGGAGTAAATTTTGGTTATTTTGTACCTAAAACACTTGACTGGGAACACAGTGTGCTAAAATCCTATAGCTGATACCTGAGCAATGAAAATAAGCCAGAAATATCTAAGAAAAATAGCTTAATAGTGAATTATTCCAGAAAACACGATTCCACAATTTTGGCCCAGCGGCCGCCAGTCAACAGCTGAAATTGGGCATTGTAGAAAACATGTACTTGATCTAGCGGTGTTGTCCTTTTTTTTTTTTTTTTTTTTTTTTTTTTTGATTGGCCTTGGTATATAGAACAAGAAAATATATTGATCTTCTCTAACAGAGAGGTGTACACGAATGACCACCCAGAGCCCAGACCAGGTATAATAATATTACGCCATTAATAGCAGTAACTCTTTTTTTTTAAATTAATATTTGGTTAATATTAGTGCCATAATATGTTAATTCCGTCTATCATTGTTTCTTGCTGACGATTTTAGTAATACAGGAAATTCTGTCACGTGTGAAAGTTTTTGTGATCTACGATACTTCTAGACGTATTTATTCAGCCTATGACAGAAATTAATTATAACTTATATTAACTCAATCACTGTTACAGTACTCTCCAACACTGATCAAAATTACCTTCTAACATCAAGAATAAATAAATGAAATACATTACTCGACTGAAGGGGTATAAAACACCCTCCATAAACCTATTCAGTACAATAGAATGATTTTATGCTTCATTCTCCTAAAATTGTACTATATTTTTCTCACTGTAAAGGATTATAACCCATTTATTTCGATGACATATCACTCATTTTATTCTCCCAACCACCAGACGATTTTTCACGCAGGATAAGGAGAGAGATCTCGAATCGGAGATGTTATACTTTTCCTTCAGTCACTAATTACAAGGCGTCACCAACGCTATATAACGTTGTCTTAAGGTAGTATGAGTATACGAGTATCAGTACAACATCACTGGATTGATCAGGTTAAGTACTGAAATGATTAACTCAAAAATCTAATTTGTGAAGTAAAGTTTTTGTTAAATTAATGAGTGTCAGCAGAAGGAGAAAAAGAAGAGGAAGAGGAAGAAGGAAAGAAGAAATATAGGAAAAAATATCATCAATACTTTGTAGAGGAATTAACAATATTCGTTTACCTATATTTTGTCCTACTTTTGTTTGTTTACTACCTCATTAAGATGATATATATAAATCTACAGTATATGTATACTTGTATTTTCCCCAGCCTTTTTTTTTTTTTTTTTTTTTTTTTTTTTTTTTGAGGTAAGGGGTTGAGGATATTGCCAAATAAAAGAAACGTGATGATAAAGTAACAGCACACAGATATTCCTCTTAATAATAAGAAATGCACGATACCTTTAAAGCATTCTGTAACCACTGAAAAAGACTAACTGTGTGGGTGAGCGACAGCACATTTACCACTTCGGATGAAATAGCGCACGGACGCACATGCTTGTTTTAGTGTCTATATTTTCCCCGAGTCTGAGCACATAACAGTTAACACGCTGCCTGAGGTCCAGCAGTCTATCCACAAATCACACACCGTCATAAGTCACCGTTTCGACGCTAATGTCCACCATCTATATTGAACACATGCTAAGGCTGTTTCATTTGAAACTGGTGTGATGTATCAGGAAAGGTATTTTTAATGACATGTCTACTATTGGGCAAACTTTTGCCTCTGACTATACAATGGTATGCCACTTGTATCATTAAAGCCAGATCCTATAAAGTATGTTGCCGGGAAAAGTCACGAGAAGACTACACTTGGCAGACAACTTATCATAAAACAGAATGTACATTAACTCATACACGGCCATGATGTATTTTTCATTTTGCTCTTCCTCTCGTTCTACGAGATTTCATTCCGCTTAGAGGAGCCTACTCGAACAGGAGGTTAGCCCATTGACTGCTAGACATTCTTCGGAAGTTAAATAAAATCGCCTGGAGATTGAAAGGAATAAATTTCTTTAATAGGTCACATATATAGTCAAATATATAATAATCTTTTACTGTAATCAATATTTTTTGTTTCAGATTGAATGGTGTTTACTCCTCAGGAAGAAGCAAATTGTGTGATGTGGATGGCTGAATCCAATTACTCACCAGTACAGGTGCAAAGAACATTCCGGACTATATTTCAAAAACCACCTCCTACACGAAATCTTGAATTTATGGTTGAAAAGGTTCAAGGGAATCGGTTCTGTATTGAAACAGAAGTCTTGGAAGACCTCGAATATTGAGGTGGAGACTGCGTGAATAAGTGCAACCTCTGAAAAAAAGTAAAACGAAGTCAGTTCCTCGTGCAAGTTATGAGCTGCAAATTCCACGAGCAGCTGTGCAGGAAGTTCTGTGTAAACGATTGCAGTTGCATCCGTATAAACATACACACCACAAAGCCAGCCAGGAAACAGGACGTGTGTGCTGGGCAATCCCCAGGTTCTGTCCTCCCCCCATACTGTTTTTTAACCAGCCCATATCCCCACTGATCAGGCCCATGTATGGCCCGGCATGCACTACAGGTGCAGGGAATCTTACGAACGAACGAACGATCCGTATAAACTCCAAATGCTGCAGCAGATAAAAGCTGACGATTACATGAAGAGAAAAAACTTCGCACTGATCATCCTGAACAGTCTGGAAAACAGCCTTAGGCACTTGAACCACTTTGTGTTTACTGATAATGCAACGTTTCAGACATGTGGGCGAGTAAATAAACAAAACTGCCGAATATAGGGGATCGGAAAAACCACATGTTTATCGTGAGATTGAGTGGTGTGGTCTTATGAGTAACAATAGATTCGGACCCTTCTTTTTCACTGAAACCTGTTATTGGAAATTATACTTGGACATGCTTCAGTCGTTTGTGGCTCCATGGTTAGAGGAATGCCAACCGAGCTTAATTTTCCAACATGATGAAGCCCCTCCACACTGGCCGCTACATGTCATGGAGTTTCTCAATGAGTGGGTTACAGAACGCTATATGGGTAGATACGGACCCCACGCATGGCCACCAAGAACGTCCAACCTTACACCTGCATTTTTTTTCCCATGGTGATATGTAAAAAACAGAGTCAATGCTAAAAGAGCGAATCACAAAAGCTATGGCCTCGGTAACCGCTGAAATGTTGGAGAATGTGCAGATGGAAATTGAGTACCGGTGTGATTTAGTCTTTGCCACAAATGAGACACATATTGAATGCCTGTGAAGATGCACGGTAAAATTCATAAAACTAAGTATACTGTGTGTTAATATCATCCAATTTGAGAGTTTTAATAAAATATTGCAGTGCTTCAAAGTTGTGCCATCTTTGATGCATATTCTGTATACAAATATAATGTAAATGGGCCAGAGATGAGACTCATAATTGAACTAAATAAAATACTAATGGCATTACAGGTGGTACCGGTTACACACACACACACACACAGTATGTAATGATTCAGAACTTTGGTGGAAATTAATTTAGTACGCATTGCTGTTGTAGAAAAGAGTATTTATGATTTTTGTTTTGTTTTGTGCTGAGAAGTGTATTGTCAAAATAATAATAATAATAATAATAATGTAAAGGTGTTGCAAGTGAGAGTTAGCCCTGTCTTGGTCGGGACTCCAGTTAATGATAAACTTTTTTTTTCTTTTTTTTTTTTTAGATAAGCGAGAGTCATAGGTGTCTAAGAATGTAGAAGAAAAATAAATGCACATTAAAGGATGGTAAATATTATATCAAATATGACAGTGACAAAATGACAAAATATAATAAATAAATTACCTAGCGCTGCTACATATGAGATATTTGACGGAAATGTATAAATCTGACGCCTTTTTATTAGACGAAATGTATGTGTAAGAAGTTTCAGAAAGAAAACAGATACATACAAATACGTATTGGTGTTCCACAATGTTAAACATAAAAGGTACAGCAAAAATGAAAAAAAAAAGTAAATACGAGTTTGTTGATTTTATAAGTTTAGAGTTGTGAGTAAAACCAAACCAAATAACACTTTAATTAAGAGTTTTTTTTTTCTCTGGTGTATTCTTGCTGTCTGCAAAGGATTTCTATCAACCAAGGAAGTACATCTGGTAATGAAGGCGTTAGTGAAGGCAATATCTAACCTCACCAGTTCCAAAAGTCTCACCTAAGTTGAATAAAATAGTTTGGGGATAGCAAGAGTAAATATGAAAAGTCATGGGAGGACTTATTGGGTTAATGGAGTAAAAGTACATCGATGAAACACCCACATAAATCATTTCTAACATTGATATATATGATACTTACAAAAAATTAATAACATGGTATTTCAGTCGAAAGGTTTGATGGAAACGCGTGTATGTTCAAGTACAAGTTATCTAGTACGTCAAATGTAGCATATTTCCATTAACGGACTACAATGTGAATTTCTTGGTGTTGCTGTTGTTGGTATCAAAACATGATGAAATGCACATTGGCCATCGCAAGCCGAACACAACAGTGGATATTAGTTCGCCTAATATATCACCTCTTCTACATCTCGCTATCCCCTGAGGGCTAATATTCCTAGTTGACAGAGGCTTGGTATGTTTCCCTGCCAATAAATGATGCTCTTTAACCCGCGGCGTCCCGTCGACGTTCTTCCACGTCCTCACGTTTTGTCACTGCCAATCCCGTCAACATACTTTAACGTCCTGCAATTGCAAGGTTCATAATTTCCACAATTTTCAAAATTCGTGCGAGATTTTCGATTCGCCCGCCTACCCAAGCCTCCCCTACCTGCCGCCAGGCGGGCAGCGTCCCAGACCCAGCGTGACCCGCGCTCGCCCTTGTCTCGGTCACTCACCTGTTAGCAGTGACCCAGGTCAGACATGGCGCGTAAAGGTCTCTCAGACGACGAAATACAATCCGCCCTGGATGCCTTCACTGGAAATAGTGATTCTCCACTTGATGATGATGTGGTGAATCGAGATTACGTGCAGCCTGAGGAGGAAATAACAAGCAGTGATGAGGAGGTCCCTTCACCCCGGAAAAAGCGGTATGTCACATATCGTAAGGCAAGGGAAGGCCAGCCTGCACCCAAACCACCTGCACGGACCTCTCTCCATCCCCTAGAGAGAGATTCTGATGAGGACGAGGATGAAGACGATGACGGCGGCTTAGGACGTGATGTTGCCTCGTGGTAGGGGAAGGAAAAAATCTCACCCCGAGGATCAGAAGGTGGGGCGAGAAGGCAAATAAGGTATGGTCCTAGTGTTTTGTCTGGGGAAGGCGAAAGTGGTGTGGTGGGAGTGCGGGGTGAAAGGGAAAGTGGTGTGGCGGGAGTGCGGGGTGAAAGGGAAAGTGGTGTGAGGGAGGCAGCACGAGCACTTGGTGCACGTAGGCCTAGGGGAGAGAAGGTGGAGCCACTCCCCAGCACGTCTTTCGCCCCACAATATTCCCAAACTTCCTCCCCACAGCCCCAGGATGTGGGGAAAGGAAGGAAAGGGAAGGGAAAGGGTAAAGGAAAAGGGAGAGGGAAGAGAAGTGCGAGTGATGAAAGGTGCCGCTCTCCACCTCTCCAACCTCCCCCACCACCCTCACCTCCCCACCCTGACGAAGGCGACGATGGGGACGAGGCTGGAGACGGTGGTGTCTCGTGGAACTGGGAAGATGGGAGTAATTTTACTCCCATCATTCACCCTTTCACTGAGGAGTGGCGGTCTGGTTGCACGGCTCCAGGTGTACATGCGGGTTCCACTAGGGTGGATTTCTTCCACCTGTTCTTTGGGGAGGCGTTTGTGGGGTGCATAGTGGAACAGACAAACATATTTTCACGAACACAGCGCCGTGAAAGTGAACGTTTGGGAACAACGAGCAGGCATTCCCAGCAATATGACTATCGTGTGACAATTTCTGAGATGTTCTTATTTTTTGCCCCGGTTCTCTTGATGGGTGTTGTAAGAAAAAATCAAATACCTGCATACTGGACCACCGACCCATTGACCATCATACCTTTCTTTGGAAAGGTGATAAGTCGTAATAGATTTCAGCAGATTCTTGGCCGCCTCCACTTTTTTGATGCAGAAGATCCAGCTAATGCTAATAACACTGATAAAATGAGGAGAATTAGGCTTGTATTTGATCATTTACGGGAAATGTTCCGCTCCTCATTTTATCCTTACAGAGACCTCATCATAGACGAGAGTCTTGTGTTGTGGAGAGGCAATATTTCCTTTCGCAAGTACATACCCAGCAAGAGACACCGTTTCGGGTTCAAGATCTTTGTTATGTGTGACTGTAAGACTGGTTATGTGCAAGACATAGTCTTGTACACGGGCGCACAGACAGATATAACAGAAGATCGTAGTATAGGACTCTCAGGGGCCGTGATGAAGACAATGATAGAGGAGTACCTTCATCGTCGTCATGTGTTGTACCTGGACAACTGGTACACTAGCCCTCTTCTCGCTAGGTTCCTCCACCAACATGACACCGGAGTCTGTGGTACAGTCAAGAGAAACCGTCACCATATGGTCAAGATAGGGAGGAAACTTGACAAGAACGAGGTGGTTTTCTTCCAGGCAAATAACATCCTTGACACCCTGTGGAACCACAACAGGGAAGTTTGCCTCCTATCAACTGTACACAGCCCCCTGACGCACCGCACAGACTCCGTTGATCACCGTAGCGAGAGGAGGCGCAACGTCTGGAAACCCGAGTCTGTACTGAACTATAATCTGAACATGAGGCAAGTGGATCAGTCAGACTCGATGATTTCCAGTGTTGACTGTGCCAGGATCACGATGAAATGGTACAAAAAGCTCTTTTTCCACTTGCTCGACATCACGGTCCTGACGCACACTACCTGCACGCCATGACAACAGGAGTATCAGAGACCTTTGAGGGGTTTGTGAGGGAGCTGGCACGTGAAATAATCGCCAGGCATGCCCAGGACAGACCCACACACCGCACCCGCACCCCCATGGCTGCCCAGACTCTGCTACGCCTCGCAGGACGCCACTATCCTAGCACAATCCCTTCCAACCCAAACCGTCGTACACCCCAGCTCCGCTGCCATGTATGCAAGCACTCGACAGTCAGACCAGCCACTCAGAGAAAAAAACACAAGGTACGAGTGTGCAGAGTGCAATGTTGCATTGTGCCTTCAGCCATGGTTCAGAGAGTACCATAACTTCCTACACTACTGAAACTGTGTGGGATGGCGATATGACGCTCGGTATAATGGTAAGGCCAGTGAGTATGTGCTAAGTCTTATATAAAGTTGAAATGGGTGTAATGTTTGCAGGAAAGTAATGTATAAGTTGAGAAATAGTGTAAGTTGAAAGAAGTGATATCAAAACTACACCCACTGTGTAAATCTGCGAAAATATGACGCTCAGTATAACACTCTGGTCAGTATATATGTGATAGCAACAATATAAAGTGGAAACGGGTGTAATGTTAGTCGGAAAGTAATTTATAAGTTGAATACTAGTGTAAGATGAAACAAATGATATCGTGATAACACTCACTGTGTAAATATGCGATAATATGACGCTCAGTAGAATAGTAAGGTCTCCAATTATGTGATTGCAATTATATCAAGTGGAAACATGTGTAATGTTAGTGGAGAAGTATTATATAAGTACAGAAATAGGTTGTAAGTTGAAATAATAGTCATAGCGACTTCACCCTCTGTGTTATTATGCGCTATTATTACGCTAAATATTTACGTAAGGCCTGAAACTATCTCAAAACAGTTCTCAAAAGTGGAAAAGTGTATAATGTTATTAGGAAAGTATTATGTAAGTTGAAAAAACACAATACGAGTTGAAACAACAGTCACTGCGAGTTCACTCACTACGTAAATAAGCGCTAACATTACGCTAAATGTTATCGAAAGGCCTGTGAATACGTAAAAACAGTTCAATAAAATGTAAAATGGTATAATGTTATTGGAGATGTATTATGTAAGTAGAAAAATGATATGTATCATGATTCAGCAATGTTAGCGATTCATCGTGAACAGTTTGGCTGATTTCGCTCGGTTCGCACGATGGTACAAAGCTTATTTCAACTCTATTTTTGTATAAAATCCAATTTACTCTTGTATCACATGTTTTTATGTTTGTAATAAATACATATCTACTTACTTTCATTGGTTTCCCAGACTTATAATACCATAGAAAACGTGAGAGCCTCAGACCACCTACAGAGAACACGGTACCAGGTGTAACGAAGGTATGCCTGTTTAGGCCACTTATGGACCCCGGTGAACACTTTCTTGGTGATTGACCATTGTTTCTGACCAAAAGCGAAAGTTTTAGCAAAAAAAATTTGGGTCCAAAAATGGTCGGGATTGGGGGGTACCAGTGGTGAAAACGTGGTCGGGACGGATCAGGTTAATATTATGCGTCAGAGAGGAAAGTGACAGACATGCCCTACGAGTGAAGTAAATGCAGTGGAGTAGTAGACGAAATGTTCTCCCTGACTGAAGAATCCATTTCAGTATAATAGGTAACTAGAGTGTATACAGTGACTTTTGAAACCCAGCCATCAAAGGCCAACAAATGTGAAAATCCTGTAAGAGTTTCACAGCTGTTCGACAATGAAATGAAGACCATACTACTGCATTTCCCACAACTTTCCCTCTGACACCATTTTGTTCTGTCCTCATAACCCCTACACTGCAATATCTTTTCATTTCAGCCCTTCACTACGATGACGTATTTTGTTTAATATTCATGCTTCTAATAAATGATCTGATTCACCTTACGAGGACTCCATCACAGTACGGTATATGGGTAAAAGAAAGATACATCTAACCCCAGTTGTTTAAAAAAAAAAAAAAATCCTCTGCTGAAGAAAACTGTCTGTGTGTAGGAGGAACATAACCTAAGTGACGTCTTTAGGTCGATGGGGATAGTCAGTGTAAGAGCAGATGATTTATTCATCAAAGAAGAAACGTTTTACAGTGGATGGATTAGTTATACTCGTAATTTCATGAAGCTCTTCACTACTAGTACTTTATCACTGATGACGACCTTCGGATAAAGCGATTTCCACCATATGATACCTGCTTTCATACAATTCCTTTCCTTTTCCACTCTCCCTTTCCCCACAGGATGGTAACAGGAGGGCTATTTGTGTGTTGGGATCATGCATATAATGCTAGTAGGGGATTGTTGACGAAATTTTGATCAAGGTGCGGCTGAGCTCTTGGCTGTGGCGGCACAACAGGCTTACGTCTCTGGTGGCATTACATGGTAGGAAGATATGTCTCGTTACTTCTTAGAGAACTATTGTTATGTGCACCAGACCATCATGGATACTGTGTGCTCAAACAATTAGACCATCAGGTAGACGCACCGACATTCTGAGGATCCTGTGACTCACTATCACCTTAACAGAATCATCTGGCGTTATCTAGAAGTGAATATCAGAGCTGTTCCGACCGTGGAAGTGTGAATTGGTTACTAATAAATCAATAATACTGCCCATTTAAAGATTGCCAACATTCCCGATGAAATGCGGGATGGTCTCCACACAACTACAGTACACATATGGTACATATTTGTCTCTAATTGCCATGTTAATCAGTCAATATAAAAGAAACTAGAACCTAAAAAAAAAAAAAATGTTTGGACTGACCTTTGTCTTTATAAAACCCTTTAACAGATTAGAAAAATGAACAGGATAACTGGGGATTCTTAGGTGGGTAACAATTGTACTAACTTTTAGGCGAATCGATAAAGAAATATAGGAATGGTCCCAGATGTATGGAAGAAAGAACGCCGAACAAACGCAATACAGTAGGTTTCCATATAGATTTATTACCCGAGTGTTAGGCTAGATGGGTAACCTAGTGTGCCTAGCTTGTCAGTTATATGTAGCTTTGACCCCTATTAGCGTGTGACTCATAAAGCAATTCCTATAATCCCTTCACTTTTGTGGCACCAATTTATCTCATCCACCCACCATTTTTTAAAAATAACCTAATGGAGACCTTTCTTTATGAAGTAGCTGTACAGCCTTCACTCGAGAAATGAAAAATATATATATATATATATATATATATATATATATATATATATATATATATATATATATATATATATATATATATATACATATATATATATATATATATGACGCACACAGTTCATACATTTTTCTTTCTTTTCACTTGTATTTTTATTTAGTTATATTTATTTATTTATTTATTTTTTGCCACCATTCGATTTTTCCAGCTCGATAGAGACCTCTCATAGTTAATAAGTTGCACAGCCACCAACGGCACAGCAAAAGTAATGGCTAATGAATATTTCACAGCCGTTACCCGACTCACAGCCAATTCGGCTATAATTCAAAAGTATCAGCCAGAGCTAGCGCTCTGAACCCCTTCCCCCTGCCACTCCTGGTGGGGTGATCCTCCAGCAAAATGCTCAGGGAAAAAATAAAACTTCCCGCCGCCTCGTTGCCCCTAAAAATATGCGGCATGGATTAAAATAACCTGCGGGAAAATGGCCGGGACTAGAAATTCCTCTCGTACGTTTAAGGGACTAGATTTGCGAGGGAGTAATTAGCTCTAATTATTTCCAAGCTTTTTTAGTTTGTTGGGTGAGGGTATTTGGTGCGGCTTATGTGGCGTCTTGGCATTGTGTCCATATGATCGTTTGGCCTCATATCTTTATATAGATAGAGAGATATACAGATATATAGATAGCAATTGATGTAGCTCCTGGTTCCAGCAGTCCTGATGGGGCAATACAGTATGTGATGTTGGATGAGTGAATACATACATATATTTATCTGTCTGCCTGTGTGTCTACATAACATGATAAAAATTCCTTTTTGGTTTAGTCTCATTTACATACAATGTACGGCGTGACAATTTTCTATCTATATATGCATCTACTTACTGTGTATTTCAGCTCGTCTCTCTCTCTCTCTCTCTCATCAAACTTATCTTTGTCTATCTGCCTGTCTGCAAGTCTCGGTTATTCATTTATGTATGTATGTATCTACATATGTATGTATCATTTATCTAATTATCTCTATATATCTGTTCGTTTACATTTCTATCGATTGATCTATCTGTCTATCTATCAGTGCTAAATTACATAGAAAGATGACCCAGTGGACGAAATTCAGCAAAACGTATGCTTCGAAAGAAAAACTAAATAAACAGGTAAGCAAGAGTAGCGCCATAATAAAATCAGATCTATTAAGATGCCTAAACACACATGTTCAGTTTCTTCCGTACTTGAACTTCACTCATATTTATTGTGAGGGAGCGAGCGACGTTTACTGTCAAGTTTGGAAATTAACGGTCCGGACCGATCCGGCCCGGCCCGGACCGACAATCATTTTTTTTTTTTTTTTTTTATGTGACCGACTCTGGGCATAGGCTTTACAGCTCGCAAGGCCCAGTAGTCCTTCTACATACCATACACCTCTAGATGTCACCACTTCGGCGCTAACACCTATCGTCCATATTGAATGCATGCTAGGGCTGTACTTTTCTTGTCATGAGGAAGGCGGTGGCTCAGTCGGTAGAGAGGTGGCTTATAGTCCTACTGCATCCAGGCGGCTCAATCGGTAGAAAGGTGACGTGCAGTCCTACAGGACCCAGGTTCAAATCCCGGCTGGAGCAGGGAACAGTTGAGGGATTTGAACATCGTAAAATCAGACTTCACTGATCTACCAGAAGACTCGTCATGTTAAGCAAAAGTAAATAACTTTAGTCCTATGTGAAATAGAGCTGAAATTCTTTCTGCATGTGATACATTCATTTAACAAAGTTTATTTTCAACTAAAAGCACCCATAAAGATGTAGGAACCTCTTGGAAACTTCAGTTTTCCAAGGGAGTGTTCGGTTGTTATCGGCGAACTCATGAATAACAAAGTCAAATAGGGGGCGGCAGTGGCTCAATCGGTAGAGAGGTGGCGTGCGGTCCTAACGGACCCAGGTTCTAATCCCGGCTGCGGCAGAGAACAGTTTAAGGATTTGAATTTCATTAAATCAGGCTTTACTGATCTACCAGAAGACCCGCCGACATGTCGTAAAAATACCCCCGCTAATACCAATACACCAGTCCTGTATGAGACAGCCCTAGCATGTATTCAATATGGACGGTGGGTGTTAGCGCCGAAGTGGTGACATGTAGAGGTGTATGGTATGTAGGAGGACTGCTGGGCCTTGATAGCAGGCTGTGAAGCCTATGCCCAGAGTCGGACAAAAAAAAAAAAAAAAATCCCTTTGTAGCACTGTGGTTTTTGGCATCAACTCTAGGAATTAAAAATTGGAGATATTATGGCATCATCATCCGGACCTCCTTTCCCACCCTAGTGCAGGGTGAGGTCTAGCAACGTCCAGACGACCTGACTGGTTGACAGTCGATTTTTTTAACCAACAATTTCTTTGGGTGATAAATGTGCTGAATTATCCCATGATATAATTAATTTGACAAACCAAAGTAAAAATTTGGAGATGTAAGCCATCAAAGTTGCACAAAAAGAGACTGATAGCATCGCAAGCCAGGAGAGGCTGTGATGTCATAGGCTGCCAAGCCAAGGCCGTCTCTAAGTAAAAGCCTGGGTGTACTGGCAGCAGCTGATGATGACGTCACAGGAGGAGTCGGTTAGTGGAAGCAGCATTGCCAAACGTACGATAATTATCGTACATTTACGATAATTTGGCACTATGTACGTGTACGATACCATGCGTATGATAATGCGATAATTTATGTATTTGTGCAATATTTCATTCAAATAATGCGATATTGTTTCCATAATTAATACTTTGGAGGATTTTCATTAAATGACTTATATACCTGTCTAACATTTCATAAACATATGATATAAGATCCCGGCCAAGGTAGCGAACGTGCCGCGTACTACAAACTCAAGTGTCGAGTTCCTGTCCTTGTGTATCGTTCTCTGTGTGAGTGTCATAGGTCTACCCTTGTTCAGTTCCCGTTGGCCTGCGGCTGACTCCATGAGTCATGTCTGTAAGGGCTGTTTTATCATGGCTGATTCAAGTGGGGGCTTATAATATAAGCTTTTAGTGACTTCTGGTCTTCATTACCTCACTGTGCACTCACCTTGACTCGTCATTTTCTGAAGTTTGTTTCCCTTTCGGAGATAATGACTTGTTCTCTAGTCCATGTTTTTTTTTTGTGTGTGTGTGTGTGTGTGTGTGTGTGGATATGCTTTCGAGTGTTTCGGCAGTCCCAATATATGCTATTATTTATTTATTTCATATATGTGAAAGAAAGGTAATTGGCATAAAATCAGTGCTTAAAACCAGTGTGCAACTATATTTACTCAAGATGGGTTAGCCTCTGCCTTAAGTTGCAGGCTCGGTGTAGGTCATTAGCCCTTAAGTAGCCAATATGCATTATTTATGTGCGTATGTAGTAGTAGTAATGCGGCCAGACGGGATAAATTGTGGGGGAAAGGCTTTCGTTCAATGTGTGTGATAATTTTGATTAAAAAACGATAATTTTAACATGCCTTGTACGATAATATGGGCTTGGGAATCTGGTAACGCTGGGAAGTCGGAGGGGTGTCACACAGAGGGCGACCAGTGTGTATTCCAACTCCCCTGTTGTTACGAGTTTATAAGCAATTTTTCATGACCTGAGGTGTCTCCATATACACCAGGCAATTCATAAGTAACTAGTGATCATGCTGAGCAAGGCTTTTGTCATTACTTTTCGGTTTGTGCTGGGAGGTATAATTTTTGGTGAGGCGTCCCTGTCAGCCGGCGGAAATGGCGGGCTAAATGTAAACAACGATGGGCGGCTCGCTCCCAGCCGTGACGAACTTCTGTCTCTGGCTTCCCTTGGCACGACAGCCCTAAATGGAATTCCTGAGATGGTCAAACGTACTGGGTATGAAGAAAACGAGGACAGCTCTGCAGGGTAAGAGTACGGTGCTGGAGGGGTTCAAAACTTCCTCTACAAATGTGTGTGTTAGGCAATGTCTGCTCTGTAAGGAATAAAGTGGATTAACTGGAGGCCTAGTGCAAGCGGAATTATACATCCTGAAAAGCATCAGCTATCTCCCTACGGTAACAGAGACTTCGCTTGATGCAGAGAATGACAAAGACTGCTTATCAAATAGATGGCTATGAATTGATTAGAAGTGAAAATTCAACATAACTGGGGAAAAACGGTGGTGTTGGTGCTTTTGTCAACAATCGATGGTGCGGGGTTATAACTTGTGAACAAGGCCTGTAATGACAATATTGAATTCATGTCATTGTCTTTGAGGCCCTTCTATCTTAATAGTTGTATACATCCCACCTGGTGTTAATGTGAAAACTGATGAAGACCACCTGTATGATGAAGTGTGCAAAATTCAATATTCAATCTAGTTCTCCAGATGCAGTTAAAATAATAACATGAAATTTTAATGGCTTACATTTTGAGAACTGTATTCCTCATTACCAACAATAAATTGATTTTGCTACGAGAGGGGAGACTATCTTGAATCACTGTTATGGCACTCGAAAACAAGGCTGTCAAAAAAAAAAAAAAAAAAATCAAACTAAACTATTGGACCATGAGATGTCTCTATTAACACTCATTTGTAAGCAAAAGCTAAACACTTCAAATCCTGTAGTGAAATCTGTCCAGACATGGAGTTCGGATTCATGTGAAAGTGTGAAACTCTTCGGGGCTGTTCAGATCAGACTGACTGGAGTGCGCTGTATGATGTAAATGCTAGCACTGATCACAATGTTGATGTCCTAAATTCATACATTTCTTTCTGTTCTGATAGCGTGGTTCCAAGTAAAACAGTGAAATGCTACCCAAATAAACCCTGGATCACAAATGAACTTAAACTATTGCTGAATGAGAAAAACAGTTGTTGTAGGCAACGATAGGACAAATTTAAAAATTTTACAGTAAAAAATTGATGTCTACTGCAAAAAAAAAAAAAAGTAAACAAAATTAAAAACCTATTTAGGTATGACACAAAGGCAGCTTGGAGTGGTCTTAGGAAAATCACTAGTTTTACAAAGAAAGCAGGCATGCCAGATGTACAGGATCCTGAAAATTATTGTAATGAGCTAAATAACTTCTACTGTAGGTTTGACATCCATGACTTTTCCATACACCAACACACCATCTCTGAATTCTTGAAAACCAAAAATTATGAGCAAATAGTTTTAACTCAGAATGACATGATGGACAGCTTCAAGAGGGTGAACTGAAGTAAAGCGGCTGGACCTGATGAAATAAGTGCAAAGGCGGTTTCTTTCTGCAAGGAACAACTAGCTCCAATTCTGTGTGAAATATTCCAATGCTCTCTAAACGAGGCATACATACCGAGATTGTGGAAAATTTCTGAGATAGTTCCGGTTCCAAAAACCTGGACACGAAAATGCCATAATGATTATCGGCCAGTGGCTTTTACATGTATTTTTATGAAATGTGTTGAACATAACAAAAAAATTTTGTATGAGCAGGTTAAATATAATATAGGTACTTTACAGTTTGCTTACAGAGAGAAAAGGTGTATTGAAGATGCTACACTATCACTATTTTTTTTTTTTTTTAACTTTATGGAAAATGTCAACACCAGATCAGTTAAGTACTTTGCAAAAATATTGTTTGTTGGTTTTTCAAGTGCATTCAACACCATACAGCCCCATATTTTGATGAAGAAACTAATTTCAGTGAATGTCAACTCTTGTGGATTCATGATTTCACATACTCCAGTACAAGTATTTGAAATTTATGGGTAAAAATTCAAAACAGTCACTTGTAAACACAGGGGTCCCCTAAGGCCGTGTTCTATCACGACTTATGATTACTCTTATATGGTACAAGTGATTGTAGATGTGTACATAACTCCAGTAGGCTTTTTAAGTAGCCTACAGTATGCTGATGATACTGCGTTTGTTTCATTTTGTAAGAACAGTTATCTTATTTACAGACAGGAACTAGACTATTTTATTAAATGGTGCTAGGGCAACTTTTTGAAGCTCAGTGTCCGCAAAACTAAGAAAATGGTAGTTGATTTCAGCAAGGCACTAATAGCAGAGTAACCCTTGATAATTAGTAACTATAATTACGCTGTTCACCGAGCCAAACGTGGTTAGCTTTCTGAAATACCTTAAAATAAGCTGGTGGCATCCCTACGCATTCTAGGTGATACCAACTTTGACATAAATTACGCTATAGAAGTTTTCGTTTCTTTTTGTTCTTTTTTTTCTGTTTTGTCAGAGTAAACTAAATATGACTAGACTGTTTCTGTTTTGTAAAGTTCTGTTTCTCTTCACACAGTAGTCGTACACCCATTGCTATCACTCAATAGCATTATTAATTTCCTTTACAGTGTCAGTGTAACCTAATGAAAAATATCATACTTGTCAAAGGTAAGTGCTGACAGAAATAGTTATAAGAAAGTAGTCAATAAATGTAAGACGAAGGAATGAGATCAGTAGGACGAGCAACAGTAGCAAGCGGGTGGCGGTGCGGCGATCCAATTCAACCTGTGACGTCACCAATCTCACACCCAGGTCTTTACATAGAGACGGCCTTGGCCAAGCCCGGAAACAAAGACTGTGATCCCCTGTGCTGTGTGATTGTGGTTCTGCTGATTAGCCAAGCTTTGCTTCGTCGTGGCCAAGTCAGCAAATAACCATCATTGATGGTTTGTTCCACTATGCAAGAACACAAGTAGAATCACACAAGGAAAAAAAAAAAAAAGATTCATCACTGTTCCAAGAGATGAAAACCAGGAAGCTGTGGTGGCAACCAGTGTGCCCGGAATACCCTATCACAACTGGCAACTCCTACTGTTCTTAAGAGATGCGTGAAAATACCGAATCGGCGGTCATTTACCGAGTCGGCAGTTTTAAATGGAAAATAACCACCATTTAGGGTCATGCACACCTAATTATCTGAAATCCGGTCAAAAATTGTTGCTTGATATGACTTAATTAAAAAACAAAATCAGGTTTCAGAGCTGAAACGTGCTAAGGGTAGCGGATATTTACCCTTCAGATCGTCAACACGCGTTGCCAGACTTTCATTTTGCATAAATATTAATTTATAGCACAAGTAAAATAATGTATTTGCATTTCTGTCAAGGCTAGTTGTCAAGCCAGAGGTGAAACGCTTCCGTTAACTTTAGCTAGTTTTGCTCTGAATCTTGAATTTTTAAGAGTCAAATTAAAAAATTTTTTGATCGGATTTAAGATAATTAGGTGTGTATGAACCTATAAAGGTGATAGAAATTATAATAGCGTAACACAGAGATTAACCCAAGCTAACAGTCACCTGTCAAACAAAACCAACCTTAACTTTGGCTTCAGCCATTGGTAGCGATGTGAAAATCTAATTCTCCAGATCAGACTGACTGTTACTAAAAGGATGTTCAAACATCACCAGTACCTAAAACCAAGTAATCTGATAACTAAATACTCCACAGAGATCTAGCAGTCCACGGTCAGCCTTATCTAGAGGGTAAAAACATTGAAATATTTCAGTCTTTGTGACATCTTGCTTATGATTTACTGCCCAGTTTCAGGGCTGTATGCCCCTGGAGTTAGGACCTAGCAATACTAACACTGATTCAGTTCATAAATTATTTCATTATGGCTTTATCAAATCTAATTTTTGTGCTACTGACTTATCCTACAGGTATCCTGTGGTTGTAAGATTCTCTGTCACTACGAGTCTGTAAACCCAACAAAACTCTTCACTAAAGCACAAACATAGCATGCTTCGTCTTTAAGTGGGCTGTCACACTAAGTCTTACGCACCTAGCATGATAATAACAGCTGAATATCTCATAATTCATACCAGTACTGAAATATGATTCCCAGACATTGTTGCGAGAGGCGGTCAGCTGTGGCCTTGATAGGTTTTGAGACGTCACAGCGAAGGTGGTTTCGCGCGAGGTATGATAATCTCCAACTTTTTTTTTTATACATAAATACTAAATCGGAGAGAAAAAATAATGATAATCCGATGATTAACAGTGATCATTTTATTACTTTATGTAACTTGTACATGACCGTCAACCAGTCCAATTAGCTCGTCACGAGCTCATAAACTTCACTTTACTGTTTTTTATTCATTTTCTTTTTTACCGCCAGATTATGAAAGTCTGGTTAGGAAAACGTTTGACAGTGGATGGAATAACAGCTTCACTGCGATGACATCCTTTGTGTTACTTTTATTGCTGCTGCCATACAACTATATTCAGCTTACCACAGTGTCCTCTATGCTTGAAAAGTCTCTTTTGAGCTGAATAAATTTATCAACAGAGGAAAACATCGAATGTCATCCTTTGGATGATAGTGTAAAGGGGAGGGAATAGAGGTGATTGGAAAGTGAAAGGGCAATCAACAGTGTCAGTATTCTGTTACACAATCGTCCCTTAGCTCCTTCCCTCTCCGCTTGAGTGATCATGAATTGCAGGAACAAGGTAATTTTTTTCCTGCAGTCCACTGGGTTTACACGAACCTGATGCTTGGGCTACAACAACTCCAGGAAATACGAGTATTGTACACTCACGCCTTTCCTTCCACCTCACGAACTCCTAGGCACGGGGGAAGCAGACTCACCTCTCCCAACTCGGGCCGACAAATTGTATTACTTTATCTTCACTGCTACAGGTCTTAACAACATCGGTAAGTACAGTAAATCTGTTTTCATTTTAGGGAACTGGGTCCTCTCACAGCAGAATTCAAAGTTGTGTTTCCGTGATAAGCTCTTGTCCCGAGAAAGAATGAGTTTCTTTGGTTGTCAGTCAAATTATCCTTCAATTTAACAACATTTAGCCATCATGTGAGCTGAAGAGGGTTGGAGATCTTTGCCAAGTGAAAACCAGGCCAACAGTACCAGTTCCAAAATATCCATCTCAGGACGTAGCTGCTCGTCCATACCGTTATACCACCTCAATCCTGTGACGTATCTTTATCTTCTGTTCCTTTTACGCTAAGACTATTACCCAATTTCAGACAGCTATCGAACACTGAAGGGGCTATTGAAGATGACACATAATCTCATTAATTCCAAATTTCCCTATTCTGAGTAACAATGGATGGAGATGACAACAAAATTATAAACAAGCATAACAAAACCGAGCAGTTCCACTCCATAGCTAGTGACGCTAACGGCAGCCACAAGTAAGATATACAGTTGGACGAAAACAAATTATTTAACTGTATCATAGATTAAGTCTTTAGCCCTTTTCGATAAAGCTCTTCAGGAGACCCACATACTCCTATAGTCTTGAAACTGAGGGCAGGGGTTACCCTTCCCGCTCCCCGCTAGAAGTGGAAGCTCACACCTTCAATGTAAGTGGTGGGCGTATCGATACCAAACTATCGATACTTTCGATATTACCTTTATATCGAAAATATTGATACAAATTATGAAGTATCGAGTACTGTGAGTACTTTATAAACAAATTATTAACTTTGACTAATTATTTTACTCACACTTACTCCTGATATTGTGGTCGTCATACGTCTGGCATCACATTATTGCGGGGTCTCTGGTAGTTGGGTGCATATATATAAATATAACTAGATGCCGCATGACACTAGGTACTTCTACGCGGCCGCCACCTTGGAGCGGTCGGGGCAGGCGATGTGTTCCAGACACTGGGCAAAGTTGACCACTGTTTACCTAGAAATGCCGCAACACTGTGCTGCTTTTGGGTGTAAAAACCGTCGAAATATAGAAACAAGACAACAGGGAATAACTTTCCACAAGTAAGTTCATCTAAAGACTAGTTTTTGTGTGATAATTTGACGTCAGCTTCCAGGGCATCTTGGATGACAATGTCAGTGATGTCCATGTGTCTGCTGTACCAGGGCCAGTGGCAGGTGAAATTATTACTTTACAATCTTAAACCTGATGCAAAATTATTTGCTTTCTTGATTTTCGTCTCCATAAAGTATCATGGAAGATTGGGGAAAAAAAGCTGCATAAGCATTTGAAAGTCAAGAGTTTGGAGGCTGTCCATTCCAAGTAATGAGCGGATGTATTGGCAAAATGTATTGTTGTGCAGCTGTCACAGTGTCCGTATTAATATTATAATATGTATTCAAGGCCAAGCACAATGATTCTGTTTCATTTATCCCCATGAAGGTATTATTTTACAAGTTGCCAATATGTGGTTCAGGGATATTACCACCATACACTCATAGTATGATACCTAACTCTAAGGAAAGCATTCCACTATAGCAGGTTAGGTTAGGTTAGGTAATAGGTTTCCTAGAGATCCTGAGCCGATAAAAGTTTGGGAAACAGCATTGTATTTTCTATGCATGCGTAATTCTGTGTGTAATTTTTTTTGCATTATGCATTGTATTTTCTATGCATGGGTAATTCTGTGTTATTTTTTTTGCCTTATGCATTGTATTTTCTGTGCATGTGTAATTCTGTGTGTAATTCTTTTTGCCTTACGCACTGTATTTTCTATGCATGTGTAATTCTGTGTGTAATTATTTTGCCTTATTCACTGTATTTTCTATTGATGTGTAATCCTGTGTGTAATTATTTTGCCTTATGCGTTTTATTTTCTATTGATATGTAATACTGTGTGTGTGTGTGTGTGTGTGTGTTTTGACTGATGCATTGTCTTTTTCTATTGATGTGTAATTAAATGTGTATTTTTTTCCCTTTTTGTATTGTATTTTCTATTCATGTGGAATTATGTTTTTTTCCCTTTGTGCATTGTGACAGTGCAACAACTTTAAAAATGTATATTTTTTATAGCCTGTGACTTGTAAGCCCTCCTTCCATTTTTCCTTCCTTCCTCTCGTCTTTCCGCTTCCTTCTGTGTACGGATGACTCTACACTGAATGATAAGCCAAATGGTTTCTTGTATACTTGTGAGAGTTTACGTAAGTGATATAAGGTAAGGTCAACTTGTGTGAAAATCAATTTTTATCAACTGCCAGCTAGGTCCTAATGGTTTTAAGTTTTAAAGATAGGAGAACCTAGAATATACACATAGTCAAGTGCAGAACATAATTCTTCAGTTATTCTTTTATGACAGAAATAATAGCCCTGCAGAGGCTTAGATCTATTTGGCATTCTAAACACTAGCTATACGGCTGTAATATATCCTTTGTTATGAACATCCGATTATGTACAATCTTTATTTTTCTCTTCTTTAAGCCAAAGTTTAACAAAACCGGACAACAAACGGCAAAGTTACATTCGTTTTCATAGTCTGAATTCACTCTAAAACAAGAGCCACCATTACACACTGGACCGTTACAAGATGACGGTCCTGTAGAGGCATCGGCGCTGTACTGAAGAATGGGCGATGCGGCATCTAGGTATATTTATATCTATGGTTGGGTGGATCGGAGGAGGGGAGTGGCGTTCGTAGCAGAAATTTACCTTTTTCATTTTGAGAATGATGACAGTTCTTTTAACCCGCCCCGTCCCGTCGACGTATGGGTACGTTGCAACGATTTGCATTTGCCAGTCCCGGCGACGTACCAGTACGTCGTGCAATTGCAATGTGCATAATTTCAACAATTTTCAAATTTCGCGCTTGATTTGCGGTACGTACCCTCGCCTGACCTTCCCCTACCTGCCACCAGGCGGGGACACTCGGCGACCCCGCACGACCCGCGCTAGCCAGCCACTCGTCCACTCACCTGGTAGCCACGGTCCTGCTCAGACATGGCTAAGAGAGGTCTCTCAGACAGCGAGATTCAAGTCGCCCTGGACACCTTTACTGGCGACAGTGATTCCCCACTGGACGACGAGGAGATGGACAAAGATTATGTGCAGCCAGAGGAGGAAGAAACCACCAGCAGTGACGAGGAAGTTCTGTCACCCAGGAAGTGGCAGTACGTGACTTACTGTGCTGCTAGAGAGGGGCAGGAGGCAAAGAAGGCACGTGGTATATCCTATCCCTATCCCCAGCGTGATTTGGAAGGAGAATTCGAGGTCGAGGACGAGGACGGAGCCGTGGGACGTGCTGCCACGTGGTATGGACGGGAGGTCATTACACATCGTGGCCCAGAGCGCACACCACGTCGTATGAGCAGGTATGGGCCTAGCATTCTGTTTGGGGAGCTAGGAAGTCAAGTGGAGGGAGTGGGGAGTGAAACGGAAAGTCCAGGGATTAGGGAAAGTGAGAGTGACGTGAGTGAGTCATTGCTCTCCCTACGTAGTGTGAGGCGGCAGAGTGGATCACATGGGCCAGTGCGGGTGCATTCCTTATCACGTGGGGTTGTGAGGGAGGGGGAAGGTGGGGAGGAACCACTCCAAAGCACGTCTTATGCTCCCCAATATCCCCTAACACGTGGTCGAGCTAGGTTGCATGAGAGAGCACGTGGTGTGGTAATGGAGGGGGAAGGTGGGGAGGAACCACTCCCCAGCACGTCTTCTGCTCCCCAATATTCTACTATTTCATCCCCACAGCCCCCTAATGTTCCTCAAGGCCGTAAGGGTAAGGGAAAGGGAAAGGGTAAAGGCAGAGGGAAGAGGAGTGACAGTGGGGAAGCCCTCCGTACTCCTTCTCCCCCACCTCCCCAACCAGGATCTCCTCCCCACCCCGACGAAGGCGGTGATGGGGCTGATGGGGACGAGGGATTTGTGTCGTGGGATTGGGAGGATGGGAGTGATTTTTCTCCCCTCATTCACCCCTTCACTGAGCAAGGGCGATCTGGCTGCATTGCACAAGGTATTCACAGTAATTCCACCAGTTGGATTTTTTCCACCTGTTTTCCAGCGAGGCATTCGTGGATCAGATCGTTTACCAAACAAACCTGTTTGCAAGCGCCCAGCGCCTAGAAAGTGAAAGATTGGGAACAAGGAGTAGGCATTCTATGATCTATGATTACCCTGTCTCCCTTCCAGAAATGTTCTTATTTTTGCCCTGGTCCTTTTGATGGGTATTATAAGAAAGAATAGAATTCCTGCTTACTGGACTAGGGACCCTGTTATGTTTACCCCCATATTTGGTCAAGTGATGAGCCGTAATCGGTTTCAACAAATTCTAAGTCGCCTCCATTTTTATGATGCTCATGACCCTGCAAATGCAAACAACACTGACAAAATGAGGCGAATTCGGTTGGTCTTTGATCACCTCAGGCAAACCTTTCGTTCCTCATTCTATCCCTATAGAGATCTCGTCATAGACGAGAGTCTCGTGTTGTGGAGAGGCAATATTTCATTCAGACAGTATATACCCAGCAAAAGGCACCGTTTTGGGTTCAAGATCTTTGTTATGTGTGACTGTAGGACTGGATACGTGCAAGACATAGTCTTGTACACCGGTGCACAGACAGACATAATAGAAGATCGAAGTATTGGACTGTCGGGAGCAGTGGTAAAGACGATGATACAAGACTACCTTCATCGCGGTCCGTTCTCTACCTCGACAACTGGTACACTAGCCCTCTTCTCGCTCATTATCTTCACACACATGAAACGGGAGTCTGTGGAACCGTAAAGGTGAACCGGCGTCACATGGCCAAGGTAGGGCGGAAACTTGCAAGGAGTGAGGTTGTCTTCTTCAAAGCCAACAACATCCTTGCAACAATGTGGAACCACAACAGAGAAGTAAGCCTCTTGTCCACGGTTCACCGCCCCTTGATGCACCGTACTGATTCTGTAGATTACCGTAGCGAGAGCAGGCGTCGTGTTTGGAAACCTGAGTGTGTTATGGACTATAATATAAACATGCGCCTCGTGGACCAGTCAGACTCCATGATATCGACGGTAGAGTGTGCCAGGACAACGATGAAGTGGTATAAAAAACTGTTCTTTCACTTACTAGATATCACTGCTCTGAATTGCCACCACCTTCACGCCATGACCACAGGAGTTCAGGAAACATTTGAAGGGTTTGTGAGGGAGCTCACAAGAGAAATCTTTGCAAAGTATGCTGTTGAAAGGCCCCAACATCGCACCCGCACTGCCCCTATTGCCCAAACTCCCCAGAGAATATCCGGCCGCCATTTCCCCACTCCTATCCCTCCACAGCCCAACAGACCTAGGCCCCAAGGCAGGTGTCACGTGTGCAGTAATTCCCAGGTGAGACTCACGACACAGAGGAAGGACTCCCGCTATGAGCGCGTGCAGTGTGACGTGGGTCTCTGTATTCACCCATGTTTTAGTGAATATCACACGTTGATGCAATTTTAGCATGGTGTGAATGCGAAAGGACGCTGAAATTTTGAGGTAAATGCGACAGACAGACGCTCAGTGAAATTATCAGTCATGTGGATCTCCAAATATTAGTATAAAGTGCCTACGGGTAGAACATAAGTGAAAACATTGTGTGTAAGTATATAAATCTGCCCTAAGTTGAAACTTACATAGAAAGGGTTGTATGATGCGATATTCTGTCGCTCAGTGCAATAAATACGGCCCGTAATTATATCATTATTATTATGTGACATTCTTACGGGTATAATATAAGTTCAAATTATTGTATGTGATGATATATATTCTAAGTCAAATATTCATAGCGTGTGTATAAAGATAAGATTTCCTGACGCTTAGTCGAATGAATAAGGCACGTATTAGTCAAAATAAAAGTCAGCAAGTGATAAAGTGAATAATTAGTATATAAGTGTGTGAGTGAATTAGTATATAAGTGTGTGAGTATTATGTTTGTCGAAACATTCCTTGCGAGGGTATTTTCAGGCGATATTCTCACGCTCACTTGAATAAATAATGGCAGTAAGTATGTACAGTGCATTATAGGGGTGTAAACGTGTGTAATGTAAGTGGGAAAATATAATCGGAGTGAATAAATAAAGTAGATGATGAAACACGAGTGTTTGAGATCGTGGTTGCTACAGGAATATGCGCTAGCATATCGCTAAATGCCCTCGTAATGAATGAAAATAATTGAAAACCTTTACAGTGGTGGAGGAAAGGTTCTATGTAAAGGGGGAAATAATTGGAAAGTGATAAAACAATTTGGTATGTTGAAATACGAGTCATAGCGAGTGCGCTTACTAAGCTGATATGCGCTATACTTATGCTGCATGTCATCATAATGAATGAAAACATCTGAAAACACTTACAAACAGTTGTAATTGGTAAAATGTCATTGAAACAGAAGTACACAAGTAGAAAAAATGATAGATTGACTCATACCAGACACTTAGCATATAGCATGTTACGACTCGGACCAAACTCGCTATGATCGCGCGATGGTACAATGCTTATTTTTCATATATATGTGTCTGAAATCCATTATATTGTTACTGTTATTGTTTATTAGTTCAAATTCAGTAAATATAGAGGTGTTGTGTGTTGTTTCTCCCATTAGTCCTTACCATAGAAAACGTAAACGCATATCCAGCCCATTACAGAATACGATACCTGCCGGGGGGAACCGAACCTGTACGGACCACTTATAGACCGCAGGAACCACTTTATGATTTTCCTTCGTTTCTCGACCTAAGCGGAAGTTTTAGCAAAAAAAAAAATTTTCCAAAAAGGCTCGGGACTGGGGGATGTCATAGGTGCGGAAAACCTCGGGACATGACGGGTTAAGAGGTACTATATGTCCCATTATTAATGATACAATAAAGTCTACCGATAATTTACTTTGGCAAGCAAAATTATTTACAAGCACACTCGAATTCCCATTTGTTTTATATCATGTCCAGTCCACTGAGTGTCTAGTGTCTAATACGGTAATTAAAATTTTAACATGTTCGTCACTGGGAGTGAGAGCAGTTATTATAAATGTCTTTTACTGAAAATGAGTAGTGTAATGCTAATATTTGCTATATTGGCATAAGAAATGCAAAATACTTTAGATGAGATAACCTGTGTTTAATGGAGATATTTTACTTTGGTTTGTAGATATAGTTTAACAAAATGCACTATTTTTTTTTTTCTAGAAAGTATTTGCTGCATTAAGCCTGTGTCAAATGAAAATACTTAAAATTGGTTTCTGCTGTTATACTGCAAGGAAATACACTGTATATTACTTTCAAGAAAGTATTTACTTATTAATTTCATTTCTTAAATGCCACATTGATTTCAGAAGAAACAAAATGAATCGGGAGGGGGGGGGGGAGATGAAACAAGGGCTGGAGGGAATCTAAGAGAGAATATATGTTGAAGATCTGCTGAATGGTTTTCACCCTGAGGGGGGGAAATTATCCCGGCAGGAACGATTAACTCGTAGAGGCCTTTCACGTAATTCTGAGTATTCATTTAAGTCTCTCTTTTACTCAGAGTCTCCTTGAAAGTGATTCACAAAGTTGACTGACAACAAGGTACCTATATTACTGCTAGGTGAACAGGGACGAACATGTGATGCAACACTTGTGTCCAGAAGATGTCTGCTTCGCTCAGGTATTGAATCTGGGACCATCTTATTGTCAGTTAGACACTAGCAATGCCACGGGGCCAAGAGAGAGAGAGAGAGAGAGAGAGAGAGAGAGAGAGAGAGAGAGCTACTGTAGGCTATTTTATCTCCAATAAACCTGTCGCTTTACCCTGGCCTATGTATATGATTGCTGACTGTATAATGTATATAGGAAATCATTTTCCTGTAAAGTACTAGAAATAACCGATACTGGACGATGAAGTACTCGGTATCGGTACTCGATACTTCGATATTAGAGTGGAAAATACTCGGTTTCGTATCGATAAAAAATCACTGGTATCGCCCATCTCTAATGTAGGCTAAGTGGTAATCTTGAAAGGGTGAGAGCGCACCCCTTCGTGTGGGTAGGCGCAGCATACAGTTGGTAACACTGATTAGTGTTAAATTTAAAATGTTGAAAAGAAAATGACAGTTTCTAAGGTTCATATACAATATAATCTCTTAATGTTAGCAGTTCTTACCTACAGTATTTTATTATTAAAGACTGGTATTTGTTCTTGAATATTCTGTTTGTGTACCATACCTTTACCATGGGGAAAATTCGTTGAGACATGCGGTCATTTGTAACCCTATAATTACACCTTGGCTAGTCATACCGATTATGATTATATTTCAGCCCCAAATGCTTGTTTTTGTCATATTTCCACCCAGAACCCCGAAAACCCACCTGTCCCCCAAGACACTTGGGAGGGGGGGTTAATTTGAAAACCAATCACGAGCACCGAAAATAAAGGTCATATGCATTCAATTCGCATCAAAATACACCCGAAAAATATACTGCCAAGCCAAAATAAAATAGTGCGGACTTGCAAACATGAGACTTCGTATTTCATACTAACTGGTTGTGCACGATTCGTCTGTATAGGTAGTTCTCGGCCATTCTTTTCTGTAGGAATCATTTCATGAACTAATCAAACTTTTTATAAAAGTATCATACACCACATCTGATAGACAGCTTCGTAGAAATACTGAAAAAATATTATGGAAGTGGATACAATATCTCATCTTTGTTTTCGTCTCGTCTTAAATTAACCATCTCCAGAGAAGTGATGAAGTCTGTTAATGTGATAAAAATATTAAACGCTTATTTTTCTCTTTACACGATGTTTTTATCATTGATTAAATTTCCCATCACACACACCATAGGGTCCTTCAAATTCTACACAGTTTTCTTTGCATATGGCTACTATAATATAACGAAGGGATATGGGAAGGGGTGCTATGAGACTCCTCGTGGATTCCAGTACTACGCCGGGGTAGGCTAAAGCCTGTAGTCTTGAAACTGAGGGCGGGGGTTACCCTTCCCGCACACCGCTCGAGATGGAAGCTCACACCTTCAGCGTTAAGTGGTAATCTTGAAAACGTGGGGGCGCACCCCTTTGTGTGGGCAGGCGCGGCAGGAGTTGGTAACACTAATTAATTTTAAAACTCAACATCTTAAAATAAAAACAATAAATATGACAGTTGCTAAGAGTCATACACAAGATAATCTATTAATGTTTGCAATTCTTACCTCTTCTATTGTTAAAGACTGGCATTTGTTCTTAAATACTCTATATAAGAGTATGCATACAGGATTTGGAGAACCTGTACCGTAGGAAAAATTCGGTCAGGCATAGCTTCAAAGGAGTTCATGCGGTCAGTAATAACCGTATGAACATGCCTTGGCTGGTCATACCGATTTTGACTATATTTCTGCCCCAAATGCTTGTTTTGGTCATTATTCCCACTCAGAACTCTGAAATCCCACCCTCCAAGACACGGGGGGAGGGGGGCTTAATTTGAAAACCAATCATGAGCACCGAAAATAAAAGCCAAATTCGTTCAGATCACACCAAAATGCTCCAGAAAATATATTGCCAAGCCAAAACAAACTAGTGCAGACTCGCAAAAGCTCACCGAACGCAAACATTAGATTCGTCATTCAAACTAACTGGCTGTGCACCAGTCGTCTGTTTAAGTAGTACTCGGCCATTTTTTACCGTGGGAATTATTTCACGTACTAATCAAACTAATTAAAAAAGTATCATGCACCATATCTGATAAACAGTTTGGTAGAAATATTGAGAAATAAAATGGAAGTGGATACAGTATCTCATCTTTGTTTTCGTCTCGTCTTAAATTAACCATCTCCAGAGTATCGGTGAAGTCTTTTAAAACGATAAAAAATATTAAACGCTTTTTTTTTTTTCCTTTACACGATGTTTTTATCATTAAAATAAAAATCCCATCACACACACCATAGGGTCCTTCAATTCTACGCAGTTTTCTTTGCATCAGGCTGCTATAATATGACGAAGGGGCATGCGAAGAGGTGCTGTGAGACTCTCCGCGGATTCCAGTACTACACTGGGGTAATATAAGTCTACTAATAACAAGTCGGATCACTTCCTTCTAAAACAGCTCCAAGCTCGCGCAGGGGGCAGAGCATCGGAGTGACGTTGACTGGCTCTGGCATGAAACCCCAGTGGCCAGTGCTCAGTTGACTCCTGACCATGACGGTGAGTGTATGTTTGCTCAACTCATCTGACCATGACACATTTTCAGTCCTCAGAAGTGAGGGAAGGTATAGGGGTGTGAGGGAACCAACTGCTATATTATAGGGTTAAACGGGTCTGCACTTCCCCTTCCTCATATTCCCTTATCATAAACGTTTAATTTGAGTCTGTCCTTTTATACATTTTCTGGTACTTAATCCAGCTGACATCACACAAGCCACGCCTCCCTGCGCACAGACCGAAAGTGAACCGACTTGGTAATATACTGTAGTCTCACCAATCTAAAACCAAGGTTTGGGTGGAGTCCAGCCGGGGATTTCCCGGCGTACAGCGCTGCCTTGTTTCCTATACTCTGATTGGCTAGTGGCTGACCTGACACCGTTAGAGTTCGTCCGCTCACATCTCGCCACCTGGCCTGACATGACTTCACCCACTTCTGTGTGTGTGTGTGTGTGTGTGTGTGTGTGTGTGTGTGTGTGTGTGTGTATGAGTGTGTGTGTAAAGACAAACTAATTTAAGTCATAAATATAATTTAAGTTATAAATATATAACAGAAAGTGAACAGTGGAAGCACGTGACAGAAGCTTAAATCTCCCTCCAATGGATCAATTCCCAGTATGGGCCTGGATGTTGCCGCTCGTGAGTGTTTTAACTTATTTATTTCTATTAAGAAAATAGCGTATGTTCTACTGATTCCTTCAAATTATATTATAAACGTAATTGTTACATTACTTACCCAGCTTAAAACTACCGTGAAAGTCGATAAAAGTAACTACATTTTTTTCAGCAACACTATAAAATATGTATGCCACGTTTCTTTATTGATGTACAAGAGCCATATGCATTACAAGTTTACCTTCCTTTGATATGCTAGAATACTTACGTTTATATTGTACTAGTATGTGTGTACCTATCTGTGATGCCTATTACATATATAACAGAATCTACTCATCGCTCGTTTAGGAAGTATGGCATTGGTGCACCCAGCGCCAGACCCCACCCAAACCTTGGTTTTAGATTGGTGAGACTATAGTAGACTTGGGGGTAATCCTCTCTCGTTCACCGGGGAACGCTCTCCCTTTCGTGCGTTAAGACTACCAAAAGATGCGGATAGGGCAAGGTGACCGCCTGCCCACAGTTTAAGACTACGGCCGTTACTCTTCATCCTCCAACTTTGAGAAAAGCCGCATCTTACCCACTCCTGGCCAGCTGTGAAGTGGGTTAAATACGTCATGGTATCAAGTGGTTAAGAGGATGAGGCCGACCTACGTCCGTGGCAGCATTTTACATCAGAAGAGACTCCTGCCACCTGAGCCGACCACAACACATTTGGTCAGGGTCTTCTTTACATCAGCCAATTCTCCTCTAAAACTGAGGGACCTGAACTGTAAATTCGAACCCTGCGTGTTGCAATCTGAGTCATTATTTTGGTACTTTCCCTGTCAGTAAAGCACCAGCTGTACCAGTTGACCATTGTGGAATTTCAAAGGCGAAGAAACAGGGTGGCTGATGGTGCATCTCTTCATTTCATCGATGATTCGTTTTATTTTACTCCTTGTACACCAGATTTCATTTCACTTCGGAAAGACATCAAATAATGAAGGGATTAATTAAGGCTAGTATATGTCGAAGTCCCATATCAAAAAAGAAAAATAATGGCGTGGGGACAACAGTAATAGAATATATAGCACATCGTGGGCATTAAATGATTATTGGAATATCTATAATCTTTCCATTCGACAGGTCTGGTGGTGAAGAGGGACGCTATCTCGTGGTGGCATTAATATAACTTGTCTGGTTATGCAAATGTCCCTCAGCTCCCTTTCTATCCCTCGGAATGACGGTGGTGGACTGTAGAATGCAATCCACCGGGTTTTCGTTTAGATGAGCCTTGGGCAACAACAACAACATCGACAGCAGCAACAACAACTACATGGTCTCTTTCGGCGAATATAATGATGTGGTGATTGCAAAAGTTAAACATAAGTTTCGTTGTACAGTACTAAGAGGGTTCATGCAATGCTTCCAATATATTGCTTTAAAAAGTCCTTTGTAAAGATAAATAAAAATATGTGATGGCAGCACAGAAAAATCAAAGCCTCATTATACTAAAGAGCTTAATGGATTGCCTCTTAGCCCTTCTCTCCCAGAGAACTTTCCTGAGGTATATAAAAATATTCGCTGGCAACGTGGGAAAAACCTGTTGGGCAGCCACATGGAAAAAAATTATGGTTTCATTACATTAAAGGGGATGATCGAGTGTTTCTAACCCCTAACAAGACGTCCTTCCTGAGAAAAGGAGGAGAGGAGAGGAGAAGGAGGAGGAGGAAGAAGAAGAAGAAGAGGAGGAGGAGAAGGAGGAGGAGAAAAATGTGGAGGGAAGGGAGAAGAATTCAAACGATTGATGGTACCAGAACTGCAATAAGAAAGCAATATTTGCTATAGTAGGTTTGTTTACTCCTAATGGAACTGGACTGGTCTCGGAACTTGAGAACAAAGTCGTGCTTGAATGAAATTCATTAAGCCTTAGTTGTGAGGCAAACATGTCTCATTAGTTACTCGTCAAATTAATCCTAATGTTAATCTCTTGCTACAACTAAACTTCAAGATGGGAACATGGGTATTTTAGGCCAAGTTAAAGGAAAATGAGTAAATAATGTTCATTTTATTATCTGATGAATTGAATCTACATGTTAAGTAAAGTTATGTTATGCATGCAATTCTTATTAATTTTTCTCCAAGCTTCTTTTCGGCTTACAGGTAGTCCTTCTACCTACTGTTTTTTAATGGATGATTTACAGTGTCTCGAGGATAAGGGAGAGACGTATACTTGGTTGACCCATTCTAAAATGTCTTTACTTGAAATTGCCATTTCCACTGATACTGAGGAAAATCGCATGTGTGCAGTGTATCATATTATTTAAGTTATAGTGGAGATGGAAGAAGAGGTGTGTGGATCAGGGAATGGGCAAGGGGAGGAAAATAAGTTGAGTCTAATATGATGTGAGCATAGATTATCTTGACGGAGAGGGTGAAGAAAATGGGTCAAGATCTTACCTGAGCAAATTTGACGGAGAGAGGGGGAGGGGGGGGACCAAGAGGGTAAAAGGGAAGGTTTGAGGTTCTAGAAAAGAAGGGAAAGAGGAATGCGAGTATGAGGAGACTGCGAGAGGAGACGGGAATGAAGAAATAGATATAAGCTTAGGAAAACCTATGATAAGAGGATCAAGAGGCTTGAGGGAGAGGGTGGAATGGAGGGAGACTGGAATGGAGAGACCGGAGGTGGGGAGGGGCATAGAGTGGTATGAAGAATAAGGAGGAAGGGGGTAGCAGAGTTGGAGGGACAAAGAAAGAGGATGAAAAGATGACAGAAAGGGAGAAGGGGAGGATGAATGGTTAGGTGTAAGAATGATAAGTAAGGAAGACTGGATAAGAGAGGAGTCAAGAGGATACACAGGAAAAGGAGAGAACATGTAGGTGGAGAAACAAGGAAGGGAAAAGAGTGCTAAAAATAGTAAAAAGAAGAAAAAAGTGAGAGAAGGGAATATGCAAGGGAAAGAGGATGGGAAGAGAAAGTACAATGGGGTAGATGTATGAGGAAGAAACACAATAGAGGAGGATGAAAAAAAGGAAGAGACAAGAGAAGGATGTGGAAAAGAAAGTGAAAAAATTAAGAAAAGGAAAACAACAAGATATGGGATTATATTATGTAACACATGCCAGGAAAGGAAGATGAGAGAAGGGGTGAAGGGAGAGAAAAAAAAGTGATAGAAAATAAACATGCATGGAAAAGAAACAACAAGGAATAATGATGTAGGCAGGAGGAAAAGGAGAACAGGGGAAAAATAGGATGAGAAGAAAAGGTGAAGAAAAGTTTTCAAAGTTCGGATGGAAACAGACAAAAGGTAGGAAAAAAGTAAAAAGGGAAAGTGACGGGGATAGTTATGGGGAGAGAAGCAAGAAAAAGCAGGTGAGGAAAGAGGAAGAGGTAGAGACAGCAGGGAAGGATACAAGAAGAGAAACACGAAATGAAGAATTAAGGTTAATGTCAGGGAGAGAAGCAGGGAAGAGAAGGCGAGAGAAAGAAAAAGAGACATAACGAATACCTTAAAAGTGAGAGGAGGAGAGGAAAGGGCGGATGGAGTAGATGTAAACGGAAAAGCAGGGGAATACATGAGAGAAGTGGGTGAGGAAGAGGTAAATATAGGATGGAAAAACGCAAAACCAGGAGAGGAAATAATCATACAGGGAAAGGAAAGGATGGACGATAAAATCACATACATTGAAGGAGACCAGGAATGCGAGAGAAAAAATATGGGGGTTAGCAAGCAGACAGTTAGGCAGTAAGAAGGGCAGATAAATAGAAAGGGAGAGAGAGAGAGAGATGATTTTACTTGCTTTGTGTACACACAAAGTACAAAAATTACCTTTGCATAGCCATCAGCCAAAGGACGTATTTTATAAGATAAATAAAATCATCATCATCGTCATCATCATCATCATCATCATCTGGACCTCCTTTCCTACCCTAGGGCAGGGTGAGGAGTAGCAATGTCCAGACAGCATAAATTTGCCCGATCCAGTGGGCCACACTTCCATTCACTCATCATTCAAGCCCCCGGAATTGTGGCTCTATCGGATGCGCCTAAAACATTCTTGATGTTCAGTAGCTTCACATAAACGCATCCGATAGAGTCAATCCGGACGCTGCCACGATAAAAAGGGGTGCAAAATCCCTGACCATGTACTGTACTTCTCCTCACAACATTCATCCAGTCAGCTTGATCTCTTGTCACTTCCCTAGCCTCACCGACTTCCAAACCTCTCTTCCCCACACACTCATCCACCATCTCTCCAACTTCTCCTTGGCCTACCTCGCCTGCTGCCTCATTCAAATTCGCTCAGATATACCTTTTTCACACTCTGTTCTTATCCATTCTCTCCACATGACCATACCGTCCCAGTACATTTTCTTCGATTCTGGTGTCCACCGACTTCCTCGTTCGACATCTTTCACGAATCACACTATTTCGTATCCTATCCACCCTCTGTACTCCATATACACTCCTCAGCAGTCCCATCTCCACCGCTCTTACTCTTGACTTTTCATTTTCATGCCACACCATAGTCTTACATCCATATGTTAAAGTTGGCACAAACAATCCTTCATGTAAGCCTCGTGCAGCTGCGACACTCAAGCTTCTGTTTCTTATCAAGGCTTTCATTGCACCAGCTACTTTCCTTCCTCGTGTCACTCTATTTTCCACATCTTTTGCACATTTTCCTCTCTTCTCTATCACAGTAACCAGATATTTGAACTCTCACCAATTCCAGTCTCTCTCCATTTACTGTAATATCGCACTGGGAGTCACCTTCTCTCTCAATTACCATTACCTTACTCTTTTCTGCATTTACTCTCAAGGCACGACGCTCACAGACTTCAGCAAAACTCTGCACTAGCCTACCAAGTTCTTGTCCAGTATTTGCAAGTAGTACTGCATCATCAGGATACATCAAATTTGAGGTATTCCATCCATCACCATTCATTACCAGCGGCATCTCCCTCTCCATTACTCGTGCTTTGACTTCTCTCATCACGCCATAAGTATATATACTGAAGAACTATTGGGAAATCACACAACCTTGTCGCACGCCTCACTGATCGTGAACCAGTCACTTAGATGCCCAATAACTCTTTCACATGCTTCACTACCATCATAGATACTTGACGGCACCTAGCAGCTTACCGTCTACACCGTACATGTGCAAAACTTTCCACAATCCATCTCTGTCCACTTTGTCGTGTGCTTTTACCAGATCCATGAATGCCATAAACACCGTATGGTCCTTCTCACAAGCCTTCTCTGCTATCTGTCTCACTGCAGATATTTGATCCACACATCCTCAGCCACTCCTAAAGCCACCCTGTTCATCACTAACTAGGACTTCTGGTATCTTTCTTGCTTTCTGTATAATAATTCTCCCATATACCTTTCCTACCACACTCGATAAACTTAAGCCAAGATACTTCTTGCACTCAATTCAGTCACCTTTATTTTTGTACAGGGATACAATCACAGCCGTTTTCCACTCTGCTGGCACAGTTTCACTCATTCATGCCTTGTTACATATTTCCAACAAGCACTTCATTCGACTCTCTCCACTACACTTAATCATCTCTGCATACACCTCATCAATCCCAGCTGCTTTCCCAATTTTCAGCCGCTTCACAACACTCTTTACCTGTGCGAGTGTCTCATATCCTGGCACTGCATTCCTTCTCTGCACCCCCCCCAAATCAGTCATGTTTACAGTCGCTCTGCTCTCTCTATTTCCATTCATCAGGTTTTCAAAATATTCTTTCTATCTGGTCCTTACTTCATCCCCATGGGTTAATAATCTTCCAACTACATCCTTCACACCATCACATTTCTCTTCGCTTTCACTTCTTCATATACGCACCTCTTTACAAAATAACTTCCTATTTTCAGAGTAATTTGCATTCACTTTTCTTCCTAGATCATAATTTACCTCCTTCTTTTTCGTCTTCACTAGTCTCTGTACGTGCTTCTCACTCTGTAAATATTCAGTTCTTATTTCAGCTGAACCCCTGTCCTGTAACCACTTTAGCCACTTCTTCCTCTTTTCCTCCACTGTTCTCTTAACCTCATCATCCCACTATGCCTTACCTTTCTTCTTTGTTGTTACTCTTGCCACACCACACACCGCTTTAGCATTCATAACTAAGCAATCCCTATATGCATTCCACAGTCTGTTCAGATCCATTTCATTCCAATTCAGTAATTCTAACTCGTCCTCTACTTTGGTCCTGTATTCACCTGCCATTTCTTTGATCCTCAGCTTCTCAACTTTCAGTCTTTCTCCCAGACTGCTCCTCTCTCTCCTGATCCACCTCACTCCTCTCAGCTTGATCTTGCATACCACAATCATATGATCTGACAGACCTCCGCATCGTCCTCTCACAGCCCTCGTATCAGCAACCATTCCCATCATCGACCTCTCTACGAGCACGTAATCAATCAGGCTTCTTTCAACATGATCCCCGTTCCCTCTATACCACGTATATTTATGTGCATCTCTGTGTTTGAAATACGAGTTACAAATGCACAACCTCCTCTCCTGACACTTATTCTTCAGTCGCTTCCTATCATCATTTTCTCCTGGTACTCCATTACAACCCATGATATTATCCTCAGGACCAGTGCCTACTCTTCCATTCATATCCCCTATTATGATCGCTTTATAGCTCCTGAGCATTTCTTCCACTACTTCATCCAGCTCATCCCAAAACCTGTCTTTCACTCTCTCACTCCTGCCCTCACACGGTGCATTCGCTACAATCACCGCCATTTTCACCTTCTCAGACTTGAACTTGACATACATACACCTCGAGCTGACGCACTTGTAGTCTCTCATTCCACTGTGCCACACCTCATTCATCAATTAAGCAACTCCTTCCCTGCATCTTCCTCGCCCACTTATGCCCGATCTTACACATTTCACACCCTCCCACTCCTCCACTTCACACCCTTTCATCTTTATTTCACACAGTGCCATAACGACATATCTCGCACTCTTGAACACATTCACCACTTGCACCCTCTTGCTCTCCTCATTCACACCTCTCACATTCCACATGGCCATGTGAGTCTGCCCATTTGGTTGGGGCCCTGGGCAGGTATTGGGCCCTCCGAGGCTCTCTGAAACAACTTCCATGATTAAGTGATTTTGGATAGAGGAATCTGGGGGACACAACCCTGTCCAAAACCTCGGTTATATAGTTACCACCCAGCGTAGTAAATGGTTTCCTGATTACAGGAAACCATTTGGCTTCTCACTCAGTGTAGAGATCATATGGCATCTCTGCACTGAGAGAGTGGATGATGGGCTCCCCTATCCACCACATAAGTTATCAGGGTCAGGATGGAAACAGACAAAAGGGAGGAAAAAAGGAAAACGGGAGAGTGACGGGGATAGTTTTAGGAAGAGAAGCAAGAAAAAGAATGTGAGGAAAGAGGAAGAGGTAGAGACTTTAGGGAAAGACACAAGAAGAAAAACACGAAAGGATACATAAGAGTTAAGGTTAATGTCAGGGAGAGAAGCGGGGAAAAGAAGGCTAGCGAAAGGAAAAGAGACATGACGAAAACCTTAAAAGAGAGAAGAGGAAATAAAAAGACGGATGGAGCAGATGTAAACGGAAAAGCAGGGGAATACATGAAAGAAGTGGGTGAGGAAGAGGTAAATATAGGATGGAAAAACGCAAAACGAGGAGAGGAAATAATCATACAGGGAAAGGAAAGGGTGGACGATAAAATCACATACATTGAAGGAGACCAGGAATCCGAGAGAAAAAATATGGAGGTTAGCAAGCAGACAGTTAGGTAGTAAGAAGGGCAGATAAACAGATATACAAATAGATGAGAGAGAGAGAGAGAGAGAGAGAGAGAGAGATGAATTTAGTTTTGTGTACACACAAATCACAAAAATTAACTTTGCATATCCATCAGCCAGGGGACGTATTTCATAAGCTAAATGAAATCACCTGGTGTTATCCGCACGATAAAGTTCTGTTACAAGAAAGAGACTAGGCATAATGATGAAGATGCTAGACATAATACACCTAGAACTCCGTCCTCAGAACTGATTCATATTTCTTCCAAGCCCTTCACCTCATGCCCTACGGAGTGAGCTAGATGAAAATACTGTATATGTATTTTCCTTCCGAACTCCATCATCCACTTTTTTCTTGTCTTTAGTCTTACCAGGAAGGTTCACCAACGAAGCTTCTTTTCAGTGCATTTTCTAAAATAACGTAGAAGGCAGGAGGCAGCTCGCCAAGGTTACTTTCTCATGTCTTACTTCTTTAGTTCTGTTTTTCAAGAACATTGATATCTCCTCGATAAACAACAAAGTGACCTCGCCCGAGTGACCATGGGAGTCATTCATATTATGAGGGTAATAATCTACCCCTCCCCTGCACCACCACTCTGTCCCCCATCCTCTCTCCACAATTACCTCCTCATCCTCCTTCGCCACCCTATTGTTCCACTTTCTCCACTCCATCCCTTCCTCAGTCTACTGACTCTCTCTCTCTCTCTCTCTCTCTCTCGTTTTCAGTGATGTGCCTCTTGTTTGTTTTCCTTCACAAAATTCTCTCTCTCTCTCTCTCTCTCTCTCTCTCTCTCTCTCTCTCTCTCCCGACTTCCACCCATTGATTTATCTTCTGCTCTTGCGTGTCACGGGGTTTTTATAATATCACGGTAATTTTGATATAAATGGTTAAATATTATTTAAATTGATAATAATATTCAATAATATTGAAGAGCAGAGACAATGATTGTCTTGCTACATCAAGCAACGATTACTTTACGCTGGCTTGTGCACGATTCTCTAAGAACGAGAATTTATAAACTTTCTCAACAGTACACAGCAGAGACTAATTACTCACAATTGCTGAATTACTGTACTGTTAGCCTCTGGAGAAAGTTACATCACCCCTGACAATAAATAACTAATACTAATAATAATAACATCAGGTTCTTGCTGATGCATTAACTCCTGGCACAACGGATTTTAAGTTAATACAACAAGACTGGTCTAAGTACCAGTTATGAATAGTAAAACGTTTATGCAAGCTAGGAGCTATATGGGAAATAAGCTTAATTATGGAGAAATGAAACAAGATTTTTACTCTACATTAAGCTCAAGAAATAGAACTGTTAAATTTATTAATCACAAAAATAAATTCAACATTACATTTCAAATCAAATCAATGAGATGCACTCGCTCACTCACACAGAAGCTAAATGCTTACGCCTAGGGAAAAACACCTTAACTAAGCTCTTAAAACTACAAAATACACAAAAGAAATACCAGTCGATGAATACTATGTATCACCACTAAGGTGGGAGTACCGGGATTAACTGTACTAATGGAGCTTGGGGTGCTAGCTGACCTCTCCACTTCTGAGCACAGACCCTTTCTCCGTCACAGCAAACACAAGACTGAATTCAAATACATTGAATGGGCAGGACGCAAGGCGTGGCTAACGGTTGAGGGAAGCAGAGGCAAACGATAAAGAAATAATTGTATCGCTCAGTAGCGCACTTAGTGACGTGCATTAAATCGGTCACTTTTTGAAAACGGTGACGAATTATTTGAAAAGTATACCCCGAAATGGAGAGAGAAACGGTTAACTGAGCGATACAGTGAGTTTTCCACTATTAGTTCGTGGCTTCTCACAAAAAGGAAATGTCGCGAATTGATTCGTGACATTACGCCCCATGAAAATTAAATCTTTCTTCCTTCAGAAGAAAGATTTCAATATACATACATATAAATCCTAACTCAGTCACACAAGATTCACACTGTGGTGTGTGTGCTATCCTGCTACAGGAGAAAGTCGCAGTCGTCAGTGAGCGAAAAAACCTCGTATTTACGTTAATAGAAGCAAGCTTGAGGGAAAAACTCCGTGACGACGGTGAAAATCCTGTACTCAGGTCAAACTGAGCGAAAATTCGCTACATTTACACTGACAACTAATTGTTGTGTAGCGTGGTGTATGTAATACACGGTGTAGGTGTGACAGTTGTAGTGTAACTGTACCTACGTGTAAAATGACACAGTAAATAATATGGCGATGACGAAGGCAGAGGAGAAGAAGCAGCAGCGTGCGGCAGATGATCAGCTGGTCCGCACAGCAAAACTGCTACACCCATTGCTGAACCTGCAAAACCAATTGAGGTGGAGCATCAAAAGTGTCAATGAGACAAAATTTTATCATGTTACAATTACTCTCTGCCTAGCAGTCAGTGCTACGACGTACATTCGAGGTCGCCATTAATTATAGCACACGATTATGGTCGGCAAGTTGAGAATCCCTGTGCAAACTCGGGTCTTCCATAGCCTCGAACCGCACACGGGTCCTCAACCTGTGCCTTAACCTACAGTACTTATATTAATATCGGGAAGCTGAGAATCCTTGTGCAAACTTGGGTCTTCCATAGCCTCAAGTCGCCTCTGCAGAGTTCTCACTTCCCCCTTAATCTACAATACAATACTTATATTAGTACCGGGAAGCTGAGAATCCTTGTGCAAACTTGGGTCTTCCATAGCCTCAAGTCGCCACTGCGGAGTTCTCTCTCTCGAACTTCCCCCTTAACCTACAAAACAATACTTATATTAGTATCGGGAAGCTGAGAATCCTGGTGCAAACTTGGGTCTTCCATAGCCTCAAGTCGCCTCTGCGGAGTTCTCTCTCGAACTTCCCCCTTAACCTACAGTACTTCTATTAGTACCGGGAAGCTGAGAATCCTTATGCAAACTTGGGTCTTCCATAGCCTCAAGTCGCCACTGCGGAGTTCTCTCTCGAACTTCCCCCTTAACCTACAGTACTTCTATTAGTACCGGGAAGCTGAGAATCCTTATGCAAACTTGGGTCTTCCATAGCCTCAAGTCGCCACTGCGGAGTTCCCTCTCGAACTTCCCCCCTTAACCTACAGTACTTCTATTAGTACCGGGAAGCTGAGAATCCTTATGCAAACTTGGGTCTTCCATAGCCTCAAGTCGCCTCTCAACTTCCCCCTTAACCTACAGTACTTCTATTAGTACCGGGAAGCTGAGAATCCTTATGCAAACTTGGGTCTTCCATAGCCTCAAGTCGCCTCTCAACTTCCCCCTTAACTTAAGGTACATAATATGCATGTACAGGCCCTGGACATACTGTGTCCTGTGGGGCCAATGGGCGAGACATCAGGTCTGCACCCACTTCACCACTACCCTGTCTCTCAACTGACTCAGAGATTACAGGTGTAGTTACAAATGGCACAGGAAGGGCATGTCCCTGATTAGTGGTGATACTTTGGCACACACTGCAAGAACGGACAAAACTATCTATGTCCCGTCCCATCCCTGGCCAGAAAAAGTCAGCTCGGATACGGCCCTGGGTCTTCCTTTTGCCCATGTGACCTCCTGAGGCTGAACAATGACCCCATTGTAACACTGCTAGGCGGTACTTGGCGGGAACGACAAACTGCAGTCGAACCTCGCCCTCGGGTGTTCGTGACTCACGGTAGAGCCGTCCTTGTTTACTAAGGAACTTGGCTCGACCTCCCCGTGAATACTTTATCACTCGACCCTTTTGTTTGTTCCGCACGGCAGCAAGTGTTGGGTCAGAATGTTGTTCTTGCACAACAAGTTGACTACACATCAGATCTTGCGGCGATTCAATGATCACTGGGGTGACACAATCTGGAGCCTCAGTCATGGCTCATGTTACCGCAGCAGCCGAAGTCTGAGTAGCGTCATCGGAGCAACTATCCTTGACTCCATTAATATTGCCTACTATACAGTCAAATAGAGGCTCTGGCATGACAACTGCAAGTGTCGTACCAGTATAAAATGGAGATGCCACCTGGATACATGCCTCAGGGAACAATCTCACTGATCCATCAATAAGCTTTGCATGGATCTGTCGACCTGTATACTGCTCAGGCCGAACTAAACTCTGCTTAACAGAGCAACCTGAGGAACCATTGTCTCTCAGGACCTTCACAGGAATGCCTCCCACAAACCCTGGCTGAACCAGGAAGGTACTGTCACCTGTGGGAGGGCCTGTGGAGGAAGCAGCTAGCCACTCATGAGGCTGCTGAATTGATGTGGCAAACATTGTGCCTTGAGGGTTATATTGGGAAGATGGAACATTGGCCATCTGTGGAGGGGGGTTCACTGTCACTGTGGGACTAGTGAACTGTGGGGAAAGTACCCACACTGGTAGGGACGTGACCACCAGACTGCTGCTGAGGAATGAAGGCTGCATTCGCTTCCTGCCTCTTTTGAGTTGGTGGTGAAAAACTTTGTCCCGTCGGTCGGTTGCGTGGCTGATACTGCTGCTGGTTAGGGTACTTGTTGTACCTCTTCCACTCAGGTTTCCGAGTGTTTTGCCCCTGGTCCTTCCACTGCGGTTTTGGACCTTGACCATTACTCTGAGAACGGCCTTGGTGCTGGGATTCAGTCTGAGACGGCTTCCCAGACTTGGCAGTATCTTTTCTGCTCCAGGTGTTTTGCTTACGAGCTTGATACCCGTATGCAGTAAAGAATGCGTCAGCCTTCTCTGCCATTTGGCTGGCATCTTTCACCTGGCAGATCTTAAGCTGTGCTATGAGCTCAGCAGGCCACGACCTCTCTAGCTGTGTACGCAGCATAAGGTCAATTATCCCCTCACGCGTGGAAGGAGTTTCATCTTTCTCCATCCACTCATTTAAGTAAGCTGTGAGACGATCAAGGAACTGAACAGCTGTCTCCTTGTCTTGGAGACGAGCTCGCATGAACTGAACTTTGGCGTCGTCTACTGTGAGACCATACGCCTTAATGAGTGCAGCTTTCATCATCTCATATGTGAGATTGTCTCCACGAATTCTGTGGAGAATATCGAGGGCAGGGCCCTCAAATAAACTAAGAAATTGAAGCCGCTTACCTGCCTCATCCAGTTGATATAAGTCTGCCATGTCCTCAAAACGAGCAATGTACGGCTCGATTCGCTCGCTTTCCTTGTATGAAGGAAGCTTGATGCGTGGGGTCGCCAGGACATGTGCAGGGGGAACGCTCGTGGAGCTTGGACCAACTGCACCAGACGTGTCTGAAGCCAAGGAATCTCGCTTGAGCTTCAGCACTTCAAGTTCATGTTCTCGTTCTTTGTCTCGTTGTTCACGCTCGTATTCGCGCTGTTCTCGCTCGTGTTCGCGCTGTTCTCGCTCTTTTTCTAACTCGAGCTCGCGTTGTTTCTGCTCGTGTTCGCGCTGTTCTCGCTCGTATTCGCGCTGTTTCTCACGCTGCTCTTGTTCATAAGCACGCTCTCTTTCACGTTCCTCACGCTGTTCTCGCTCGTATTCGCGCTGTTCTCGCTCGCATTCGCGCTGAATCCTACGCTCTTCACGAGCATCTTTCTCACGTTCTTGCTCGTAATTGAACCGTGAGAGAACGTAACTCTGTATTTTCTCTGGGTCTGTGAGACCAATATCTTTGGCTTCCTGTACATATACAGCTGTAGCCATGATGCTAGCTCAATTTACTAAGTAACCGAAATTGAGCACTGACTGCTTAGCGACGAATACTAATAAACACAAGTAAAGAATACAGACACAAGCTAGTGGTGACCAGTCTTATCTAGTTAACTGGCAAAGAATAAATCAAAAATGTAAATGACTGGGAAGACTAAATAATAAACACAATGGGTACGGCGACTACCCAGGAGCGAATAAAATTGTCTGGCGTTACCAAAAATAAACTAGAGTTAAGTATTCTATTGATTAATAAAGCAAAATTCACTTGCTAAATTAAGGGTAAACACCAGTAAGCTTGTGTCTATAAACTTTAATGATAAATACCTAAATATGAATGAGTGAGCACTATCTCGTGAATAGCTTTAGAGCTAGGAGTTAATATCCTGGAATGAGGTCGCCAATTGTCACGGGGTTTTTATAATATCACGGTAATTTTGATATAAATGGTTAAATATTATTTAAATTGATAATAATATTCAATAATATTGAAGAGCAGAGACAATGATTGTCTTGCTACATCAAGCAACGATTACTTTACGCTGGCTTGTGCACGATTCTCTAAGAACGAGAATTTATAAACTTTCTCAACAGTACACAGCAGAGACTAATTACTCACAATTGCTGAATTACTGTACTGTTAGCCTCTGGAGAAAGTTACATCACCCCTGACAATAAATAACTAATACTAATAATAATAACATCAGGTTCTTGCTGATGCATTAACTCCTGGCACAACGGATTTTAAGTTAATACAACAAGACTGGTCTAAGTACCAGTTATGAATAGTAAAACGTTTATGCAAGCTAGGAGCTATATGGGAAATAAGCTTAATTATGGAGAAATGAAACAAGATTTTTACTCTACATTAAGCTCAAGAAATAGAACTGTTAAATTTATTAATCACAAAAATAAATTCAACATTACATTTCAAATCAAATCAATGAGACGCACTCGCTCACTCACACAGAAGCTAAATGCTTACGCCTAGGGAAAAACACCTTAACTAAGCTCTTAAAACTACAAAATACACAAAAGAAATACCAGTCGATGAATACTATGTATCACCACTAAGGTGGGAGTACCGGGATTAACTGTACTAATGGAGCTTGGGGTGCTAGCTGACCTCTCCACTTCTGAGCACAGACCCTTTCTCCGTCACAGCAAACACAAGACTGAATTCAAATACATTGAATGGGCAGGACGCAAGGCGTGGCTAACGGTTGAGGGAAGCAGAGGCAAACGATAAAGAAATAATTGTATCGCTCAGTAGCGCACTTAGTGACGTGCATTAAATCGGTCACTTTTTGAAAACGGTGACGAATTATTTGAAAAGTATACCCCGAAATGGAGAGAGAAACGGTTAACTGAGCGATACACAGTGAGTTTTCCACTATTAGTTCGTGGCTTCTCACAAAAAGGAAATGTCGCGAATTGATTCGTGACATTGCGGTATTCAGTCTTCTGTAACATTCTCCTGATATATAATGGATTAACGAAGGATTTTCCGACCCCTTCTAGTTCGAGAATTAAACGTCTTATGATACCAAGACGGTTTTTCAAAATGCCATCAATTTAGTGAAAGGCATAAGGACAGTGAAGTAAGTGCAGCTGTATGATGTATTCTATTCTATGTACCTAGGCTGCTTCCCCCTAAGAAAATGAGGTAACAGTGACAGGACGACACTCCCAATTTGCTAACACACACACACATACACACACACACACACACACACACACACACACACATTTGTTCGCATCTTAGACCCAAGGGGAGAAGGTACAGATCTTCACCGCACCATACTGCACGAGGGTCAACTGCGCAGTGCATTCAGTGACATCTGCAGCAGGGCTCGACAGTAGAGCTGGTTTACCCCTGCCACATCATAATGGACCCAACCCCTTACCCGCACCTGACCTGATCAGCTGATGAGACCAAATGCAGAAGATTATTCCCTGTGGGCTACGTCATCATTTATTCACAATTTCTCTCCAAACATTTCTATCACGCACAGCCACTCTTCCTTCCTCAACAGACATCCTTTCTCATCCAGCTCTCCCTTCACGCTGTCCATCCATCCTATTCGTGGTCTTCCTCTCAGCCTTACACCTCTCACATCCGATCCAGTTACCTTTTTTACCAATCGTTTCACTGGAGATCTTTTCACCTACCTTTCAGACTCCTGGTCATCCTCCTTTCGGGACTTTGGCGAAAGCTTTGCCATTGCACTTGACTCTCAAAGGCTTTCGATCGAGTCTGGCATAAATCTTTAATTTCCAAACTGACCTCTTACGGTTTCTATCCTTCTATCTGTGCCTTCACCTCAAGCTTCCTTTCTTATCGTTCTATACCCCCTGTTGTAGACGGCCATTGTTCTCCTCCTAGATCTATCAACAGTGATGTTCCTCAGGGCTCTGTCCTATCACCAACTCTCTTCCTTTTATTCACCAATGACCTTCTAAGCTGTACATCTTACCCTATCCACTCATACACTGATGACTCCACCCTTCACCTTTCCATTCGGTTCCCGCAACACCCATCTCAGCAGTTACTTCAACAAACAAGAGACGAGGCTATGGCACACCTAATGTCTGACTTGGCTCGTATCTCTGACTGGGGTAAAAATAATCTTGTTGTTTTTAATGTATCAAAGACTAAATCCTTGCACCTATCAACCCTGCAAAATCTTCCACAGGTATTCCCACTAATGTTTAATAATATTCAGCGTAATCCTGCATCATCCTTCAACGTGCTTGGGGTTTCATTTACTCGGGACTTATCTTGGAAAGATCATATTACATCTCTTGTAAAATCTGCTTCAATGAGATTTGCTGTGCTAAGCCGACTCTGTTCCTTCTTTACCCCTGCACAACTGTTGACTCTATACACGGGCTTTATCCGCCCCTGTGGGTAACACTCTCATGTGTGGGGAGGTTCCCTACATACAGGTCTTCTCAATAGGGTGGAGTCAAAGGCTTTTCGTCTCATTAACTCTCCTCTTCGTACTGACTCCCTACAACCTCTGTCTCTTCGCCGCACTGTTGCATCTTTATCTCTTTTCTATCGCTACTTCAATGGTCACTGCTCCTCTGAAGTGTCTGCATGCATTCCTCCACCTCTTCGACGGGCGCGTAGCACCCGTCTAGCAGCAAACTCTCATCCTTTTTCTGTCCAACTCTCTAATGCAAGAGGTAACCGTTACTCCCAGTCCTTCATTTATGAAACAGGTCAACTCTGGAACTGTCTCCCTCTGTCTGTATTTCCGGCTTCCTATGATCTCCAGTCTTTTAATCCCAGTGTCGAAGGAACAGTTATTGCAGGCTCGTGGGCTTTGTTTTTTTGTTCTTCGCATAAACAAGAACAGTCCATTCTCTCCATATGCCCAAACCATCGCAACACTCTCTGCTCACCTGTATGATACTGTACAAATATTATCTACAATATCTCGTAACCACTGAAAACGTAAACAACAGCCAGAGAACCTCGTCTTCAATATACTTATGTGCTGTACTCTGATTAACGCCAGATGATTTCATTTAGCTTAGTAGATATGTTTTGGAACTCGGGGGGCAATATGTAGAATTTATTGGTCCATTCACAACCAGAGGCTTTCCTTGACTAATGAATAAAAAAATACGGGCAGCAGGAAGAAAGTGGAATTAATTGTTCCATTCGATACCACGTGTTTTTCTTAACAGACAATCTACTGGCAGCAGGAAGAAAAGAAAAAGGAATTCGCAGGCATAAGAGCTTCATGATTTCAAAAAATATCGTTTTGACATGAGTGCCCTCAGTATGCGAGGATGATTTGTTGGGATATCGCATTCTGTCTGTCTCTCTCTTAATTTCTCTCTCTCTTTCTCTCTCTCTCTCTCTCTCTCTCTCTCTCTCTCTCTCTCTCTCTCTCTCTCTCTCTCTCTCTCTCTCTCTCTCTCTGTCTATCTGTCAATCAATCAGTCAATCAGTTTATCTATCTATCTATCTATATAGATAGATCGATAGATAGATATATATATATACACGTGTCCGACTCTAGGCAAAGGCTTCAGGGCCTATTTCTCTGGGGCAGTGGCCTATCCCAAGCCCCAGTATTCCTCCTACAGCTCCACATGTCACCACTTCGGCGCTAACACCCACCATCCATATTGAATACATGATAGGGCTTTCTCATACAGGACTGGTGTATTGGTATTAGTATTAGCGGAGGTATTATTACGACATGTCGGCAGGTCACCTGGTAAATTAGGAAAGTCTGCTATTAAGAAATTCAAATCCTTAAACTGTTCCCTGCCCCGGCCGGGATTCGATCCTGGGTCCATTAGGACTGCAGTTCACCTCTCTACCTATTCAGAAACCTCTGAATTTATATGTAAACTATTTTTAAAATATAACAAACTCGAGAAATACATTTAAGAGTGTTACCTCTTTGAGTTGGCAGCAAAGACTGAAAATCATGAACACAGTGTTTCATAAGGAAAAGTATCATGGTTTTATTCATAGTAATCAGTCATTGCTACATGCTCATTTTGGTAACTTTTTTCTTATGGATATATTTTAACATTTGATGTAAACTACAATATGTGTTTTAAATGTTTTTATGTCTGAAGATGGGATATGTTTCCCGAAACTAGTCACCTGGAATAAATATGAATTGGAAAATCACCTTGCTTCTCCTTGGTTGGCTCTATATTATATATATATATATATATATATATATATATATATATATATATATATATATATATATATATCAAGATAGTATAAAGGTACATATGACCGGAACTGTACATGCAGAAGCAGAGTACTGGGTAATTAAAAGCAGGGGTACTAAACGGCAATGCACATATACAGTACGAATGTAATGCGCTAAACCATCACTAGGGAATATTAGAAATATAACAACCAAACATGAACGCATAATGTCATCTGCAGTATTCTAGTTTATATCTGAGTACAGTTCTGTATTTACCGATCTGTCTATCATTTCATTTATTGATTTTTTTTCCTGTCTTTTTACTACCTGCCACCACATCCTGTATGGGGTGACCTTGACAAAAGGCCCGCCAAGTGTTTCTTTCCCTTCTCTGTACCCATCCCTCCTCCTACAACCCAACGTTCTCCCTTGCATACTTTCCAAGCTCGTTCTTTATTTCCTTCATCTTCTTCCAACAACTTCACTCCCATTACAATCCTACTCAGTCTCTCACTCACAGGTACAGCTGAGGTCAAGAGTTCCGCTATACGCTTGTAGTTCTGAACTAATGAACCAAGATTCCAAACCATATGAATACTGTTAATTACAGTGCGGTTGTTCTAACCTGACAAAGGTGTCTAGTTCATTTCAGCACAGCTGTTAGCTAAATGTAGTCAGACTGAGAGGTTGATCTGACTGATAACCAAAGGCAATCATTTTTACTTGATTACTAAGATTCACCGAATTTCTTGTAATCACAACTTACTGTTCAAACTGTGGGAGAGGCCCAGTTCCGACAAGCAAAAGTAAATTGACTATAGTGTATATATATATATATATATATATATATATATATATATATATATATATATATATCAAGGTCTCATTCTGAATATGCACAGTTCGAGATAGAGTAAAAGAACTTGAAAAATAGCTGAACATATTCACTGCTACAGCGAAAAGAAATTGGGGAAAAAACTTCGTTTCAGGGCTTGGCATAAAATCCATAAAGAGTCTTTCTAACAACTCTGTCCCAGCTAGAGGTCTGTGTTTGTAGGAAGGACAAGAAACATTGGAAGATTCTACAACCTCCATCCTCGTCATCCCTACAAAAGTAAACTATTAGCTACTGAGAGTTGATTGTAAGTTGCTTTGTCAGTTTCTGTCCTAGGCAGTCGTCAGTATCAAAATCCTGTTTTCATAGTTTCCTTTCCAAGAGTTTTACCAACACACCACCTACACTAGTCAACCCTTTCTCGCCACCGTCAAAGTCATTTACTTTACAGAGGACGGAGGCATCCCATGTGTTAGTCCCAACACCATTAACACTCCGACTGCATTTCACAACTCCTGTGTTCCCCTTCCTGTCTGAGCCAAGGCTTAGAGGGTGAGGGCGATGCTGAACAGTATTGGCAGTAATATATTCTATGGCATTACTAACCCTCTGATCCAGGCTCCAGCCCCTTTGCCAATATCTTAACAGGATTCAGACCAGATGTCCCCTCTTCTATACGAAGGGTTCATAGTGTAGAGTCAGTATCTGATGAGGGAGCTTATCTGTGGAAAAGCTTCTAAAAATTTTACTTGGCTTCGGAAACACTTTTAGACTTGGAAGGGTTAGTTGCAGCCTTCACTCAGTTCATCACTACAAGGGATTCAGGGTATAAGAAAATAATTTCGAGGCAGAAAGATTGGAAATAAACCTCATCATTTTGCAGCCAATCATTTTAGGAGATAAAACTAACAGAGAAAATTTAATATTCTAACAGAACTCTGGTTGTAGATATTCCCTCCATTCTTACGACATTTCGTATCACATGTCCGACAAGTTTGTTTCTCCACTCACCATTCTCCTTCCTTTATTCGCTAACATTCAGGTTGGATCGGTCCTGCCCCAGTAATGGAAGTCAATGTCAATCCCCTTGGGGTCGGGATGCTCAAAGCCGAATCAGTTAGCATAACGGTATCCAGTGAAGTGGTTAACTGAGGCTGTTTTTAAGCCTTTCACGACGAGGGGATTCTCCCAGACTAAATACTGGTGACCGATGATAGAAATTACTACTACTACTACTACTACTACTACTACTACTACTACTACTGCTACTACTACTACTACGGCTTCTACTTATTATTAATATTATTATTATTATTTTTATTATTATTTAATTTCTTATTCTTATTTTTAATATTATTCTTATTCTTATTATTCGAAGAAGAAGAACAACAACAACGACAACAACAACAGGGAGGAGGAGAAGGAGGAGGAGGATGAAGAGGAGGAGGATTACATAGGAAAGCAAACAGCAAAACTGACATGGATATTTCACATGAAATATTGGAAGGGAAAAGTCACATTCTATAATACTTTGTCTATAAGCTACCCGTTTGAGTAACCTGAAAGAGAATGTAATCAAATAAACTAATAGTTACGGCTTGACATTATAAACTGGTACACTGAGTTAATGGGGCGTCTGTGGACGTAACGTGGAAACTACACAGTGCACAGTGTGGATGTTTAGGGGTGGTGCGCAGCCTTGCCTGGGGCTTTTAAGGTAGGCAGCAGTCAATCAGGCCCTAGCTCCATTCACTCCACTGAGACAAGGAACTCTCCCATATGGGACAAGTACACAAGTTTCCTCCTGAAACAGTGACCCCTGGTACATCAAAAAAATCCCGATGGTGGTCACTTGATTAACAGGGACCCTCAGTGATTCACAGCCCATCACAGGTCGAAAGTAAGAGTAGTGACCGTTAACTCAGGGCTATCTGTGCAGATCCTAATCTGTGCATATATTACTTTCTTTGCACTGGGGAGATTGAAAATTATATAAGATGGGGTGTCTTATAGACAAAAGGAGACTGCACAGTACACAGTGTGGATGTACAGTGCACAGAGTGGATGTTTAGGGGTGGTGCAGCAGCCTTGCCTGGCGCTTTTTAGGTAGGCAGCAGTCAATCAGGCACTAGCTCCATTCACTCCACTGAGATGAGGAACTCTCCCTTGTGGGACAAGTACACAAGTTTCCTCCTGAAGCAGTGACCCCTGGTGCATTAAAAAAATCCCGATGGTGGTCACTTGACTAACAGGACCCTCATTGATCCACACATCACAGGTCGAAAGTAAGAGTAGTGACCTTTAACTCAGGGCTATCTGTGCAGATCCTAATCTGTGCTTACTGTATATTACTTTTTTTTTTGTGTGTGTGTTTGATTCTGAGCATAGGCTTCACAGCCTGCTCCCAAGGCCCAGTAGTCCTCCTACATATCATACACCTCTGCATGTCACCGCTTCGGCGCTAACGCCCACCGTCCATATTGAATACATGCTAGGGCTGTTTCATACAGGACTGGTGTATTGGTATTAGCGGGGTTACTTTTATGACATGTTGGCGGGTCTTCAGGTAGTTCGGTAAAGTCTGCTTTACATGAAAATCAAATCCTTAAACTGTTCCCTGCCCCTGCGGGGATTTGAACCTGGGTCCGGTAGAACCGCAGGCAACCTCTCTACCGAATGAGCCACCGCTCAATGTATAATGATGTGATGCGACGGTATGTGCGGGTATGTTAAATTTACGGGGTGTCCTGTAGATACAAGGGGACTGCACAGTGCACAGTGTAGATGTTTAGAGGTGGTGCAGCAGCCTTGCCTGGTGCTTTTAACCCCTTAACCGCGGGGCGTCACTTTCGTGACGCTTGGGAGCAAGGGATCATACCGCGGGGCGTCGCTTTTGTGATTCTGTGTTATTTTGAATTCACCCGGGCTTCCAAGTGGGGACTGGTATCATCTATCAGTACTGACAATGTCCAACACTAGTCAGCACTCCTAATCTCATCTGTACTCCCATCCATTGTTGACAATTTAGCCATTTCTCCCCTTTCTTGACTCCCCTCCCTACCCCCCCTCCATTACCCTATCCTCTCGCCTGCCCGGCCATGCTAGGCTAAGTAAATCTTCCCTGGAATTTTTCACTGATTTCATCCATTGAAATAAGCCCTATGTCGTATTCTTATACCAAATAATATATACAAGAAAGAAATCAGGTAAGTGAGAGTGCCATACACCTGGAATTGGCTAATTATCACCTGACAACACCTCACGTGCACTCGTTCGCTAATTTTCGCTGTTTTTTTCCCCTTGAAATATGCCGTATAATCTATTTTCGTAATAAATATACATGTAAGGAGGGAAGGGAGAAGCCTAAGTGATATTTACATTCACCTGGAACTACCTAATTTATAATGTATTGTCTAGATTTCCTGCCAATCATATCAGTGCTACACAAAGCTGTTTCAAGATTTAACATTGGTAGCTCTGATTATATATCTCCTAAGTAGGCCTCTAATCTATTTTCGTAATAAATATACATGTAAGGAGGGAAGGGAGAAGCCTAAGTGATATTTACATTCACCTGGAACTACCAAATTTATAATGTATTGTCTAGATTTCCTGCCAATCATATCAGTGCTAGACTTAGCTGTTTCAAGAAGTAATATTGGTAACTCTGAATAACCCCTAGCAGGCCTCCAGGCCCTCCACGCTGGTCCTCAGTTCAGTCTCATCTCCCGAAGCGAGAGTACGTATGTTTCTTCTTGCTGACTTCAAGGCCTTTTTTCACCCCCATGCAAATGGCCCTGTGACCTTTACCCCCTACTAAACCTCGTGTGGAAAGAGGTAAAGGGCTGACAATTGATAAAAGAGTGACTACGATCTTTCTATTGAGTAAAACAGTGCAAGTGGAATTGTAAATAATGTGTAAACAGCAGGTGAAAGTAATGAATGTAAATATACGTGAACAATGGAAAATAGTTTTATAAGTTATTTCAAGTGACAGTGCACAACACAGTGTAAATAAAATAGAAATGTAAATAACGTAAATAAAATAGAGAACGTTAATAGAAATGTAAATGAGTAGTATTATAAGAATACGAGTATATACCCTAGGAGTAATGAAAGTGAAAGTTTCACTCTAGCATGTCTGAATGCTATGAGTTATGAGAGTGAAGATGAAAGTGACATTCACTCTCAATGCCAGTATACAGGACGAGAAAGTGAATGCTACGTATTTTACTGAAAGAAATTGAATCCCTACAGTGACAATAAACTTATACTACTGAAGGAAACTTATGGATAAAGACTGTAGATATATATAAGTGTTATATAGTAATAGAAATATAAAGTGTGAGGGGTTTTATGAATAATAAATGACAGACTACCAAGAGCGAACTAGTGCCAGTGCGACGATCAGACGCGCTCGTAATTTCCATTGCTTTCACAGTTTTTTTTTTTTTTGAGTATGGATCCCAAACTACTTGAAAATTGTAGAATAGTGTTTATAGTGTTTGTATCTGGCTGTGGTAATCATATTACGGGTTGTCGGGAAGTGTAAAGTGGAGACTTCGTTACCCTACTTCAGAGGTCTCCACAAGTCCTACGGTAACAGACGAAGGCTCAACAATCATTCCAGGAGAAAGCTGAAGGTATGTGCCATAAGCATATGTATTTTATTATTCTAGGACTAATAACTGATTTTTGGCAAATATTTTTTGAGAGTCTGTCGGAGCCCAAATAACCCCGCGGCACATGCAAGTCATTGGTAAACAAGCCCGCGGTGTAGGGGTTAAGGAAAGCAAGAGTCAATCAGGCCCTAGCTCCGTTCACTGAGACAAGGAACTCTCCAATGTGGGACAAGTATACAAGTTTCCTCCTGAAGCAGTGACCCCTGGTATATTAAAAAAATTCTAGTGGTGATCACCTGGCTAACAGGGACCCTCAGTGATCCACAGCCCATCTCAGGTCAGAAGTAAGAGTAGTGACCGTTAACTCAGGGTTATCTGTGAAGATTCTAATCTGTGCTTATTTTATTTAAATTGCACTGAATAAATTGAAGAATATATAATGACGTGATGCAACGCTATGAACGGGTACGTTCTTTACGGGGTGTGGGGTTTCTTGAAGACATAAAGGGAATGAACTTACATGTAGCTATAAAAGCAAGTTATTCGGACAGAAAAAGAGTCAGCTGAGGATTCTCGTGTAAATACTTGTTTATTTTGTTTTTGAATGTCTTAACTGAGATACTGTTCATGGTATCTAAGGGTAATCTGTTCCAGATATTTACGACTCTGTTCAAGAAGAAATACTTTGCTTTATGGGACTGGAAACGATTTCCCATAGTTTTGCAGCCATTACTTCTGGTTTGACTCGACCGGTCTATTTCAAAATATTTATTCATGTCTAAGTTGTCATATCCCTTCATGATTTTGAAAACTTCAATAAGGTCACCGCTTAACCTGCGCTTCGTTAGGCTAAATAGTTTAAGTTCTTCAAGGTGTTCCTCATATGGTTTGTTTCTAAGTCATGGTATCATTTTTGTGATTCTTCGCTGTATTTTCTCTAATTTTTCTATGTCCTTTCTGTAGTACGGAGACCAGAATTGCACACAATACTCAAGATGGGGGTGCACTAATGGGTTGTACAAGGCAAGTATAACTTTTTCCGATTTAAACCCGAAAGTTCTTCCAATAAAACCTACCAGCTTGTTTGCAATTTTAACCGCCTCATTGCACTGTTTACTCGGTTTTAGGTCATTTGATATTATCACACCAAGATTCTTTTCATTGTCTGTACTTGATAACTGGATATTATTCATTTTGTAATTTGCATGGACGTTGTTACTTCCAGTATGAAGTACTTTACATTTTTCTGTGTTGAATTTCATTTGCCATTTTTCTGCCTAGCTTGCTAAAGTATTAAGGTCATTTTGTAACCGCTGCCACTGTATTTTGAAGTTACTTTACTGGTTATTTTAGTATGATCTGCAAATTTGGATATTTTACAATTTAGACCCTTATCAATATCATTTATATAGATAATAAAAAGTATCGGTCCAAGTACTGAGCCTTGGGGAATGCCACTAGTCACATTACGCCATTTGGATTCCTTTCCGTTTATCACAACCCGCTGTTTTCGGTCTAAAAAGCCAGTCTTGTAACCATTTCTGTGTATTTCCTTTTATTCCATGTGCATCTATTTTGCTCATGAAACGTTTGTGAGGGACAGTGTCAAATGCTTTCTGAAAGTCGAGGTAAATCATGTCTACTGCTCTCGAGTCATCAAACGATTAGTAAACATCATGGAAGAAATCCAGTAAGTTAGTTAAGCATGAACGACGATGTCTGAATCCATGCGGTGAGTCTTTAATTGCATTATTTTCTTCTAGATAATTAACTATTTTATGCCTTATGACTTTTTCCATTAACTAGCACACTCTTGATGTTAAGGTGATTGTTCTGTAATTTCCTGGGTGAGACTTATTTCCTTTTTTGAAAATTTGTGTTACATTTGCTAGTTTCCATTCGCATGGAACTTTCCCAGTACTTAACGATCTGTCGAATCAGACAGAGTGGCTGCAGTAACTCGTTTTTTGCTTCTTTGAGAATTCTCGGTGATATTATCAGGGCCAGGGGTTTTGTTTATGTTCGGACTATTTAGGGCTGAGAGGATATCGCTATTATGGATAGCATAGCTACTAAAGACTGTGCTATTTGCTTGGTTTGTGGGTAACAGTAGGTTTCTGGTGGTGTTTTCTACTGTAAAAACAGACGCAAAGTAATCGTTAAGAATGCTTGCCATTTCTACCTCATTTTCTGTGTGTTTGCCATTGTTCGTTTCTAGAGGGCCTATTGATGTAGTCATAACCTTTTTCTTTTTAATATAACTAAAATTCTTTAGGATTTATTTTGCACGTGTTAGCAATGTGGAGGAGGAGGAGGAGGAGGAGGAGGAGGAGATGATGATGATGATGATGATGATAAAAGGTGTCATAAGGATGAAGTGATTAATAAGAGTAGTTTCTAACATTATGAGAGTCATGGATGTGTTCTAAACTGAGTAAAATTGTGTGGTAGTAACAAAGAAATGCGACAGACGCCATCTTCCTGAACTGGTAAACTCCCTGAATCTGTCTAGGTAATACAGTATAATTTTGCTGTTAATGATGCTACCAGGCGACTTCAATCAGTTCATGAAAGCCACCAAGCAGTAAAGGACTAAAAGAAAGCTGTGTCTAACCCCTCCAGTTCGAGACAGCTATCTTAAAGTGAAGAAAGTCATTGGGAGATGGAATTAATAAATACGTCACAACACTTAAAATGTCAATGCAGCTTCGTTTGTGAATTTGATGTTGGTTCGTTGTGTTGATTTATTTTTCCAGATTTACTGTATTCCGATTCTGTTATATTTCATTGTGTGTGTGTGTGTGTGTGTGTGTGTGTGTGTGTGTGTGTGTGTGTGTGTTTTCTTCACTATGTTCTTCAATTATCCATTAAAGTATTTTCACGATATGTATTGTATCTCTCACGCACTGGGTTCAGTTACGTAGCTACCGCCTTCACCGCATTTTAATTTATAGTCCCGTTTCATATATGAGTTAATTGCATCACCTGTCTACAGCTGGGTTTCCTATGATTTTGTGTGTGTGTGTGTGTGTGTGTGTGTGTGTGTGTGTGTGTGTGTGTGTGTGTGTGTGTGTGTGTGGTAATTTCGGATGTTGCTGTTTCTGTGGAAGATTGGTGAAGACAGTGTTGAGAGTGGGGATCACAGTAGTGGTAATAGCACTGATGGTGATATCATATGTAGTAGGTCATAGAGTAATGATAGTGGGGAATTGATAGTAAGAAGGGTAGTAGCGATTTGGAATGTACGACAAATGTTGATAGTGTAAAAGTAATAGTACTGGCAATACGGACTGGACTGGTATTATGAATGGTAGTTGCAATGGTAGGGATAGGGAATGTATGACAAATGGCGGTAATGACATTGTAATGGGAGAGGTACAGGTAATATCAAATAAATGTGCTGATAATAAGAATCTTAGTAGAAATGGTAGGGATAGCGAAGGTATGACAAATGATGGTAATGACAGTATTATGGTAAAGGTACTAGTAGTATGAAATGTGCTGATAGTGATAATGGTAGTAGCAGTGGTAGGGATAGGGAATGTACGACAAATGATGTTAAAGGGAGTGTAAAGATAATGGCAAGTGTAATATGGAATGTCTTGATCGAACTTAGTTTAGTAACTATACTTAGCATTTGCAATGATCTGTCAAAGATCATTAGGTCTGGTAGGTTTCTTTCCTGCTACCGTCAGATGTATCGGTGTGTATCCCATATAAATCAGAAGATTATCCTGGTGGAGTTTTAGCTGTCTTTCTCTCCCGCTCGTGTTCGTAGTTCGATGCGGTTATGTATTTTTTTTAAAAATAATTCCTGTTTGACTAATTCTAGTGCAATAAGGATATTATTCAATATCACTAAAAGTAGACGATTATATGTATCAAAAGGAAGCTTTAACCTGCAGCGTCCGACCGGTTTTTCACCACTGACCCCTTCCCCCCCAATCCCGGCAGATGTTCGGAAATTTTTTTTTTTGCTAAAACCTCTGTTTTTTTTTTTTTTTTTTGAGAAACATTGGAAAATGCTCCCCCAAAGTGCTCATCTGAGCTTAGAAGTGGTCTAAACAGGTGACCCTTTAACCCGCCCCATCCCGATCACTTTTCCACCACTGACTCCCCCCAGTCCCGACCATTTTAGGAAAAAAAATTTTTGGCTCAAACCTTCGCTTTTGGTGAGAAACATCGAAAATTCATAGAGAAATCGCTCACCTGAGGTTTAAAATACTCGATACAGGTAGGATTACCTCCTTACCTTACTGGGTTTTCTATCAGGCTGGCACCAAAGAAAACGAGTTCTATGGGAGGATAACTATTTCACACCACTCATAAACAGTATTTATTTATTTACTTGGTACGAATTTATATATAGTACGAGAGTATATTGGTTTTCAAGCAGTAATATAGGCATTATAAGCATTGTTTCAATCACTAATACCTGACCTTTTTTTGCCACATTACCTGATCATCATTTCTAACTGTTTCTTCCTCTAATGCTATGTAAAGTGTGTCCTCCACATTGTCATTGATTGGGGAATCACTCTGGCCCTGAATTTCATACCATGGCATGACATGGCTATACTGGCCAGGTCACTGATAACAGGTGAATTGCTGAGACAATGGCATGCAGGGGGGGGGAGGAGGTCATGCTGAGTAAGGCATTGTCCCTGCCTGGCATCTTGTAGAGAAAGGTGTCACGTGTATACGTACCAAAAATCACTCGTGAATATTGAAAATTGTGCAAATTAGGGACCTTGCAATTTTTTTTGCGTTTATGTACGTCGACGGGTTTGGCAGTGACAAAACGTGTGGGCGTTAAAGAACGTCGACGGGATGCCGCGGGTTAAGCACCTGGTACCGTGTTCTCTAGAGCCGCGCTGCGAGTGTCGCATTTTCTGTGTAGCGGTAACTATTTCAAACCACTCAGAATAGGTAGATATTTGTTCATTTGGTACGAATTTACATGCAGTACAAGAATATATTGGTTTTCACACAATAATATAGGCAATATAAGCATTGTTTCATTCACTGAACACATCAACTTACTGCACCTTCCTTGGTGAGGTTACCTCCTCATCACTTCTGCTCGTTTCTTGCCCTGGCGCCAAGTAAAATTTGTCCTCCACATTGTCATCGACTGGTGAATCACTCTCGCATTGAATTGCTTACCGTGGCGCAATGTCTTTACTGGCCAGGTCACTGGTAAGAAGTGAGTTGCCGAAACAATGGGGTGTGGGGGGGGGTCACGCTGGGTAAGGCAGTGTCCCCTCTGGTGGCAGGTAGAGGAAAAATCCCGCGTATATGTACCAAAAATCATGCACGAAAATTGAAAATTGTGGAAATGACGGACCTTGCAATTGCAGAACATATGGATACGTTATCAGGATTCACCATGACAAAACGTTCCAACGTATCCATACGTTACTGGGATGCCTCGAGTTAATCTTCGACGGAGATGATTGACAACTTCATTTGTCTTTGGGAAAACGTTTCTAGTAATCAGGGTTTAAAAACTGTCATTGCTAACTCCATCGGTATTAAGAAAATTTTGCAGTTTGTTGTAGCTACCTCCAGACCATTCAGTTTACCTAGGGAGAGCTGTCTGGTACTGGAATGGTGAAATGATATCCACAAACCTACTTGGTACGATGATGCCTCAAGGTATTTGTGTCATTTCTCATTGATACCCGATAAATGAAGATTGATATTCGTTACAATAAAGTCCCAGGATCCCTGATGCAAGACAGGATTATATGTGCCAGTGTTTTATTTATCATGCTCCTCCATCCTCCTGTGCATGACTGTACATTGTTCTAGATCTTTTTAAATGTTTATTACCCTTCCCTGCCCCAGAGGGGCTCAGTGATGGGTATTGTTTTCATTTGGTTTGTTTGTTTGTTTGTTTGTCTGTCTGTCTGTTAACAACTTTACATGAAAACTGCTGGTGCAATTTTGACTAAAATTACAGGGATGATGGGCTATGACATTCTAATCGCCTGATTAAAGATTGGGCCAAATGGGCCAAGGCCCAGGTTGTAGGGCAGGAAAATGTAACATAGCGGGGACGGGATTTTTTTTTTTCGCCATAACTCCATTGAAGTTCGTTATATCGACATGAAACCAAATCCTAAAGATGCATATTTAAAATCTGCATCCTAAAACATGCCTCATTACCTCAGGGGGGTCACCACCCCAGTTGGCGGTAGTGGGGTCAATGTCTGGTGGGTCGGGCCTAAAATTTCAAATGGGCATGATATCGTCAATTTTCACGCGAATTACTCCAGATTTGATGTGTGACATATTTGACTAGCTATCCTGTTGTATTTAAACAAAAGACTAAAATGACTCCTGCGGACGGGTTTGCTGTGCCTTGGCACAGCTTCTTGTTTCCTAACCTTTTCACTACGTTGTTTTCTTTCTATTAGATGTCTGGTATAACAAGAGAGGAGGCTTACGATTAACACTCATCAACTACAAAAAAATTTCACTAAGGCAGAGAATAAACTGTTAACAAAAACTAATTGTTAACTTAGAATATAAAAGGCAACAATCGAGTTTCCGCCCAAGTCCCCAACGGTAATGCTGGATGAACAGGGACGTCCGTCTGGCCCGGGACACAAACCCGTTTTTTTCCAGGTGCATGTTGGAAGTGCTAATCATTGCACTGCTGGTTTCCTATTTCTGGCTAATTCTGACCAATGCATTTGAAAGACTAGAGGTCATGGGCAATAGGAAATACAGATAGAGATAGACAGTTACATAGTTGACCCGTTACATACATGAATGACTGGGAGTAAAGGTTAACTCTTCCATGAGAAAGTTGGACAAAAATGGATAAGCGATTGCTAATAAAAGGGTGCTACGCCACTGCCTTATAGGTGAAGAAATCGAGGCACATAGTTCAGAGGAACAGTGACCACTGAAGTAGCGATAGAAGAGAGATAATGATGCAACAGTGCAGCGATGAGGCAAAGGTTGAAGGAAGCCAGTAAGAAGAGGTGAGTTAATGAGATAAAAAGAATTTGACTCCATCCTTTTCAGAAGAGCTGTATGTGGGGAGCCTCCCCACACATGAGAGCTGTACTTTATGTGAGAGTTAATAAAACCCAGGGATCAAGTCAACAACTGTGCAGTGGTAAAGAAGGCACGGAGTCGGCTTAACACACCAAATCTCTTGCAAGCAGATTTTACAAAGAAAAGCAATATGAACTTCCCAAGATAAATCCTGACAGAATGAAACTTCACGTATGTACAAAGATGATGAAATATTAAGTTGGGTATTGTTAAAAATTAGTGGATATTCCTGTGGTAGATGTTGTTGGATTGAAAGATATAAGAACTAAGTTTTTCTCTCTATCTATCTATTGCCAGACGCCTCAATCCCGTTCGGGATGGCCACAAACAAATCGCGTCCACGTCGCCCTGTCCCCCGCCATTTCACTGCCCTGCTCCCAACTCACACCCCCCTCTCTCGTATACCTCTCCACCCCATCCCTCCATCTCATCCTCGGCCTCCCCCTCCCTCTCCCCCCCTCAACCTCACTCACATACACTCATTTCGTCAGTCTCTCACCCTCCATCCTCTCCACATGGCCAAACCACATCAGTGTATTCCTCCTAACGCTTCCTATCACATCCACATCCACACCACAACGCTCCTTTATACCCTAATTTGTCAACCTATCTCCATGTGACTCCACAGGCTCCTCTTAAATAACTCATTTCCACTGCTCTCACTCTTGACTTGTGTCCTTCCAACAACGTCCAAGCTTCACTTCCATACGTTAGAGTTGGTACCACAATACTGTCATGTAGTAACTTTTTCACTTCCATGCTCACTTCCCTGCTTCTTATCACTGCTTTCAAGGAACCAGCAACCTTTCTTCCCTGCTGTACCCTTTCAAGCACTTTACCCTCCAAACCTCCATCCTTACTCATCACACTACCCAAGTACTTAAATGTACTCACATTTTCCATTTCCTCACCATCCAACCTCACTGGATATTCACTGACTTCACTTCTCTCAAAGACCATCACTTTACTCTTCCCTACATTCACCTTAAGATTCCGTTTCTTACACACTCTACCAAACTCATCTACCAAGCCTTGCAGATCCCCTTCGTCTTCAGTAAACAACACAGTATCATCTGCAAACAACAGTACAGGGAGTTTCCAAACACTATCCTCTCTCACCAGGGTCACTCCAACATCCACTACCCTACCTTGTACCTCTTTTATTACCCCATCCATGTACAGATTGAACAACCATGGAGACATGACACATCCCTGTTTCAACCCAACCTTCAAAGAGAAAAATTCACTCAGTTCACCATCCACACGCACTGCAGCCTTAGCACCATCATACATACTCATCACAGCATTCAACAACTTCCCATCTACTCCAAATAATCTTAATACTTTCCACAATCCTTGTCTATCCACCCTGTCATATGCTTTCTCGAAATCCATGAAAGCCGCATACAACTTCTTTCCCTTCTCTAGAAACTTTTCCACTAAAGATCTAAGAATGAATATCTGATCTACACAACCTCTTCCCTTCCTAATGCCTCCCTGTTTTTCTCCAACTAATTCCTCTGTTCTTTCTCTAACTCTGTCAATAAGAATCCTACCATACACTTTTCCAATTACACTAAGAAGACAAGTGCCCCTATGATTACCACACACTTCTTTTTCCCCTTTTCCTTTGTACAAGAGAATAATTATACCTGACTTCCAATCCTCCGGGACTCTACCTTCCTCCCAGGCCAATCTTCTAATCTTCCACATTTTACTACTATCTCTCCCCCATGCTTCAGTATTTCACCACACACTCCATCAATTCCTGGGGCTTTCCCCAATTTAACTTTCTTCATTGCTTCCACAACTTCTATCCTACTGATTTCTTCCCGTCTTCTCACCTCCTTTCTTCTCCCAGCCATTTCCCAGCCACTTATACTCGCATTACTTCCATCCTCTATGTTCAACAATTCCTTAAAGTGTTCTCTCCATCTGCTCACTTTTTCTCCCTTCTCTACTAGTAATCTACCATTTTTATCTTTCACTTCCCTGCTAACTTCACTTCCACCCTGTCTTACTCTCATCTCCTCTTTCCAGAACATTTTCTTACAGTCCCTCCACTTTACACTCAAATTCCTTCCAAATTCCTCATCCACTCACTTCTTACTCTCTCTTACTAATCTTTTCACTGCTCTATTTCTTTCTACATATAACTCTCTCTTCCGCCTTTCAACTTCTTCCACGCCCTTATTTCTCATCCATTCATTGTATGCTTTCTTCTTTTGTGTCACAGCCTGTCTCACCTCTTCATTCCACCATGCTGTTCCTTGCACTAAGCTTTTGATGCATTAAAAACAACAAGATTACTTTTTCCCCAGTCAGAAATATCAGCCAAGTCAGATATTAAGTGTGCCGTAGCCTCGTCCCTTGTTTGTTGAAATAACTGCTGAGACAGACTCTACAGGAAGCAGATGGGAAGGTGAAGATGGAGTCATTAGCAAGTGAATGAATGGGGTTAGATGTACAGCTCAGAAGGTCGTTGATGAATAGAAGGAAAAGAGCTAGTGATAGGACAAAGCCCTGAGGAACACCATTATTGATAGCCCTTGGAGGAGAATAGTGGCAGTCTACAACACCAGCTATAGAATGACCAGAAAGGAAGGTAAAGATCAAGGGACAGATAGAAGGGTATAAACCTAAAGAGTCACAGGATAAGAGAAAGAAATAAATGCTTCCATGCCCGAAACAGTTACCTCCGTAATGTGTTAGGCACACTCAGATGGCTCTTAGCCATGGAAGCAATAATCGTTCAACAAAAAATCAAAGAAGTATTGCCTTAGGGCTTCCCAGTCAGCAGCTCCGAAGTGCCAAATCCACTGCTTCTTGTGAGAGTGCACAAACCTTACTGGAGTGATAGGACAGTTTTAGGTGATAGGGTTGTGATCGGAGGAGCCCAATGGAGAGAAAAGATTAACAGTTTCAGCAGAAGGATTAGTTGAAAGGAAAAGGTCAAATGTGTTGTTCTCTTCATGGCTGTCAGAGATACGGGTAGGGTGCTGTACAAGCTTCTCTAGGTCATTAAGGATAGAAAAGATGTAGGTTTGTTCACCAGGGTGGATCAGTGAAAGGGGAAGAGACCCAAAGATGGTGGTGAACATAAGAAATCACCTAGAATGGAAATTTCAGAGAAAGGAGAAATTGATAGGATGTGTTGCATCATAGAAGTTAGATAATCAAAGACTTTTTCATAGTCAGTAGAATTAGGAGATAAGTAATCAGCACAGATATATTTAGTGAGAAAGTCACGGAATAGAAAAAGCAAGAGAGAAGAGAATTCAGAAGACTGAAGTTCAGGAACACGAGAGCAAGATATGCTGTTGCGTACATATACACAACAGCCGCCTTTGGCTTTGACGTTAGTATAATGAAAGTAGTAGGTTACAGAGATTGGTTTACTGTCAGCTGCCTAAGACAGCTGAATCTCTATAAGGAAGAGGAAGTGAGGTTTAGAGGAAGAGAAGCTGTATTCAGAAGATGGAAAATTAGAGGAAAAGCTGCGGATGTTGCGGAAATGAAGAAAAAGTAAGTCAGCCAATGGTTCCAACCGTCTCTCGTGGCCGCCACCAGGAGTGGAGCTGATGGTCGGAACTTTTATGGTCCCTCCTCCCCTCCCCTGGGGAGTCCGAGACTGGTTGATGACATACCACTTTTTTTTTTTTTTCTGGTTTAGAAAAGGAAGTGAGATGTGTAACGTGAATCTAGTTTGGTGTTGACAGTTGGAGGAAATTGTGTAGGAGAGTATTGTATAGGAGAGTTTATTATACGAGTTTGTTGTCTCAGATGCTTGGCTGAAATATATGACCGTAAATATGTATAAGGGGAAGGGTGATGCCCTGAAATAAGGAAACTATAAAGGCACAAAAGCTTTGGAACAGAGAAAGAAGGTAAAAGAGAGAGTCCTAGAAGGTATGATACGGGAAAGTGAATGCTATAGAGACGCATTCTGAGTTTATGCCAGGCAAAACTACCACTGATGCTATATTCGACAGCTTCAAGAAAAATATATAGGAAAGAAATGGTGCTGAACTTTCTTCTGGCTGATTTAGAGTAGGCCTTTGACAGCAACAGCTGAGGTGGTGAAGTGGGCAGTGAGAAAACCAGGGATCGAGGAGTGGCTGGTTAGAGTTGCCATGGCTATAATATGTGGGCGTTTGCACCCAGGTAATAGTGAAAAGAGATTTGTGTGACAAATTCTCCATGGATGTTGGCGTGCATCAGGGGTGTCTTGAGCCACTTATTGTTCGTCATCGTGCTTGAAGCTCTCTCAGGTGACATTAGAAATGCACTCCCATGGTAAACACATGCTGATGACTTGGTGTTGATTGCAGAGAATGAAAGGGAGGTGTAAGAAGGATTCAGGAAGTGGAGAGACGGAATGGGACTCAAGGGTTTGAGAGTAAATGCGGATAAAACAAAAGTGATGATACCTAGGCCTCGTGGCGGCACGGGCAAAGCAGAGAGAGTGTGGCCATGCGCAGTTTGCCACAAGAGTGTGGGAAGTATCTCCATCTTGTGCAGCATACGTGAAAAGTGGGTGCATAAGAGATGTAGTGGTATTAGAGGTAGACTGCGAAACAGGTTGTTTTTATGTGCGCGGTGTGTTGGGGAGAGCATGTAGAGAGTGTCAGGCGTGAAAAGATTGATCTTGCTGGAGAGTTTCTTGATTGTGTGGAGTTTTATTATTTGGGGGATGTTATGTGCTGGAGGTCGGGTTGCAGATAGTTCTGCGGCTAGGATTAGCAGTGGTTTGAGGAAGTTTACGGTGCTGTTGCCTCTTCTGGCATTAAGAGGGCTCTCCCTCCGTGCTAAAGGATCTTTGAACGCGATGTGTGCTAGGAATGTAGTGCTGTATGATAGTGAGACCTGTACAGTAAAGGAAGAGGATATTTGTAGGCTCAAACATACAGATATTAAAATAATTTGATGAATGTGTAGTGCGTCCTTGATTGCGAGGTCGGGTGAGGGGTGGGGGCGAGGTCTAGGATTGGGAATGAAGAGCTGAGAAGATGGATGAGACTTTAATGTATTGGTGTTGCGATGAGCAGTAGACTGAGATGATTTGTCATGTCAAGAGGATGGCGGATGACAAATAGGTGCGTAGGGTGAGAAGTGTGAACGTCGTGGGTAGAGCTGCGAGAGGCAGATCGAAACAGATCTGGGACTATGTCACGGCGTGTTTCTCCAGGAATAACGGGCTGAATAGGGAGACTGCAAGAGAGAGAGTCGAGTGAAAAGCCGCCATTAGGTTACCAAGGCCGACACATGCAAGCATGTTGCAACCTTTTTAAACGATACGATATGAGCTACAAGCCTGGACTTTGGCGCTGTCAGCGTGTGTGTGTGTGTGTGTGTGTGTGTGTGTGTGTGTGTGTGTGTGTGTGTGTGTGAATAATATCCGAATAAATATACCATAACTTGGAATCTTGCGGCGTCCTTCCGTGGGGCGATGCATAAGTCCTCGCTAATTCCATCCTGGTCATAATCATTTTCATCAGCCAATGACACCCTCTCCATCCCCCACAAAATCCGCGTCATGTAATCGCTCACTGATACCCAAATGAATTAATGATGATGTCTGATGAAACAAATTCCCTCCCGATCTCTGAGAAACTACAAGATAATGCTGGTTTGAGTTATATTTGTATTTGTCCTTGCTTTAACTATGATTCCGATGTTTCTACACTACTTTCACTTTAAGCTCCTCCATTGTGATAACGATTTTTCATTTCATTTCTGCTATCTCGTGATGATTTTATTAATTTTGCCAAAGCTACATTGAAATATAGTGGTTAGCTACTTTACACCCAGTACATCATTTTTCTATCCTCTTACTAGCAGACGACATTTTAAAGTTTTAGGGCATATTTAAATGTACTTAAAGAGTTAATGAAGGCCATGTCTAACTACTATAGTTTAAGAGTCTCTTCTCGGCTGAATCTAAACAGTTTAAATACAACGAGAAGAGAACAAAAAGAACGACGTCGTACTGAAGTGGTTAAATGTTCTCCTTTAACCTATTTAACATGACGATAGAGAGGGTAAATAGGTAGATAGGTAGGTAGGCAGATAGGCATCTTCATACCTACTATACTGCCTACCTTCTTACCCACCTACCTTCTTTCTGCCTATCAGTTAGCTTGCATACCTATCCCTCTGTCTGCTTACCTACTTATATACATACATGCATACATACATATCCATCCATCTCTCTTCTTACTTGTCTGCTTTCCAAACTACCTACCCACCTCACTGCCAATAAACAGTACTTCCCTGCCTGCCAACCTGCTTACCTGCCTCCCTGCCTGGTAGGTGCCCACCTCACTGTCTTGGTGGTAGGTTGGGATGCCCATTATCCACACATTTGATGTAGTGCTGCCTACTTTTTCCTTGATGAATATTATTCTTTCTCTCTCTGTCTATCCTTTTTCATCCTTTCTGTCACGGTTCATTACTTTTCCTTCCATTTCAGGTGGCTCTATGCTGAGTGACAATCCAAATGGTTTCCTGTAACGCAGGAACCCATTTACTGCTTTGGGTGGTAACCTTACAGTCAAATAACGGGGTGATGTGGAGCCTGCTATGATGCTCCTGTTTAACAGGTGGAGAAATGTGAATGCGGCATCCTCCCAGGAACCAAACCTCCACACTAATCCCCGCTCCTTGCTGTGGCGAGACGCCGACAGCCAAATGGGAATAGCGGTTCACTGCACGGGATGGCGCAGTAGGGGAGGTTGCTTGCTTGCGGTTGTGGGGTCTGCTCGACCAGACAGACTGGGTTAGAACAACAGCAACAACAATTTCCATCCTATCACTGTGCTACCTACCTACCCGATCCTGCAATCTCTTACATATTCCCAAGTAAATGACTAATGTTATCAGGTAAAGCATATTTCCTCCCCGATCCCTTATAAATCAGAAGATTATCCTGGTGGTGTTTAAACTGTCCTCCTCTCACGTTCATGTTCTGGCTTGATGCGTTATGGATTTTTACCTCTCCCGAACAGAGTCCAGCGAGGTATTGTTTTTGGTAAAGCTTGTTTGTTTGTTTCTTTGTTTGTTATCAACATTACGGAAAAGCAGCTGAATGAAATTCCTTAAAAATTTCAGGATATGTGGGCACTGGTCCCCAAAGAAAGTGATTAAATTCTGGAGGGAATCTAGTGACCCTGAAAGGTCAAAATCAAAGTCAGTGATTTTCAGACGGCTCTAACTTGAAACCGGTTGAAGAGGATACATATATTTACCATTATGAACATACAGGCTTTCATTTGGCACCAAGACCTTTGACCTTGAGTGACACTGAAAGGTCAAACTCAAAGTCACGGATAATCAGTGGGCTATAATTCGAGACTGGTTGGAGATAGAGATATTTACTATTATCAACATATAGTAAGTCCCATATGGGTTTTTAATTGGTACCATGACTTTTGACCATAAGTGACCTTGAAAGGTCAAACTCAAGATCACGGATATTCAGAGGGCTATAACTCGGAACTCACTGAACACTGAGATATTTATTATTATCAAGACACGGGAAGTGACCCTGAAAAGTCAAATGGAAGATCACGGATTTTCAGAGGACATAACTTAGACTTTCATTCTGTACTGTCACTGAATGGCAGTACTGATTCAGTATTTAACAGCAATAAAATTACTGCTGTCGGGCAAGGTTTGTTGTGCCTTGCACCACTTGTTTTAGACATATTTCCAGTTTGACCATCTCTGCGATGGTGAAATTTATATATTATTAATATCATTAAATGTAGACGATCCTGTGAAGACAACCTGTACAGTTTGACGGAGAAGACTAACAATTTTATTCACCATTTATGAAAAGTCTCTAGTACAGTTGGAACCTGTCTATGCTTACCCCATCGGTAACATGAAGCGTTTGGATTTTGTTTTAGCCACCTTCAGATAATTTTGTTCACCAAGGGAGAACTGTCAGGTCCTGGAATGATTAAACGATCATCATGAACCTGCTTAGTACGATGATGCCTCTAGTTAATCTTGCCGTTTCTAGTTCGTTCCCGAATGAATGACAAATGATATTCGATGCTATAGTCCCCGGATCCCTATTCAACTACAAGATAATCAATGGCTGAGTTTTATTTATCATGCTCCTCCCCGCTCCTTTCCTGGCTAGTCATTTCTCTTGAGAGTTTTGATCTCACATAATTATTGCCTATGTTATTTATTACAGTGGTGTCTTTTCTGTTGGATTCTTGCTACACACACACACACACACACACACACACACACACACACACAGATGGCTTGCGATTAAAGCCCACCAAATACACAAAAATCAGTAAGGAATAAAATCAGTTGTTACCATATCCAATACACAAGTTTCTGGTCATTTTTTTTTTTTTTAACTAAGATACTTGTATGGGTAAAAATTACGCAGAAAATAACTATGTCAACCATTATTTCCAAATTAATTGTGCAGAACCAGGAAAAAATAATAAAGTAGCTGAAAAAACACGTGACTCTGAAACGGCCTCTGATTGGTCGTGACGTCACTACTCACACTGAGGCAGCCTAGTTTACTTTGTTTACGTTTAGCCTGCATACATTGTGTTTATTTCTGACCTCTAAGAATGGCTAATGACGAGAGGAATAATTGGTAATGTTTCATTCCAGTGTGTAAGAGCACAAACAAAAGCACACTAGGGAAATTATTCCTCTGTGTACCATCCAGTAACAATAAATGAAAGCAGTGGTGGCTAGCTGCTCGTCGGAAGTTCTCAGTGCTGGAATGCAGTCTTCACCGTTGTGAAAATATTATATTCTTTATCATATACTTTCATATACACCTAATTATCCGAAATTCGGCCAAAAAAACTATGCTTAATTTAACTATTAATAGAATATTAGGATTCAGAGCAAAAAAGTGCTAAAGTTAGCAGGTATTTCTACTTTAGATCGCCAACATGCCCTGACAGACTTCTGTTTTGCACAAATACTGATTTAAAGTGCAAATAAATGCCTTTGTTTGTTAAATTTATATTTTTACAAAGCAGAAGGCCGAGGATGAGATGGAGGGATGGGGTGGAGAGGTATATGAGAGAAGGGGATGTGAGTTGGGAGCAGGGCAGTGAAATGGCGGGGGACAGGGCGACGTGGAGGCGATTTGTTTGTGGCCACCCCGTACGGGATCGAGGCGTCTGGCAATAGGGAGATAGATAGAAGTCTGCCAAGGCAAGCTGTTGAGCTAAAGGGGAAACACTTCCGCTAATTTTAGCAAGTTTTTCCTGTGAATCCGGATTTTTTCAAAAGTAAAATTACATACAAAAATTTGACCGGATTTCAGATAATTAGGTGAGTATGAATCTATATGATGATAAAATCTATAACACTTACCAATTAAAAGTGCCGATTCGGTGTTGATTCGGTAAATGACCGCCGATTCGGTATTTCGTCGCACTCTCCTGAAGGTACTTTACAATCAGAGTCACTTACTGAAACTGTTCTTTCAGAAAACTAATAATAAAGAGGTCAAATATTAAATATTCAGGAGCATAATAGCCTACCATTATAAACTCATACGACTGATACTGTAGGCCATACTTTAAACACTTTCTACCTCATGAAGTACGAGCACCGCCCAGGAATGGTGTAGCTGTATGCTACTTCTAGTCGATTTCGCCGCAATTTACTTACCTAACAGGTACCACCCATTTACACCATGAAAAGTATTCCTTCACAACATACCTGAAGGGGGTAGTTTGGATCTACGGTGGGCATGTAGGAACAACTATTATCTCTGTTACTGATAAAGTATTGTGTGACAGATTGGAGTGGCGTCTGCAGTATGAATAGTGACGTCATCGCCAACATGGCGGCTGCTTCCCTCCAGCCGCAAAGAATTAAAGTTATCACGTCTTGATCAGTGCAAATGATAAATTAAATTATAAAGTACATATACCGTAAGCTTCTAAGTACATGGCAGAGTGCACTGGCCATGTTTACCCAGAACCGGCAACACGTCTATTATCCCTTTAAAATACAAAACGCAACATTGTAATTTACATCCAAGTCCCAGACGGTAATGCTGGGTGAACAGGGGCGTCCGTCTGGCTAAGTACTCGACCATGAATTTTTCTAGATTCGGGCTGGAAGTGCTAATAATTACACAACTGGTTCCCCATTCCTGGCTAATTCTGACCAATTTTACGTTTGGGTAGCAAATTTCATGTTAATAGTTTTCAGTACCATTTGAATAGCTAAGACATTTCAGATCCTATTTATATTCAACTCAACAGCGGATTACGGATTAACAGTTCATCAAAGTTAATCAAAGTTCATCATCATCATCAACATTATCATCATCATCAGCAGTAGCTGCGTCGTCTCTCTCGTAATATAATTCTATTCATACATTATAAACTGGATTGACAGGATCCAGCAACACGAAAAAGGAAAAAAATAAGAACAAAGTCATTAGTACTCGCAGTTTTCATGAACTATAACGCTATTTACTTTGTAGTTATTACCAGGAAGATGCCGTGTACTCCGCGCACACATATGCTAAGGAAGAGAGAGAGAGAGAGAGATGAAGCAGAAAAAAAGGCAAACTCATAAATGAAAATACAAAACCCTGTTGCATGCTTGTGTGAGAGGTTGGAACAGTGAGAAAAAACACAGAAAGGTGAGAAAATGAGAGAGTATGAGAACAAGGACATGAAAAATAGAACATGAGAGACAAAACATGTGAGAGGGAAGTGAGTAAGGGATTATTAGGGGTGAAGGTAAAGGCTAGGAGAGGAGAGAGTGAGGCTAGAAAATGAGTGGAGGGAATGTTAATGAGGAAATGTGCTGGGAGACGACGAACTGAGAGAATATGGGAGAAACAACGAAAGAGTGAGGAAGAGAGACGAGAAAGAAGAGGAAGAATGAGGTAATGAGTGAGAAACAAGGGGAGAGTGAGAAAGAGAACGGGGAAGGAGAGGAATAAAAATAAAGAGGAGAGAGAGAATCTAGAATGAGGGAGAGGAGAGAAGGTGAAGGAGAAACAAAGGAGAAAGAGGGGGAGAGAAAAGGGAGAAATATAGAAAGAAGAGGGTGAGGGATCCAAATAAAAAAATATAGGGAAGTCTGTGATGCATGATTGAAAGGGCTTTGGCAAAATGAAGTGGCTGGAGAGGAAGGGGAGGCGAGGTGTTGCAGAGAGAAGGGGGAGGGGATGGAGAAGGGAAGTTTAGTTGAAGATATTAATATTTGTTGCATTTTATGTATACAGATACAGTTAATATATGAATAGGTAGGGTGGTTCATATATGGACAGATGAATATAGATATACAGACTAATATACAGACGTATAAGTAGATAGGGAAACATATGAATTAAAAAGATAAACAGCTGAATTTCAGAAGATGCAAAAGCTGATGCTATTGCGATGAAATGAAAGGTAGATCGAGAAACTGAAATAACTAACACATTAACAAGTCGAGTGAGTGACTGGCAGAGAAATGGAGAGGTTTGTTTAATAAAACTGGAGAGATATGTAGAACAAGAAGGTATATGAATTTTTATAGGGTACAGAGACAGTCAGACAGACAGACAAACATAGAAAGATAAATAGATAGATACATAAATAGACAGTGTTACATAGCCTATGATTTCATCATCCTTTGTGTAATTTTAACGCACAGTATGCTGCATGTTTGATCACGAGCGTGTTCTGCCTCAGTTCCCCCCTTCTACCGTTATACTAGAGTAAGTCGTCATTTCTGGAGTTCAGAGCAGGATTGTCAACTCTTTGTCCCCATGGCTTCATTTGCGCGTCCTTCTTACAAGTTGTATCAAGCTCTGCCGGCCCCTATATAATGAGCTCAGTCTCTGCCTCATTGCCACTTAGATCTGCTCCTCATTTTGTTCACATCTCTGTCCTCCCCTGTACAGTTATTATTATTGTGAGTTTCTCAGGAAGTCTCCAACCATCTAGCAGCTGTGTAATTTGAGTATAAGTGTTACTGCATTTTATTCTTGTACTGTATAGCATAAGTTTAATTTGTAGGTCTAGTGAAGTTTTTGTAATTCATGTAGGGATCTTTATGTCCATCATTTTTATTAATATTTTGTATCTGTAATAATTTATCTTGCATTAACTGAGCATTACCCGGTGTATTTTCATTTATCAGGGCTGACTTAGATAAATTTACTCTTGCTAATTTCGTGTTAATAGAGGCTAGTGCAGTTAACCATATATTTAACCTGTTTATTTGCCATTACATTATCCTTATGAGTCCTGAATGTTTTGTTGTTAGTTTGAGCATTAAACTTTAACTTGTAATTTTACCTAACTCTTTTGTTTTGAACCTGGAACTTTACGGGACAGTAGTGATTTTTAGTATTCTCACTTAAAGTGTACATTATCTTTCTCTGTTCCGTAACATAAATTTGGCGACCTCTTATCAGGATATTCAGGATATTATCATAAGGATATTGCTTGATATTTTGTGACTGTTACTTATTCATGATGGCTACTATTACTACACTTGATGAAGCCAAAGATTTTTTGTCAAATGTGCAAACAGTGTGTGATATAGAAAACAGAACAAAGAATGAACTTAAGCTTGTTGCTCAACAATTGGGAATTGCTGTTCGCTCTCATCATTCTAAAGATCAAATTGTTGACATGATTAATGAAAGCTTGTTTAATGTAACTCCTCCAAATGAGCAAACGCAGATTGAATTAGCTAAGTTACAGCTAGCCCTGCAGGAGGCAAAAGCTAAGGAGGCTGAATTTCAGGCAAATGCTCGTATTCAGGAGGCACAGATATAGGCACAAATTGAACTTGCCAGGATTCAGGCAGACCATGAGTATCGCATGAAACAAGGTGGAACTGGATCATCTAGCTCTGATGATTTTGATGTGGCTAAAAATGTTAAACTTGTCCCTCCTTTTAATGAATCTGATTTAACAAAGTATTTTCAGTTGTTTGAGAGGGTAGCTACAGGTTTTAATTGGCCCAAGGATTATTGGCCAGTACTCCTTCAAACTGTTCTCACCGGTAAATCTCAAGTAACTTATGCATCTTTGCCTCAGGATCAATCTGATAATTATGATGTAGTTAAGAGCTTGATTCTCAAGGCCTATGAGCTTGTTCCTGAAGCTTATAGAGTAAAATTTAGGACAACTTACAAGCAATATAAGCAATCCCATGTTGAGTATGCAAAAATCGAAGAAGATCTGTTAGAGTAGTGGTTAAATTCTAAGAATGTGGATTCTGATTTTGACAAATTTAAGCAGATGATTTTGCTGGAGGACTTCAAAAGGTGTATTTATAAAGATGTAAGCCTATATCTTGATGAGAAAAGAATAGATAATTTGTCTGATGCTGCAGTTTTAGCTGATGAGTATGTTCTCACTCACAAGAGATATTCTAGAGGAAAAGGGAAAGCTGAGAGTAAGTACGTTGCCTCTACTCAGAGTACAGGTAACAGGAAAGAGAACAAAGATGATGTTTCTCAGGAAGTAAATACCAGCTTCACCTGTAGATTTCAGAAAAGTAAATGTACTTATTGTAGTAAGCTTGGCCATACTACGGAGAGATGTTCCAGGAGACAGCGTGATGTGAACAAAAAGGAGTCTTTAAATATTCAGTCAATTGGTCTAGTGTCCACTCTTGAGAGTTCCCAGAATTCTTTAACTGAGTTAACTGAACCTGCTTTGAGGGGTAAATTAAATTCTCATGATGGAGCTCCTCTTTTGAGCAGTAACGTGGGTGACACTCTCAAGAGTTCATGTGCTAATTTCCTGTCTGATGGTTTTGTCAGTCCTCTGGACAGTAATGACAGGAAATCAGTTAAAATATATCGTGATACAGGTGCTTGCCAATCCCTTATGCTGACCAGTGTTCTAGGCTCTAATGTTAATTCCTCTGATGAAACTGTAATCTTACAAGGTGTAGGGAATAATTACTTCTCTGTCCCTCTGTGCAGAGTGAACTTAGAGTCTGGTTTTGTTAATGGTTCCGTTATGGTTGGGTTGGTTGAGACACTCCCAATGTCAGGTGTAACTTTCTTACTTGGAAATGATATTGGTGGAAGTCAAGTGTGTCCAGCTCCTCAGTTGTCTAGTGAGACAGTGGCTGCGTCCCAGGATTGTGATGTCCCTGATGTGTTCCCTGCATGTGCTGTCACTAGGGCTAAGTCTAAAGTTACTGGTGATTTAGAGGATAATGATGATGATGATGTTATCCTAGCTGACACTCTTCTTGCTAATTTGGACCACTCACCAGATGAGGCAGTACCCCGTAGTGTTGATGATTTGTCTCGTCAAGAGGTGGTTGAGTTGCAGGTTGCTGACCCTGAGTTGAAAGGTCTAGCTAACTCTGCTTACAGTGAAGAAGAGTCAGCCGGTGCTTCTACTTGTTATTATGTAAAGTCAGGAGTACTTATGAGGAAGTGGAGACCCCCAACAGCATCAGCCGACTGTGAATGGGAGGTTGTACATCAAGTTGTCATTCCTCGTGTTTGTAGGCAGGATATCACTAGAGTGGCTCATGATTCCAGTTTGGCAGGACACCTTGGAGTGAGGAAGACTGTGACACGCATTTTGAAACACTTCTACTGGCCAGGTATCTTCAGGGATGTTTCCTGGTATTGTAAGTCTTGTCACACCTGTCAAGTTGTGGGGAAGTGTAATCAGACCGAAAAGGTTGCACCTCTAGTTCCCATTCCTCCTTTTGAGGCGCCTTTCATCCGTGTGTTGGTGGATATTGTGGGCCCTCTTCCTAAGACTTCTTCAGGATTTTCTTATGTGTTGACCCTGATTGATATGGCTACTCGTTATCCTGAAGCCATTCCACTTAGAAATATCTCAGCAAAGAACGTGGTTAAGGAAATGCTAGGGTTCTTCACAAAGTTTGGTCTGCCCAAGGAGGTACAGTCAGACCGGGGAAGTAATTTCATGTCAAATGTTTTCAAGCAGTCTCTGAAAGAGTTGGGCATCACCCAGATCACGTCTTCAGCTTACCATCCCCAGACCCAAGGAGCGTTGGAGAGATATCATCAAACACTCAAATCGATGCTCAAGAAATACTGTTTGGAACATCAGAAAGACTGGGATAAAAGGTCTTCCATTCGTTGTGTTTGCCGCAAGAGAATCTCCAAATGAATCACTGGGCTTCTCACCTTTTGAACTACTGTTTGGCCATGAAGTAAGAGGACCCCTTAAGTTACTCAAGGAATGCTGGCTGTCGGAGGAAGATGACGTCAACCTGCTGGAGTATGTGATGAAGTTCAAAGAACGGCTGTCCACTGCTTTACAGCTGGCGAGAGAGAATTTAGGAGCTGCTCAGGAGAAGATGAAGACTTGGTATGATAAGAAGTCCAGGTTACGCCACTTTCAGCCAGGAGATCAGGTTTTGATTCTGGGCAACCTCTTCAACCTCTTCAAGCAAGTTTAGTGGTCCTTATTTCGTGGAGAAGAAACTCAGTGATGTCAGCTATGTCATCGCCACACCAGATCGTAGAAAGAGCAAGCAACTATGTCACATCAACATGCTAAAGTTATATCACAGGCGGGACGAAAATAATCCAGTCTGCACTGTAGCTGTTCCACCCGAGTCTGGAAGTGAAGCTCTCCCATGCAGTATGAGCCTGAGTGATAGTTTGGGGAAGAATCCTGATATCATGAATGATCTCCAGACTAAGCTTTCTCATCTACCTCCCAAGGAAAGGCAGGAGTTTTCGGCATTACTGCAGGAGTACCCGCAAGTGTTCCGTGCTACTCCAGGAAGAACCACTGTGTTGATGCATGATGTCGATGTTGAGACGCAAAAGCCAATTAAACTGCCTCCTTACCGTGTGAACCCAGTGAAAGTTCCTCTCATCGAGAAGGAGCTTGGCTACCTGTTGGACCACATGATGATTGAGCCCTGTCAGAGCGAGTGGAGTTCTCCTGTCACTCTAGTCCCTAAGCCAGGTGGGTCACAGCGGCTTTGCATCGACTACAGACGTGTTAATCAGATAACCAAAACAGACACTTACCCTCTCCCTCGCGTGGAAGATTGCATAGACAAGATCAGAAAGGCTAGGTACATAAGTAAGTTTGATTTGTTAAAGGGATACTGGCAAGTACCTATGACTGAACGTGCTAGGGAGATCTCATGTTTTGTAACACTAGGAAAGGCTTTTGCATGTTCTGTAATGCCATATGGTATGAAGAATGCACCAGCCACATTTCAGAAGCTCATGAATGTTGTAACAGAGGGTTTGGCAGGGTGTGTTGTTTATATTGATGATGTATTAATCTTCAGTGACAACTGGAAAGATCATCTATGCCATGTCAGTAAATTTCTTGACCGTTTGGTTCAGGCTAATCTTGTAGCTAATTTATCAAAGTGTAAGTTTGGTCAAGCTAAAGTTCAGTACCTTGGGTATGTAATTGGTGATGGACATGTTGCACCACCAGGAGCTAAGGTTCAGGTTATAAGTGATCTTCCCAGACCTAAAAGTAGGAAAGAGCTACAAAGATTTTTGGGAATGGTAGGTTATTACAGGAGATTTGTTCTTAACTTTTCTATTCTTGTATCACCACTTACAGACCTACTGAAAAAGGGAGTTAAATTGGTCTGGACCGATAACTGTGAATCCTCTTTCAACAAACTTAAAGCTATTCTATTAAGTCAGCCAGTGCTCGCTACTCCAAATTTTGCTAAGCCTTTTAAGATGGCTGTTGATGCAAGTGATACAGGAGCTGGGGCTGTTTTGCTGCAAGAGGATGATCAGGGTATTGAACATCCTGTATCTTATTACAGTAAGAAGTTCACTCCACCTCAAAAGAACTACTCCACTATTGAGAAAGAGCTTTTGGCCTTGATTTTGGGTTTACAGCAGTTTTCATTTTATTTGTGTTCTGGTTTTGACCCCATATTCATTTATACCGATCACAACCCACTGAAATTCCTTAGTATAAAGATAAAAATCAGAGATTGACAAGATGGAGTCTACTTCTTCAGGAGTATTTATTAGACATACAACATGTCAAGGGGAAAGAAAATGTTATTGCAGATTGCTTATCTAGACTTTAGACAGATTGTTTTAGAGTAATAAAAAATTTCCTTTGTAAATTTCTTTTTCTTTGTGGGGAGGTGTTACATAGCCTATGATTTCATCATCCTTTGTGTAATTTTAACGCACAGTATGCTGCATGTTTGATCACGAGCGTGTTCTGCCTCAGTTCCCCCCTTCTACCGTTATACTAGAGTAAGTCGTCATTTCTGGAGTTCAGAGCAGGATTGTCAACTCTTTGTCCCCATGGCTTCATTTGCGCGTCCTTCTTACAAGTTGTATCAAGCTCTGCCGGCCCCTATATAATGAGCTCAGTCTCTGCCTCACTGCCACTTAGATCTGCTCCTCATTTTGTTCACATCTCTGTCCTCCCCTGTACAGTTATTATTATTGTGAGTTTCTCAGGAAGTCTCCAACCGTCTAGCAGCTGTGTAATTTGAGAATAAGTGTTATTGCATTTTGTTCTTGTACTGTATAGCATAAGTTTAATTTGTAGGTCTAGTGAAGTTTTTGTAATTCATGTAGGGATCTTTATGTCCATCATTTTTATTAATATTTTGTATCTGTAATAATTTATCTTGCATTAACTGAGCATTACCCGGTGTATTTTCATTTATCAGGGCTGACTTAGATAAATTTACTCTTGCTAATTTCGTGTTAATAGAGGCTAGTGCAGTTAACCATATATTTAACCTGTTTATTTGCCATTACATTATCCTTATGAGTCCTGAATGTTTTGTTGTTAGTTTGAGCATTAAACTTTAACTTGTAATTTTACCTAACTCTTTTGTTTTGAACCTGGAACTTTACGGGACTGTAGTGATTTTTAGTATTCTCACTTAAAGTGTACATTATCTTTCTTTGTTCCGTAACAATAGATAAGTTAATAAATGGATAGATGGATTGATAGATAGATGGATGGACAGATAGATTGTTAGGTAAGCTTAAGCAGCTGTTCCTTGAGGCCCAGTAGTCTCTCTTGAATACCGTAAACCTCCACATGTCACCAATGCTGCGCTAACGCCACCGTGTGATTGGATATTGTGATGGCATTCCTTTAGTTAGACTTTTGTTTTTTTTATAGTGGCCTCACTCTCACTCGGCACATTAGTGCTGTTTGTTTTTTCTTTTCTTTCGAGTTTTTCATTTATTTTTTTCGGTTTTTAGCTCCACCTATACAGTCCGAATTTTGATCTTTATTCTCTCTCTCTCTCTCTCTCTCTCTCTCTCTCTCTCTCTCTCTCTCTCTCTCTCTCTCTCTCTCTCTCTCTCTCTCTCTCTCTCAGGGAAGATTATCATATTCAATAGTCCAGAAAATGACGTCTGCTTGCATTGGGCTCCGCCATCTTATGCAAATGGTCCTTCACTGTTTTTGTGTGTGTACGTTTTGTGCGCTGGCGCTACTGTCTCTGTGTGTTTTGTGTATAGCTCTATTTGTGTGGTTTATGTGCATGTTTTCGTATTCTTATATGTCCTGTTTTTTTTTTTTTTTCTTACTTGTTTCTTGCATTGTTTTATGTGCCTATATTTTTATGTGCTGTTTTGTTTGCGTTTGTTGTTTTTGGAGACTGGTGTGTTATAGCTAAGTATGTAGCTTATGCTTGTGTTTTATGTGTGCTTGTGTATGTCTTCCTTCTGTTTCTGTGGTTTGCACTTATTTTTATATGTGTAATTTCGTGTTCATTTATCCCTGTTTTTCACGTCACTGTGATTTTGTGTGTTTTGCCTCTTTCTGTGTGCTTATGCATCTATACAATGTCACCCTTTTGTATATGTATTTTTTCTGTGGCTGTGTTGTGTTTCTTATATGTTTATTTTAGTTTTAAATATCTGTGTTTTAAGGGCTTCAACTATTCCATTATTTATCATTGTTAATGAGTTTATACAGTTGTGGCCCATTATGGTTTCAGTACACTGAGTGGCTGGGGTTCATTGCCACTGGTCACACACTTTAAAGGACTGGACTACGGAACCTAGCTGCAGAATCCTAGGCTTCTAAAAGAACGAGGGACTGGATGATGATGATGATTTCTCTTGTATCATATACTGTTTGTGATTTGAACTGTGTTTGTCAGCTCTTCCGATGTATCTTTTTTATGTGTGCTCCTCAGTGCTCGATGTAGCTTTGCGATTTCTTTCTGTTTGTGTGTGTGTGTGTGTGTGTGTGTGTGTGTGTGTGTGTGTGTGTGTGTGTGTGTGTGTGTGTGAAATCTGTGTGTGTGTGTGTGTGTGTGTGTGTGTGTGTACCTTTCGTGATGATTCCTCAATGCTTAGACAACTTCAGCCAATAACTGAAATTTGTTTCATTCGCGCTGCCGCCAGACACTTATTCAGATGAGAAGCGCACCTTAGATGGGAAGAAGGCAATGACGGTTTTAACTTACTCATCCACCTGGAAAATCCTGTCCTGAAAGGGAAAAAAAAACATCGTCTTAAAATAGTAAGAGTGTAAAAGAGAATACGTCACTGGACTGAAGGAGTTAACACAGCCACGGGAATGTCTACAATACACTGTTGTCATTCTCAGATTATTTTGTTCGGGTTAAAAGAGAACTTTTTTGAACAGCAGAGCTGAGATATAATACGGTTTGACTGTTGTCACTGCGAGAAAGACTCCTTAACTACTTCACAACGATGACGAATATTATATTCCATACTGCTACCACCAGACGATTTTGTACAGATGCATGGGACATTTAAACTCACTCTGCATTTCTCCCATTCCTCTCATTTCCTCTCCTCATGCACCTCTCCTTTCCCTTCTACGCCGCCCTGCCTCATAAACGAGAACCCTTTTTGTTGGCCACTGTCAGTCCATTTAGATAATAATACCAACTGACGCTGCCAACGTCAAGGTGCACTGAAATACTGCCTCAGTTCACATCACGCGGCATAACCTATCCCGACCTAACTAGTTCATATTAGATGGCTTAACTGAATCTTATCTAACCTAAGGAGAGGTGGTGGTCCCCCGGATAGAGAAGAGATCTTTTGTCTTTAAGGGATTCAGCTCCATCCCACGCCGGGTCTTGGAACAGTTGATTATCTAAATTTCGTAACAAAAGTCTTTTTTATTATTTTGATGAGCAACCAACTTGCCATAAAATCATTCCCTAATATAATCAAATAAGTCCTGAATATGAGTATTTGCATGCATTCAGTATGGACGGTGGGTATTAGTACCGACATGGCGACATGTGTAGGTGTGTGACACGTAGGTAACCTGTCGAACGTTAAGAAACGGTTTGTTAAGTATATGCACAGAACTGGACAACTATGTAATCTAGATTGAAGTAACCTAAGCTATCGTAACCTGATGGTCTAGAACCTGAGATACCGTCTTATGGTAATACTGTATTGTGAATGGCCTTTGTTTCCAATAGATTGCATCCAGATTCTTATTCTTAATTCGGTATCAATTAGTGTGTTAGGAGCTGCTTTGGTCTGGTAAATCGGACCGGCATCCAGACCACCGCCAGCCCTCGCCCATCTCCGACTCCACCGACAGCCACGACCAAACGGACGAAGAGAAGGAGCTCACATCAGAACGCCCGTCAGGCCTTGACGATGTTGGCACGGGGGAGGGGAGTAAGGGGTGGAGGAAGTAGTCAAGGGGTGAGGTTGCGGAGGGGTGGGGGGAAGGGACATGCAGATAGCTCACTAGTGTAAAGATGAACATTAGAGGAAGGATCAAGTATAGGGGAGAAAATAGGAAATGGGAGAGGAGAAATGGGAGAGCGGGAGGTTAACGAAGTACATTGGAGAGAATGAAAATGAAGAAAGTTGCAGTGTAAGATGGAGGAGGAGAAGGAGAAATATGACAGTTAACATGTAAAAAGGCTTATTAGATATTCTTTTCCATGTGAAACCACTACAAAGGCGAATAAATCATCTGGCGGCAGTAAGCTCAGGAGAGAGACGAGATTTCTCAAGTTTCGGAAGCAATAACCAAAAATGCTCTCTCTCTCTCTCTCTCTCTCTCTCTCTCTCTCTCTCTCTCTCTCTCTCTCTCTCTCTCTCTCTCTCTCTCTCTCTCTCTCTCTCTCTCTCTCTCTCTCTCTCTCTCTCTCTCTCCTCTCTCTCTCTCTCAGGTGCAGGTAGAGAGTCAGGGGATTTGTGGTGAGGGAGGGAGAGTCACATCAGTAGCTCGTAGGATTGTCGCCATAGCGACTGAGGATTAATACGATTAAACATGGCTAATTTCAGCGTGCCTCACAGACATGCTAGATCCAGCCATACGATGAAAATAAAAATAGATATAAAGTTGCAGTATTACTTTAGATGTCTTATTGCTAATGCTTCACTAAATAAATCCATGGACCATATTTGTTTTATTTCTCGCAGTAATACAATGTTGCCATAGTATAAGGTCTTGACTAACCACGACTCCAAGAAGACCGGTAGAGCAGCGGTCACAGAAACATCTCTCCCAGCTCTATCATGGTAAGAACCTCTGCCTTTTTCCCTACCACCATCTTCAAGAGACGGATGAAATGGTTCAACCACAGAGCCAAGTATGGTTTCATCACTCATGAAGACGATCAGCGGGACATTTTCGTCCACAGCTCTGCCATCGCGAAGCCCAACTCCAAGAAAGTCTGGAAGTCCCTGGCAGATGAGGAGAGGGCGGAGTTTTCCACCAACACGAGAAGCAAGGGCCCAGAAGCTGTTGGTGTTTTCGGCCCTTCTGGGGACCCGTGTGAAGGGATCCAGACACGACCCAGCACGCCGACCACGTCATCGTCGGGCAGCAACTGGCGGGGGATCCATCCTGCATGCTCGGATCTTTGCCTACATTCAGGCTGTGCAAGCCATCTCGCAAGGAGACCGAGCTGCCCTCGCCAAGCTGATCCCTTTACTCCTCCAGCACATCAAACTGCCTTCCACTGACATCCCAGAGGAGGCAGTCACTGTTGTTGCCATCCCACCTCCTCCCTCTCCCCTTCTGCTTGGGGCCGACCTGGCCGCCACCACAGATACTGCTACTCCACCATCGTCACCTCCTCCCGTTGACGACTGGACCGGCATCCAGACCACCGCCAACCCTCGCCCATCTCCGACTCCACCGACAGCCACGACCAAACGGACGAAGCGAAGGAGCTCACATCAGAACGCCCATCAAGGCTTGACGAACATCTTGTCACACCATGACGCCAAGATCTCCAAGCAGATCGAGCCAGAGAACATCTAACCCGACGCAAACACGCAGCTCCAACTCGACAACCCCGTGGAAATCGACATTGGAGGACTGCTCAACGAAGCCAGCACTAAAAAATTCATCAGCGATGCTCTGAAGACTCAGCAGCAGTTTCCACCTGGCCAACCCCCCTTATTGCCCTCTTCATCTACATGCACCATTTCTCTGACGGGATTTCTTTGCCCGTGTCCTCCCTACTATTGGGGGGCGAATCTCAAAAAACAAACGACTCCAAGATTTCTCTCTCATTTTGATTTACATTTTTTAATTATTTATGTTTCATCCAGTAGCCTATCTCAGATCGTCATGATCACGTTAAGTACTTCACATTTTTTCCACGTTAAATTCCATTTACTAATCTTTAGACTAGTAAGATAATTTTACCGACTACTTCCACAGCGTTTTCACAAAATTAAATAGTGTAAATATTCCTCAGGACCAAAAGATAATTTGTTAGTCAATGAAGTTACAGAACACGAGGCGTTAAATTATCGTATGAATAACGACCCAAAATAATCAAATGGTCCAGATCACATATCTCCTCACATGGTGCGTGAATGTTACAGACACTCAGCCTTTCCAATATATGAAATATTCAATAAATCATGAACTGAATATGGAATATCTAATCAATGAAAGCTGGCTAATATATCAGTTAGCTTTTCAAAAAAGCGAAAATTAATGCTCCACATATTACCGCCAAATAAGCCTAAATCTCGGAGAGAACTCAAGACTCTCTCTCTCTCTCTCTCTCTCTCTCTCTCTCTCTCTCTCTCTCTCTCTCTCTCTCTCTCTCTCGTTAACTTAGACGGCCTCTTGAGACCTTTTCAATTGCAATTATATTCGGCTCTTGCCTTGATAACAAATGATTGATTGATATCTGTTCAAACCATGCCATTGTTAAAATCAGTATTCAGATAAATAATAAATGACACATCCCTTGGAATGAGGTAATTAATGAGTCTGTTAAGTTCATATTAATACGGCCCAATAAAGTAGTGTGGGGAAGGAAGGGAGTGTAGGAGAGGGAGGAGGTACTGGAGAGGAGATGATGCAGGGAGGGAGGGGGGGGTTATGGTCTGAGGAACAAGAACCGTGTCCGGATGGTCTTGTGAAGCCGGTGGTAACAGGGAAGGAGAGATGGTACACTGGCAGAAGCCAGTGTCTCCCTCGAAACATGGATATCTTTCTTCTAGACGTCCTGTCCCACCTCCATTCTTTTTATCACTCCCTTTCCCCAGACCTAAACTCTCTTCTGGTTATTTACCTTGTCCTCACTACTCACCTTTCCTCTTTTATTTATTTATTTTTTTTTCAATTTTCATCTGTTCATTTTTCCATTTTTTCTTGTAACATCTTTATTTTCCTTCCTCTTTGTTTTCGGTATGTTTTCAATATTTCTTACCCCTTTTCTCATACCGTCATTCATTTGCCTTAAGTTTTGTAGTTACCCCCTTCTTTTACTCTCTCTCTCTCTCTCTCTCTCTCTCTCTCTCTCTCTCTCTCTCTCTCTCTCTCTCTCTCACTCACACACACACACACACACACACACACACACACACACACACACACACACACACACACACACACACACACACACACACACACACACACACACACACACACACACACACACACACACACACACACACACTTGTACTGTATGGTTCCTCCCAGCAATGATACTCTGAGCTGATTTTCGACTTCCTTGCTCAACTGTTCTCCCAAAGTTCGTATCTTCTTTCCATGTTCGTCTCTCCCTCGCAATATCTCTAAGAAGAAGTAGGAAAAACTCGGAGCATGATCTTAGAAACTACTCTAGGAGAAAAAAAATAACAGTATACTGAAAACACTGTAGGCAAATAATACATTGTGAATACAATCAACGAAGGCAATACACTGTGTTTATTCCTACATAACAAAGGTCCCAAACTTCTCTCAGCTTATTTGATGGACAAGTGTAGTCAGATTGGAGGTTTGATGTAACGAGTAACCAATGAGACTCATACCCGCATCATAACTAAAGTTACATCAGAAGAAAAAACGATTTGTGAACATTGATTGCGGTGATCAGTGAAGTGAAAGGATTAGCCATACTGAAGAGGTTAATTTCTTCGGTTCTGTTATGTGTTTTAAATATTTGCTTGCCATTCCCAGTCGATTTTATTCACCTTACGACATTTTCTTTACCTAGAGGGATTATATTTGCCCTTCATATAATTCTTCCACCGCTATAGTATATATGTAATTTCCCAGTCGAAGAATTACCGTCTGGTGGTGGGAAAGACAAAGCAGAAAATATATCATTCTGAGTGAAGATGTTAATGATTCAACTTTATGCTTTTTCTTCGTTACTTTATTTACTTCTGAGACTTGTTAAGTTTTAAACCTGCGGTTTTTTACACCTTTTTTTCACTTTTATTCCAAAATTTCGTTATTTTGTGTCACATTAAAAAAATAATTTAGTGTACCATTTTCATCCTTTATAATATATCAGTGTAAATTTTTCTCCTTTCTTTTAGTATCCTTTGGTCCTCAATGCTTATCTGTCCGTCAGTAGCCAGTCGCCTCAGTCCATGATGGGGTGACCAAGAAAAAGCTTCTTTTACATCGCCCTATCCTCCTGCATCAGGCCACCCTCCCTCCAACCCACACCTTCATTCATACACCTTCCTCTCCCTTCACCTCACCCACATGATGTACACTCTTCTGGTCGATCTGGATCATACCAACTGCAGCTTTTTGGTGGAAGAGAAAAAAATAATGATAACAGTAATTCATTCAATTGTTTCTTCGTCCTCTACTTTTCCCCCTTATGATGTAATGTTAAACTTGTTTGTTTTACACTTACAGGTATTTCTCGTTTTCCTTCTTATTTCATTTTATGTTCCCATTTATTATTATTTTTCTAATACTTGTTTGGTAATGTTGCATTTCTATTAGTTTTCTCCCATTAACTGAGTCATATTTTCGGTAAATTATGTGCATATCTGTTTGTGATGCTAGTGTCCTTTTTTTTTTTTTTTTTTTTGAGCAATTTTGGTATTCTGTGTGTTTATCTCTTTTGCTTCTTAGTGTTGTGCGTGTGGGAAAGTGGCTGCGTGTTTAGAGGGGTAGGGGTTGGGTGATGGCTGTGTGGGGGGGCTTATCAGTATTTTGTTAAATTTATATTTTTCTGTTATTTAAACTTGGGTCATTTTACCCGCGGCAGAAAACCATTTCTTTTATTAATTTTGTTAATGGCCCCTCTTCCAACCCGCGCATCACTGCTTCTGTCTTCCTTTCCTCCAAGGTGTTTTTATTATTTTGTGTTTTTCATGACACACTTCCAATCCGACTTTTGTTCTCTTGAAAATTGCCTCTCTCTCTCTCTCTCTCTCTCTCTCTCTCTCTCTCTCTCTCTCTCCACGCACACACACACACACACACACACACACACACACACACACACACACACACACAGACGCGCGCGCGCGCGCGAAGGTCGTCATAGTATTCCAGAAGACGTATGCTTTCAATGGGATCCGTCCTCATACACAAATGGCCCTCAGCTGTTTTTGTGTATTTATGTTTTTGTGAGCGGGAGCGTTTCTGTCTTGGTGTATTCATTTTAGTTGGTTTTATATGTGTTATGTGTTTTACTTTTTCTTGTGTTCATGATTTGTGCATGTTGATGTTCTGTAACTGCATTTGTAGGCTATACTTGTATCTTATGTGAGATTGTATTAATTTTGTTCTTTCTGTTTAAGTGTTTGTGTTACATGGTTATGTATCTATGTAATCGTGCGTTTATTTGTGTTTGTTATTCATGTATTCTTCCACTGTGAGCTGTGTTGTGCTTTAAAGTTCTTTGTCTTTACTGTGGCATTTAGTCTTTAATTTTCTTTGTGTTTCCAATACTTTGGTATTTGTACTTTTGTGTTAGGGTTTTATTTTTTTTTCTCTGTGTTTATTTTACTTTTACCTATTTATATTTAGGAGTCTCTTTTATTGATTTTTTCTTTTATTAGTAGAAATGGTGGTTCAGAGCTTTAAGGCGTCCCAACTGACTGCGGCCTATAATGGTTTCAGTACAGTGGGTTTATTTCTGATATAAGAAGAGACTGGATGACGACTTTGGAAGGAACTTGAATGTAAAGTGGAGGAAATGTAAGAAAATGTTCTGGAGAGAGATGAAGAGAGTTAGACAGGGTGCCAAAGAAGTTAGTTGGGGAGTGAAAGATAAAAATGGTAGATTATTAGTGGAGAAGAGATAAAAAGTGAGTAGATGGAGAGAACACATTAAGGAACTGTTGAACATAGAGAATGTAAGCAGTGCAAGTATATGTGGCTGGGGAATGGCTGAGAGGAGGGATGCGAGAAGAGAGGAAGAACTCAGTAGGATGGAAGTTGTGGAAGCAATGAAGAAAGTTAAAATGGTGAATGGCCCTGGAACTGATGAAGTGTATGGTGAAATGCTGAAGCATGGGGGAGAGATAGTAGTAGAATGGATGTGGAAGATGTGCAGATTGGCCTGGGAGGAAGATAACGTCTCGGAGAACTGGAAGTCATGTATATTTATTCCCCTGTACAAAGGAAAAAGGGAAAAAGAAGTGTCGCGCCAGCTGAGCCTGGGTCAGTGTGTCTAACAAAGGAGAGGACGTGGCCCAGGATTAATTTGAGGTCTTACTGAGCTCCAAAAGGCCGTTATTGTTATTCCTAGAAGTGAGACAATGTTGAGCAACGATTGTAGAGAGTGTAAGAGGGAAATGGCAAACAAAGGCAAGGCGGTTCCTTGAGAGAGGTGTGATGACTGGTATCACGTGGTGTGCGTGGGGCTTAAGGGAGTAAACATGAAAATGCTCCTTTGTAAATACATATCATTCCTATGTAATGAGTGCCAAGGCATAGCGAAGGACCAGTGGAAAAAGGAAAGGGGGAAAAAGAGGAAACTGAAGAGTATGGTCCCCAGAAACGGAAGTTGCTAGTGGTCTAGAGAAGGGAAGACATGGTAGGCAAAAGAAGGAGAGGGAAGCAAAGCAAGACCATTCATATGCAAGAAAAGAGGAAGCTATCCAACAAGAAGATAAGCCAGAGGAGAAAGAAGAGGATACCCAACAAGAGCCAGGGAATGGGAAGGAAAAACAGGAAGTAGGAAGCAACGAGCTCCCTAGGATGAAAAAGAGGTCAGAAGAGCATGACCAGGAAGAGGAAAGCCAGGAGAGTGCCACATGGATGGGGGTAGGAATACATGCATGGAGGAAGGTAATGAATGGAAAGCGAGTGAGGATGAAGACGACCGATAAGCTAGAAAGTTGTGGTTGTTTGGAGACAGCATCCTGAAAGGAGTGGGCAGGGAGATACACTTTTTAACAGAAGGATATTATAGAATTATGGGCAGAACAGAGGGGGGAGCAGGCATAAATGATATTTAAAAGATTGTGAAAGAGCACCTTATAGAAATCGAGCCAGATGACTATGTTGTAGTGGAAGGGGGAGGTAATGGACTTACGGAAATTGCTGAGCAAGGAACTTCATCAGTGATGAGAGAGATAGTGGAAATTATTAAGAAAAGGATTGGGCACAACCCCCTATTAATGTGTGTCCCCAAAGGATGTGTGAAAGAAACATCAGTAAACAACAGAAAAGAAGGTGGCTGAATAGGCAGTGTATACAAAAATTGGAGGAATGGGGATGTGATGGCCTTCAGCTGTGGGAGAATGAACGGTGGAATGAAGTTTAGTCACGAGACTGAGTTCATTATTTTCTCAAAGCTTGGAAAAGTTTGGACAGGGTGGAACATTGTGGAGTGGGCACAGCACCATGAAAGGGGAGGGAAAGAGGGATAGGCTAAGGCCCAGAGGATAAAGATGATGTTTACCTTCCTGAATACTAGAAGCTGGAGCGAAAGAAAATGGAGAACCCTGGTACAAGAGGGAAAGGAATATGATGCCATAGGGTTAGGAGAGACAGGATGGCACAACAACATAGAATGGCACGAGATTGGATGGGTAGAAATGGGAACAGGAAGGCAAATAGGAGACAAAAAAGTGGAGGTGTAGGAATAATTATGAAGGAGAAAGAAGGAAGACGAATATCAGGGTTACAAACTATAAAGGATATGAAGAACAAACTGAGTTATAACAAAGTCGATACTTTAACTGTAAAGATTACTGACCTGAAAGAAGAATGATGGGTGACCATAGTATACATGGGAGTGGAAGGAAGAGAAAACTATGAAGAAAATAAAAAGTTGTATGAAGTACTGCTGGAAATAAATAAAGAAGTGGGAAACAATAAGTGGATAATAATGGGGGACCTGAATGCCCATATTAGTTTGAATAATGAGAGAGTGAACAAGAATGGGCAGATGGCATTGGGCTTCACAGAAAAGGCCCAGCTTAAGATAAAGAACTGGGAGCTAGAAGACCCAGTGACATGGAGTGAAAGAGGTAAAGAATAAGCAATTGATTATATAGTAATAAATCATGAGGTTGAGAAATATGGCTGCAAAATATGGAAAAAATGAGAACGTTGACATTTTTGACCATATAATGATTGGAACTACTTGTGGAAAGACAAACAGGCGAAAAGAAATGAAAAAGACAGAATGAAAAAAAGAAATGGCATAGATCTAATGCAGATTGGCAGAAATACAGTCAGAATCTAAATAACCAGATACATGAGGAAAAGGAGAACAGAGGGAGGTCTATTAATGAAAGGGAAAAAAGACATTAAAAAGGTCATAGTTCAGGAGGCAAGAGGGACAATAGGAACTAACAAATTTAAGGTAGCAAAGATAAGATGAAAAGGCTGGTGGGACAAGGAAGTACTGTAGAACTGGCAATTGAAGACAGGAAGAGAGAAAATAGTGTACAGAGAAATGGGGTAAAATGATAAAAATACATGGATAACAGTATAGACACGACTGGGAACGAGCATGGAAAAGATATACAGAGGCAAAACAGATAGCAAAGATAATAATCAGTAGAAAAATAGGAAAGTGGGATGAAGAACAAGCACAAAAACTAAAGGATATGCCCCGAAGGGAAAGAGAAAGAGAAGGGGGAAAAGGTTGAAGACAAACCTTGGAGAAAGAGTTGTAGACCAGTATTAACCCATTCGCGCGCGGATAAGTTTTTAAGTTTTCTGGGATATGAAGCGCGGGCTTTTCTCCCCCCCCCCCCGCGGCTGCTGCGCGATCCAAAAATGTGTATTCTCGGCTTATTTGCACCATCCAAACATATTTATTTTACCACAGAACCCACATAATCATATTAGTCGATGATTGTTTTACACGAGAAGAAAAAAGAAAAACACACAAAAAAAACACACACACTGTACGTACTTCCCCAGTATTCCCTGCTTGTCGTAAGAGGCGACTAAAAAGGACACTTTCATCTACATTCTTTTTGCTCTCTTTCTTTCCCTTGTACTTTGTCTGTCGAAACCCTCTGTATTATACTTTCAATTAGTTAATTTCCTCTCTCCACTGTCTGGTTCCTGCGAGCTACTGGCATTGGCTCCAGGGTAAAATATTTTTCTGCCTAAGAAATCTTGATGAACTCTGGTGACGAAGCAATGGCCCTCAGTTCCGTGCAGCCCTTAAGTGGGCAGGGGGTGCTAAGAATCCCACGGTGTAGAAATAAGTTTGTACATCCAAAAAGAACCTTAAGAATAGGAAACTGGAATGTTCGAACTCTCAATCAGGCTAGTAAAATGGAAAAACTTATTTCAGTGTTCAAGGAATACAAGATGGATATTTGTGCTCTTACAGAAACGAGGTTGTTGGAGTTGATAAAATGAATTTGGAAGATGGTATTACTATGTTGGTTTCTGGTAGGAGTGATGGAAATCATTACCACGGGGTAGGCTTACTGCTGAGTAGAGATGCTTGTAAGGCAGTATGTGAGTTTGAACCAATTAATGAGCTCATGCTTTATGCTCGTTTAAAATCTGACTATGGTAATATCAATATGGTTGTAGGGTACGCTCTGACAAATGAGGCTGCTGATGAAATGAAGGATGACTTTTATGAAAAGCTGCAGGATGTAGTGAATAGAGTGGCAAGACATGATGTGTTAGTTTGCATTGGTGATTTTAATGCGATTGTTGGCAGTAGTAGGGATGGCTTTGAAGATTGTATGGGTAAGGAGGGTGTTGGTAAAAGAAACGAAACTGGGGTGCGATTTGGAAGCTTTTGTTTGGCAAATGACATTATAATTGGTGGAACTATCTTTGAGCATAGAAAAATACACAAGACAAGTTGGATTTCACCATGTGGTAAATACTGTAACCAGACTGACCACATTGCAATTAGCAGAAGGCATAGGAGTTATCTGCAAGATGTTTGCGTAAGGAGGGGGGCAGCTATAGGTAATGATCATCAACTTGCTGTGCCAAAGATTAAAATAAAACTTAAGAGAAACGTTAATGGTATTTGTACAGGGGGTAATAATTATGATTTGATGAGCTAAGAAGTGATGAGAACACGAAGGAAAAGTTTCGGTGGGAATGTAGGAACAGGTTTCTAGTCCTGCAAACTTTGATGGAATCTGAAGACAATGATATTAATCAAATGTGGAGAGAGGTTAAAAGAGGTATTGCATGAGAGTGCTAAGGTTACTATTAAGAAAAAAGGGAAAAGCGAGAAGGAAAAAGTGTATATCAGATGATACATGGAATGCAATTCAGAAAAGGAAAGAGGCGAAGTTAAGAAGTGAAGTACAACATGTTGATGGCCAGGTAGTTGATGTACTTAGAGCAAAGTACTGGAGTTTACACTCTGAAGTAAAAAGACCTGTTAGACGTGATAAAAGGAGGCTATATGATGAAAAAGCAACAGAGACAGAAATTAAATTAAGTAAAAATGACGGTCAGAGCACAAGGGCAGCGTATCAGGCCATAAAGGAGTTAATTGGGACTGACAAGAGAAGGAGGGAAATACCTGTACGAGATAGAAATGGTAATTTGATGACTAAAGATTTGGAATAAAAGGAAGGTGGAAAGAGCATTTTGAATCTGTTCTAAATAGACCAATCCCAGCAGAGAGGACATTTTGCCAGCCAAGAGAGAATCAGGGGATATAACCTTGGAAGAAGTAGCAAAATCTATCAAGGAGTTAAAGAATTTTAAGGCCTCAGGAGAGGATGGAATATTTCCTGAAATGCTTAAGGTGGAATATGATGAGTTGATGAATGCGCTTTTGAAGCTATTTAATGTGGCTTGGGATAATGGTGGAATTCCAGAAGAGTGGAAAAATGGAATGATTATAAAAATACCAAAAAAGGGAGATTTAAGTGTGTGTGTTAATTGGAGGGGGATAACTTTGACACCTCTAGTTGCAAAAGTCTTTTCCAAAATCCTGTTGAACAGAATAGAGCCAGCAATCGATAAAATTTTTAAGAGAAGAACAAGCGGGATTTAGAAAGGGTCGAGGCTGTAATGATCAGAGTTTTATTGCAAAGGATCTAATGAAATAAGCTATCTATCTATCTATCTATAGCCCGACGCCCTAATCCCGCAAAGGGTGGCCGCAGACAAAACGCCTCCAGGTCACTCTGTCACCCACCATTTGACTCCCCTCCCCCCAACTCACCCCCCCCTCCCTCATATACCTCTCAACTCCATCCCTCCACCTCATCCTCGGTCTACCCCTCCCTCTCCCTCCCTCCAACTCACCTACATACACCCTCTTAGTCAGTCTTTCATTCTCCATTCTCTCCACATGTCCAAACCACCTCAGTGTATTTCTCCTAATCTTTTCAACCACATCCACATCTACCCCACAACGTTCCTTCACTTCTTCATTCGTCAACCTGTCCCTCCACGTCACTCCACATGCTCCTCTCAAGTAACTCATTTCCACTGCTCTCACTCTTGACTTGTTCCCCTCTTGCAAGGTCCACGCCTCGCATCCATACGTCAGGGTAGGGATCAAAATACCATCATGCAGTGACTTCTTAACTTCCATACTCACCTCCCTATTTCTCATCACTGCTTTCAGTGTACCAACAACCTTTCTTCCCTGCTGTACCCTTTCACGTACTTCATCCCCCAAAGTTCCATCCTTACTCATCACACTACCCAAGTACTTGAATGCACTCACATTCTCCATATCCTCACCATCCAACCTCACTGCACACTCTGTGACTTCATTCCTCTCAAACACCATAACTTTACTTTGTTTACATTAACTTTCAGCTTCCTCCTCCTACACACTGTCCCAAATTCATTCACCAAACCTTGCAACTCCCATTCATCTTCACTCAACAATACTGTATCATCAGCAAACAGCAACACCGGAAGCTTCCAAATCTCACCCTCATTCATTAGGGCCACCCCCACATCCACTGCCCTACCTTGCACCTCCTTTACAACCCCGTCCATATATATATTAAACAGCCATGGAGACATCACACACCCCTGTTTCAGTCCCACATTGAGATCAAAGAACTCACTCAGCTCACCATCCACTCGCACCGTAGCCCTAGCTCCCTCGTACATACTCTTCACAGCACTCAACAATTTCCCCTCCACTCCATATATTCTTAATACCTTCCACATACCTTGCCTATCTATTCTGTCATAAGCTTTCTCCAAGTCCATGAAGGCAGCATACACTTTCCTTCCCTTCTCTAGATACTTCTCCACTAAACATCTTAGAACAAATATCTGATCTACACACCCTTTTCCTTCCTAAATCCCCCTTGTTCTTCTCCAACTAGCTCCTCTGTCATATGCCTAACCCTATCAATGAGTATTCTACCATATATTTTACCAGTCACACTAAGAAGGCAAATACCCCTATGGTTACCACATACTTCTCTTTCCCCTTTTCCTTTGTACAGAGGAACAATTATACCTGATTTCCAGTCCTCTGGAACCCTTCCCTCTTCCCAAGCCAATCTACACAACTTCCATATCCACTCCACAACAATCTCACCCCCATACCTAAGCATTTCATCACACACTCCATCAATTCCTGGGGCTTTTCCCAGCTTAATCTTCTTCATCGCTTCCACTACTTCCGCCCTCCTGATCTCTTCCTCCCTCCTCTCATCTCTTCTTCTCCCAGCCATTCCCCAACCACTTATACTCACACTGCTCTCACTCTCTACATTCAACAAATCCTCAAAGTGCTCCTTCCATCTCCTCAATTTCTCTCTCTTCTCCACCAACAATCTATTATTCCTATCTTTCACTCCCCTACTATTTCCCCTTTCACACTGCCTTACTTTCTTTACCTCCTTCCAAAACAATTTCTTACTCTCCTTCCATTTCACACTCAGATTCCTCCCAAACTCTTCATCCACTTTCTTCTTACTCTCCTTCACCAGTCTCTTAACCTCCCTTCTCCTGCTCACATATACCTCTCTCTTCTCTCTCATCTTCTCCCCTACCTCTACTCGCCAACCATTCACCATATGCCTTCTTCTTTTGTTCCACAGCTCGTTTCACCTCATCATTCCACCATGCTGTCCCTTGCACACCCTTGCATCTCCTCCTCACTCCACAAACCACCTCACACGCTGCGCTTATCTCTTCCGTGAATATCTTACTTACGTCTTCCACCCTTTCCATCTGCTCTAGCTCATACCTTCCCAATCTTTCTTCCACTATGCTCTTATACTCTGTCCTTTTCTCACTATCTTGCAATTTCTCCACTCTTCTCACATAATAATGCTAATGAGACGAAAATGCCATTTAGTATGTGTTTTGTGGATTTTGAAAAGGCGTTTGATAGTGTTTCACGTAGAGCAATGTTGAAAATTATGAGATTCTATGGTATATCAGAAAAGTTTGTAAATATTATTAGAAGCCTACATGAAGGTACTTTTTGTAAGGTAATGGTGGGTGGTTCTTTGAGTGATCCATTTGAAGTTAGGTCAGGACTGATTCAAGGAGGAGTTCTTTCGCCATTGCTGTTTGTTTTGATTATGGATTATGATATAAGAAAGGTTGTAAGGAGAACAGGTGCAGGAATTAACTGGAAAGAAAATAAGAAGCTGATGGATTTGGTCTATGCTGATGATATTGTACTGATTTGCGCAAGTATTTACGAGATGCAGAGGGTGCTTGATTGTCTGGTGGAGGAAGGAGAAAAAGTGGGATTGGTAATAAATTGTGGAAAGGGTGAAATTATTAATATGAACGTGAAGAACCAAATCGATTGTGTAATTGGGAATAATGTGGTGACGCATGCAGGAAACTTTAAATATCTGGGAATGATCGTATCATCTAATGGATCATTAAACAATGAAACTGAGGAGAGGATTAGACAGGCTTGGTGAGCTGTTGGAATGTTGAAATCCGTTTGGAAGAATAATATGCTTTCGGTACATACTAAAGTGAAAATTTACAAGTCCATGGTTAGACCAAGTTTAATTTATGGGCATGAGTCATGGTACAGTACAATTGCAACAGATCAGAAAGTATTAGGATTTGAGACTAAAATACTGAGAAGGATTCTTGGGGTAAAGTGGCAAGACAGCTACAAATGAAAGAGCAAGGGATATTACGAGAGTGGAGCCAGTTAATGAATATATGAGACTGTTTCGCTGGAAGTGGCTGGGGCACATATACAGAAAAGAAGGCAGTTTAATACAGGATGTGCCAGAGTGGACTGCTAGAGGAAGAAGAGGTAGAAGTTGGCCGAGGGAAACCTGGTTGAGGACAATGAAAAGAAAATTGGTGAGACCTGAAGATGGCAAGAGACAAATATTGGTGAAGAGAGTTCATCGAGCCCTATGCATCCAGTGGGGTGCCACAGGAAATGATTGATTGATTGATTGACGTACGTTAGGGCCCTCGGAGTAAACATTCAGGATCATAGATTTCACTTCCCAACATCATAAGTCGAATGTACTGTATACTAATCAATCTCTATATGTTATACCATCAATCGAAAGAGAATTTTATGAGCTTTCGAATGGGGGGGGGGGGAGTCCCAGTTTGATACGAGGTATGAATAAACGAAAAAGTAAAACCCATTTTCGACAGAAAACAACTTTTTTTATTCGGGGAGGGTTTACGAAGAACTTTTCTTGGCACCATTATTTTTTTTATTTCATCATCCTATGCACAATTTCATTCTCTTTCATCTTAGTAAAGAACGATGATCCTAGGCCTCATAGTTTTTGAGAAAAATGCAAAAAACTATGGCGTATTTTGCTGAGCGCTGACCCGCCGTCAGCCGCGCTCACTTACGTTATTTTCCCGTAGCTCGCTAACACTTTTATGCATGCTAACTACGCTTTCTTTGGTTTTATACCAACATCTATTTTATATAATTACTTTTGTTTTGTTTTTAGTCCTTTCAGAAACCACACATGAACACTAAACCTGTTGCTAGCAACTGAAACTGAAGCTGCACTTATTTCCATGTCATTTATGTCGATGTAAATAACAATATACTGTATATGTAATTATACTGACATAAATAGAGGTAAATAGATAAATAAAAAAAGAATATCACGTACTTCTCCAGTGGCGATGATCTTCCTGCAGGACCAGATCGGTTGGGAGGTGAGGAGTTTTGTACTGTGTGTGTGTGTGTGTGTGTGTGTGTGTGTGTGTGTGTGTACTCCACTAGTGAAGGTATAGCTTGGTATGGTACCGGTCGAAACAATCACCCATGCATAGCGGCACATCACATACAGGACACATGTTCCTTGTGTCCTTCCTCACCCCCAACTTGAAGCACAAGGTACAACTGAGCCACTTCTTGTCAGGGATTCTTGCCCAGTGGCGGCCCAGAGTGCGATCCAACCTCACGTCGTCGTCAATCACCCGGCGACGCTTGCTTGGATACCCTCGAGCTCTGCGGTCCTGTCATGCTGGAGCTGCAGGCCCAGGCAGGGGTTGTCCCTACGGACCAGCAAATGGAGGTGGTGGCGGTTCTGGCACCCCTGATGGGCCTCCTGCAGGTTGTGGTGGTGGTGATTGTGGCACCTGTGATGGCCCTGCTTCTGGTGGTGCTGGTGTGGGGTCTCCTACAGGTTGTGCTGGTGCTGGTGGTGGTTGGGCCCATCCTGGCACTGGTGGTTGTGCCTGCTGGGTGCTAGATGATGCTGGTGCTGGCCGCCGGGTAGGTAGGTCTGGGGCGTGATAGAGTGTGTGTCCAGATGTGAGCCAGTCCTCTTCTTGGAAATGCAGAAGATCGTAGATGATCTGCTCCACAAATTCCAGGAGAGTTACTTGCACGCGTCTGTATTTCTTATACAAGGCAAAAGCATTGAACAATGCCATTTGGATGAAGTTGCATTTCGCTACCTTTGTGCTAGCTCAGGTGTATGACACACACTCTTCATTACGAGCACGTGGCTCAGTCTTTCACGTTATTTCCACATAATACATAGCCTAATCTATCAATATACGAGATACACAGTATATTTCACCAATAAAATATAAATGCACGTCCTATGTAGGTCAATTACGTGGCCCATACCTGGCCGGTAAGGTGTAGCAGACAATGATTTCTAGAGGAGCACGTGGTTCACTTTCACTTTCTTTTCACATAGAAAAATAATAAAATATATCACTGTATGAGATACACAGTATATTACACCGTCTACAATTACGTATCTCGTTTTGCAGTTCGCTACCTTTATGCTAGTTCAGGTGTGCGACACACATTCTTCATTATGAGCATGTGGCTCAGTCTTTCATGTTATTTCCACATAATACGTAGCCTAATCTATCAATATATGAGATACACAGTATATTTCACCAATAAAATGTAAATGCATGTCCACGTAGGTCAATTACGTGGCCCATACCTGATCGGTAAGGTGTAGCAGATGATTTCTAGAGGATCACGTGGTTCACTTTCACTTTCTTTTCACATGAACAAATAAAATATATCACTGTATGAGAGACATAGTATATTTCACCAATAAAATGTAAATGCACTAGTTCCTAACCTCGCGTTGCATGTCGCTACCTTTGTGTTAACTCAGATGTACGAGACGCACTCTTCCCTACAAGCAAGTGGGTCAGTCATTTACTGTCATTCACATAGAACATAACCAAATCTGTCAATATATGAGATAAACAGTATATTACACCACAACAAGTATAAGTACATGGTCCTTACCTGTCCGCTAAGGTGTAGCTGATGTTGTTTCCCTTACCTGAAGACGCTGCAGTGTTTACGATTTTATTTCACAATACACATAATCAAATGCATCATTTTATGAGACATACAGTATATTTCACCACAACAGTACCTGAACGTGCTCTGTATGTCACATTTGCGATACCTAAGGTATTGCAGATGATATTTTCCGACGAGCACGTGGTGCAGTGTTTATGTTCATCCACACAAGCATGCGATAAACATATCAATAACACTCATGCTTTATTTCACACACAAAGCATACAGAATAAATACAACAATATGATAAAATCAAATATCCCTATAAGCCTCCTCTATTTTATCCCCTCCTGACAACAGCGTGCTGTGGCTGTAAGGGGTATGTGACTCCTGCCCCTTTCATCACGTACACTCATTGCATGATACTCCTATCTATTGCACAATAACACTATCCACCATATATCAGCATAAAACAAGGATTTCATCAACACCTTGGCAAATATTCCAGTCAAGACAACGCTGTGTTGTCAGGTGGTTTCCCGCCTCCCTCTGCTAAATGTTTCACCATGTCATTCCTCACTAGCTATTGCATACTATATTTATTTGATTCACTGTCACTATTATTCAATGGCTGAATACTCATATTGGGTGCAGGGTAGAGGGAATGAAGTTGTTGGGACTCACCGAAAAACAGGGTAGGCCCAGCACAATTTTTGTTGGGCCAACGGCTGATAATGGCCAGGAATGATTCACAAAAACCTAATTCCCTATTGCAAACACCAAATCTTATCTCAATAGTGCCCCAAAAGTAAACACAAGCACTATTGGTATAGTGGAATATGATGCACTTCCCAGAACAGGGTAAATTGAGTACTATTTAAATGCCCAGCCACGTGCTACCTTCTCCCTCGACAACTGGTGCAGAACTAATCAACCTGGCCAGGCTGCCGCATGTCTCAGGCCCCGAGGTTGCCATGTGATTACGTTTGACGAGAGGCGAGGTAACTATGATGCATCCAAAAATGACGCCGATCAGCCAAAACATTTTTCTCTGATGAAGGTTTTTTTGCTTTTATGACGACAAATGCGTCATCGAGGATAGTCGCAGACACGCCCAAATGACAACAAATGAGTCATCACGGGCGGAGGGGTTAAGTTAAAAATTAAGGGTAAAGAAACAATGAATGAGGAGGAAATGAGATCCATTGTAAAAGGATACTGGAAGAGGGGTAATGCTGAAAAACAATGAGGAAGAATCCACAGAAAATATGTTGTTATATAGTGACAACAAAGAACTGGGAAATGTAAGGATAGAAGAAAAAGATGTAGAGAAGCTGTTAAAGCAGTCAAGAATGGAAAGACAGGAGGAACAGATGGAATAGTAGGCAAACGTATTAAGTATGGTGGAGAAAAACTGACAATGGCATTGACAAATTTGTTTAACAGTATCCTGGAGGAAAGGTAGGTACCGCAGGACTGGAAAAGAAGTAGGGTGACACTCATACATGAGAGTGGAGGAAAAGCTAAGGAGGAAATTGGTATCTATAGGCCCATTACCATCATGAATGTATTGGCTAAGATGTTTGGGATGAAACTAAATGAAAAACTAACATCATGGGCAGAACAGTACAAAGTATGGGGCAAGGAGCAGAGTGGGTTCAGGAAGGGTAGGGGAGGCCTTGAAAATGTTTTTGTAATGAAAGAAATCATAGAGAGGAAGAAGGAGCAAAGAGTTGAGTTATACTTAATATTTTTAGACTTTGAAAAAGCTTATGATACAGTTTATAGATGTAAACTGCTGAAACTATTGAGACATATTGGGGTGGATGGCAAGGTAGTGGAAATAATATAGAGGTGGTATGAAGAAAATAAGGTGAAATTCACAATAGGAAATATAAGTACAGGATGGATTAACAATAAAGTCGGGGTGAGTCAAGGCTGTGTTTTGTCCCCTACGTTACTCAACATTTGTTTGGAAGAACTATTAGTAAGAATCAGGAAATCAGGCAAAGGAGTGGGTATTGGAGATTGTAAAGTAGGATGCCTAGCTTATGCCGATGATGTGGTATTCATGGCAGAAAACAGGAAAGACACGGAAGATCTACTGGAAATAACTGACAGATTTGGGAGGGAATGGAACCTAAGATTCAGTGCAAGAAAATGCAAGGTGGTGGAATATAATAGCAGGGAGAAGAGCCAGTGGGTTATTGGGAACAATGTAATGGAAATTGTAGATAAATACACATACTTAGGTATAGAAGTGAGTAAGGAAGGAATAGGAAGGGAAAAAAAAAAAAAAAAAGATTAATGAAGGGAAAGCTCAGAAGATGGCAGGCATGATTATAAATGGAAGGTGTACAGTGATTAATAAGTATAATGTGGATAAGGGTCTGTGGAAAGGAATAGCAGTGCCTTATTGTCACTATGAATCGGAAATAACAAATTACCGAGATGGAGGCATTATGAAACTAGAAAATGTACAAAACCTAGTGGGTAGATGGCGCCTGGGGGCCTCAAGAGGTACAGCAGTAGAAGCCTTAAGGGGAGACATGGGCTGGAGCACATTCAAGGAAAGAAGAGTAAAAGGAAAATTAGGGTTCAGAAAGAAAATAGAAAAACTCAATGGGGAAAGATGGGCTAAGAGGGTGCTGGAGGAAAGAGAGGCAAGATCATCGTTGGGGAGAGAAATTAACAGATGGAAGAGGGGAGAAAACCTGGCTGAGGGTTGGAACCATATGGAAGGCAAAGAAATTAAGAAAAGGATTGAAGAGAACGGATTGAGCAGAAAGAAAGCGGGATTAACGGGAGAGCCAACCTTGAAATGGTATAAAAGAAAGCAAAAACCGGAAGGACTAAACTGGCATGTAGGAGACTGGGGAGGTAAGCTGTTAGTTAAAGCAAGGACGGGTACTCTGGAAGTGAACGGAAGAAATAGAAAGGAACAGGACAAGAACTGCAAATTATGTGAGGGGATAAACGAAACTATAGAGCACCTAATTGTTGAATGCAACAACTATGAAGAGCAAAGGGAAAAGTTAATAGCATCGGTAGTAGCGGTGATAGGAATGGAGGAATGGCAGAGAAGACATGAGGAAGAAGATGGGGGCATTACTGGGACTATATTGGGATAAGGAAAAAACAGGGAGAATAATGAAGTTTGCAAAAATATTCTTAATACAATGTTGAAGAAAAGACAAGAGTAAAAAAGACATTATATAATCATATAAAAAAGGCAAAGTAAGAAAGTAGAAATGAAGTGTGAGCAAGAAAAGAGAAGAGGATAAGAAGCAAGAAGAGAACGAGGACCTACGAAGTGATACAAAGCGACAGAGGTCACGAGAAGAAGAAGAAGTGTGGTAATCATAGGGGCATTTGTCTTCTTAGTGTAATAGGAAAAGTATATGGTAGAATACTTATTGACAGAGTCAGGAAAATAACAGAGGAATTAGTGAGAGAACAGGGAGGTTTTAGGGAGGGATGAGGTTGTGTAGATCAGATATTCATTCTTAGAGCTTTAGTGGAAAAGTTTCTGGAGAAATGAAAGAAGTTGTATGCGGCATTCATCGTTTTGGAGAAAGCATATGACAGGGTGGATAGACAAGGATTGTGGAAAACATTAAGAATATATGGAGTAGATGGGAAGTTGCTGAAGGCCGTGAAGAGTATGTATGAGGATGCTAAGGCTGCAGTGCGTTTGGGTAGTGAACTGAGTGAATTTCTCTATCTGAACGTTGCATTGAAACAAGGATGTGTCATGTCCCCATGATTATTCAATCTGTACATGGATGGGGTTATAAAAGAGATACAAGATAGGGCAATGGATGTTGGAGAGACCCTAGTGAGAGAGGGCACTGTTTAGAAACTCCCTGTGCTGTTGTTTGCAGATGATACTGTACTGTTAAGTGAAGATGAAGTGGAGCTGAAAGGCTTGGTGGATTAGTTTGGGAGCGTGTGTAGAAAACGGAATCTAAAGGTGAAGGTAGGGTAAAGTTATGGTCGAGAGAAGTGAAGTCATGTACAGTGAGGTTCGATGAGGAGGAAATGGAAAATGTGAGTGCGTTTAAGTACTTGGGTAGCATGATGAATAAGGATGGAAGTTTAGAAGGTTGAAGTGCTTGAAAAGGTACAGTCGGCCTAATAAGTGACGGCGGAGTATCCAGAAGTTTTCGGTCAGCGATAGTGCACATACTCTTCCTTATATATCTACGAGGTGAAACCTAATCCGTAAAATTGTTACAAAAAACAATAAATCAATGCCAAAGTACCTGTATATTTAAAAATTGTAGGAAGCAGTTTGTTAGTTACGATAATAGGATATCCTAAACGGATGGTTTATTTCCGGAAATGTTTAAAGTGGAGGGAGATAGATTAATAATGATCTTGACCAAGCTATTCAATAAGATATGGGTGACGGGGTTACTACCATCAGTTTGGAAGAATGGTGTAATTGTTAAAGTTCCGAAGAAGGGAGACCTGAGTGAATGTGGTAATTGGAGGGGAATCTCTTTGTCACCGATAGCTTTGAAAGTTTTCAGTAGAGTGTTGTTAAATAGGTTGGAGCCAGTGGTTGAGGGTATTCTGAGGGATGAACAGGCTGGTTTTAGAAAGGGACGTGGTTGCAATGATCAGATCTTTATAGTTAGGCATTTGATGCAGCAAGTTAATGAAATGAGAGTACCGTTAAGTCTTTGTTTTGTTGATTTTGAAAAGGCTTTTGATAGTGTTTCGAGAGAGACTATGGGGAAGATCATGAGACATTATGGAATACCAGAGGAGTTTGTGAGGGTCATTATGAACATGCATGAGGACACATTTTGTAAAGTGATGGTTGATGGTTGTCTGAGTGATTCGTTTGAAGTCAAGTCCGGAGTAATTCAAGGTGGTGTTCTATCGCCTTTACTATTTATATTGGTCATTGATTACATTATGAGACGCGTTGGAACAGAAACCGGTGCAGGTATACTTTGGGGAGAGAACAGGAAACTTTTGGATTTAGATTATGCAGATGATATAGTTTTGATTTGCGATGGGCCAGAAGAGATGCAGAGAGTGTTGGACTGTTTGGTGAGTGAAGGTCGCAAGGTGGGTTTGGTTATTAATTGTGGAAAAACTGAAATAATCAATATGAATATGGAAAATGCACAGGAATGTGTAATTGGAGGTATGGTTGTAAAGCAAGTTGATAGGTTTAAATATTTAGGTACTTATTTAGCCAAGGATGGTTCTTTGAACTTTGAATTCGAGGAAAGGTTAAAGAAGGCTAATCAGGCAATGGGAATGCTTAAAAATATTTGGAATAATAACAATTTCTCTGTGCATACAAAAATCAAACTTTATAAGGTAATGGTTAGGAGTATCTTAATTTATGGACACGAGTCTTGGTACAGCACAGTGACTATGGAAAATAAATTCTTGGTGTCTGAAAATAAAGCACTTAGAAGAATATTAGGAGTTAAGTGGTGGGAAAGGATACCAAATAGTAGAATTAGAGAAATAACGGGAGTGCAGCCGATCGATGAATATGTTAGATTCTCACGATGGAAGTGGCTAGGACATGTGTATAGGAGACAGGGAATAGTACGAGGTACACCAGGGTGGGTGGCACTTGGTAGCAGAGGTAGAGGAAGGCCAAAAGAGACGTGGGTGAGGACAATGAGACGGGAAGCTGGAGATGAATGTTGGGGAGATCTTGAGGAGTTAGCACAAGATAGGATGTGGTGGTGTGAGTTCATCGAGGCCCTATGCATCCCCGAGGGTGCCACAGGAAATGATTGATTGATTGAAACGGAACTAATTGAAATTTCACAACTGTCGCTCAGGGACAGTCAGGAATCATTTGTGGAGTTAAAATCTAGTATGGTAACACGTGATAATTTTTAGTTGCGTAACACTGTGCAAAAGAGAGCTTCAATAAACAATTAAAATTAGTAATTATTATTTATAAAATAAATTCCGTTACAATACTAGGGAATAATTTAAAGTCATTTATTTCCGTTTCCAATGTCTTCATGGAAGACGACAGAAAGCGGGAAGGTGGCGTAAGCCAATAAGCTATTTTAAATGTTTTGATCAGCACGCACGAAAGGAGATAACATTTACCCAAAGATATGCAGGTATTACACTGCCTTTGGCCAGTTTTCCATTAGGAAAAATCTCTGGATTATTTAATATAAGCCAGAGGGCTATCGGTGAAAGAAGTATAAAAAAAAGAACCTTGAAATTTGCCTTGTGTCGGAGCTCCTTGGTGAATGCTAACTTCTGTCATAGCCTGATATCCTCAGTGCATCATCGATTAGCAAGAGTAAGAAAATGCAGAGGTTCATAAACAAATCATTGAGTTCAAAACTTCCAAATCAGCATTTTCTGTTCAGCAGGACATTGCAGTTTATTTAAAAAGATATAAAGATTAAAAGACGGAGTAATGAGTGCGTGCATTTGCATTGCAAGAGTTTATGTTTTGGTCCTCTTTATTGCCTAGTGTAAGAGAAAAAGGCAGAATCTGTCATACCTCCTTACAAGTAAAAATAATTTTGCATCAATTGGGAATAAAATTGCTAATTATAATTACTACTGGTGAGAGGAAGACGGAATAAAAGGCGTACGGTCTTGTTGCTACTGCAGGTAAGGGATCATTGCAAAGAATAATTTCATTATTATGGCATCTTTATTGTTGCTGTATCATCACCACAGCATTTGAAAATAAGGCAGTGTACTGCAGTCACAAGAATTTTCCTTAACTGGTCTTCAGAACTAAAGCATCTGTATTTGAATCCTGGCAAACAAATCAGGAACACGGAGCTATAGGCCTACTACCCACCGCGCGCGGAATAATACATTTCATATTCATTCAAATCGGGAAAGGTAACTAAGTGTTAACTTCTAATATATCACTGCCTCCTATTATTAATTTTACATCATTCTTAGCGCTATAGAAGCATCTGTATTTGAATCCTGGCAAACAAATCGGAAACAGGGAGCTATAGGCCTACTACTCACCGCGCGCGGAGTAATACATTTCATATTCATTTAAATCGGGAAAGGTAACTAAGTGTTAACTTCTAATATATCATTGCCTCCTGTTATTCATTTTACATCATTCTCAGCGCTATATAATATATATTTTATTTGACATGACGTGATGAAAGCATTGAATGTTTACCTTATATTCACTGGTTTCATTGAACGTATGGCAGTGCAGAGTGACCGAAGCAATCTGAAACTCTGCCATCACATCTTAGGGCGACTGTACAACAGGGAAGAAAGGTTGCTGGTTCCTTAAAAGCAGTAATAAGAAACAGGGAAGTGAGCATGGAAGTGAAACAGATACATGACGGTATTGTGATATCAACTCTGATGTATGGAAGTGGAGCTTGGATCTTGCTGAAGGGACAGAAGTCAAGAGAGCAATGGAAATGAGTTATTTAAGAGGAGAATGTGGAGTCACATGGAGAGACAGACTGACGAATGAGGAAGTGAAGGAGCGTTGTGGTGTGGATGTGGATGTGAAAGGAAGCTTTAGGAAAAACACACTGAAGTGGTTTGGCCATGTGGAAAGGATGGTGGGTGAGAGATTGACGAGGAGAGTGTATGTAAGTGAGATGGATGGGGGGAGATGGAGGAGGAGGCCAGGGATGAGATGGAGGGATGGAGTGGAGAGGTATATGAGAGGGGAGTGTAGGCTGGGAACAGGGCAATGAAATGGCGGGGGACAGGGCGACATGGAGACGATTTGTTTGTGGCCACCCCTTACGGGATTAAGAAATCTGGCAATAGATAGATAGATAATACCACTCAAGGATGAGCAACTGGCCACTTGGTAAAAAAGTCTTGGCTCCATGGACCCTGAGATAGGACCTGTCCGGAGATAGGCCGTGTAGTACAGGACCTATCTCCTGACGCTTACACTTTTGAGGAAGCAATAAAGGATTGAATGATGATGATGATGCTGTTGCAGTCTTGTACATTTTATAGTTTCCTTTTTTTTTTTAATCTGTGTTTACATATTATCATTGTGTGTGTGTGTGTGTGTGTGTGTGTGTGTGTGTGTGTGCGCTCATCTGGGATTAGTTATTCTTTTATGCAAGGAAGAAGGAACCAAAGGCCAGGAGCCCGCAAAAGGAACCAAAGGCCAGGAGCCCGCAAAAGGAACCAAAGGCCAGGAGCCCGCAAACTGTTCCAAAAAAAGGAAAAAACAAAACAAAGGAGAGCCAAATTCAAGATCCGTTCATTTCGAGTTGACACACTGCATTTGAAAGACTGGAGATCATAGAAAGTAGGAAATACAGACAGAGGGAGACAGTTCCGGAGCTGACCTGTTCCATAAATGAAGGACTGGAAGTAACGGTTAACTCTTACATTAGAGAGCTGGACAGAAAAGAAATCAGTGTTTGTTGCTAGATGGGTGCTACGAGCCCGTCATAGAGGTGGAGGGATGCAAGCAGACAGTTCAGGGGAGCAGTGACCATGGAGGTAGCGATAGAAAAGACATGAAGATGCAACAGTGCGGCGAAGAGACAGAGGTTGAAGGGAGCCAGTGAGAGTAGGAGAGTTAATGAGATGAAAAGCCGTTGACTCCACCCTACTGAGAAGAGTTGTATGTGGGGAGCCTCCCCACACATGAGAATTGTACTTCGCACAGGGGCGAAGAAAACCCATGTGTAACAACAACTGTGCAAGGGTAAAGAAGGTACTGAGTCGGCTTAGCACACTTAATCTCTTGGACGCAGAATTTATAAGAGATGTAATATGATCTGTCCAAAATAAATCCCGAGTGAATGAAACCAAAAGCATGTTCTAGGATGATGCAGGATTGAGCTGGATATTATTAAACATTAGTGGGTATTCCTGTGGAAGACTGTGTCGGGTTGATATGTGAAAGAACTGAGTCTTTGATGCATTAAAAACAACAAGATTACTTTTACCCCAGTCAGAGATACGAGCCAAGTGTGCCATAGCCTAATCCCTTGTTTGTTGAAGCAACTGCAGAGATGGACGTTACGGGAACCGAATGGAAAGGTGATGGATGGAATCATCAGCTTACGTGTGGATAGGGTTAGATGTACAGCTTAGAAGGTCATTGATGAATAAAAGGAAGAGAGCTGGTGATAGGACAGAGCCCTGAGGAACACCACTGTTTATAGATTTAGGAGAAGAGCGATGGCCGTCTACAACAGCGGCTATAGAACGACAAGAAAGAAAGCTATAGATGAAGGCACAGATAGAAGAATAGAAACCGTAAGAGGGCATTTTGGAAGTTAAAGATTTATACCAGACTCGATCGAAAGCCTTTGAGATGTCAGGTGCAATGGCAAAGCTTTCGCCAAAGTCCCTAAAGGAGGATGACCAGGAGTCTGAAAGGTAGGTGAGAAGATCGCCAGTGGATCGTCTCTGACGGAACCCATACTGACGATCAGAAGGAGGGTTGAAATAGGAAAGATGTTTTAAAAATTTTCTGTTAAGAATTGACTCGAAAACTTTTGAGACACAGGATGTTAAAGCAATTGGACGATAGTTAGAGGATTGGGAATATTCACCCTTCTTTGGGAATGGCGAATGAGAGCAAACTCCCAGCAAGAAGGAAGGGTGCAAGTTGATTGACAAAGGCGAAAAAGTTTACCTAGGCAGCATGTAATCACAGAGGCACAGTTCTTGAGGACAACAGGAGTGACTCCACCAAGCCCTATGCCTTCTTTGCATTGAGGCCAGTGATGACAGAAAATACATCAGCTGAAGAAATTTTAATGACAGCCATGAGGAAATCAGAAGGGGGAAGTGATGGAGGAACAGCATCGGAATCGTCTAAGGTGAAATTGGAGTGTAACATTGTGGCTTCATTTTCTGTGTGTGTGTGTGTGTGTGTGTGTGTGTGTGTGTGTGTGTGTGTGTGTGTGTGTGTGTACCCTCCACTTCTAAATCCTTTCTCCTCAGAAAAGAAAATCATCTGAAAGTAAGAATGCAAATGAAAATACGTCAGCAATTTGAAGGCGTCAGCACATTTCGTAACTAGCAAGTCTTAATAACACATTCTTGCCAAGTCCAGAGTATTTGCTACAGTTTCTGAGGTATTTTTTGAACTGGAAGGGTAAAACATATGCTTGGTTGATTATTTTTAAAGCGAGGGACCCTTTTAATCCAGTTCACTATGACTGCCATCATTTGAATTTAATATTAAGCTTTGACTTTTTTAAATTCATTTTCCATTCTCCCCTCTCCCTCCAGTCTCGTCTTCCACATCTTCCTCTCTCTTAACTCCGTCCTGCCCCATAAACTACAGCCCTTCGTGCTGATCATCATCTGTCCGATCCGATAATACAGTAATACACACTAAAGCTGTTAACGTAAAGGTGTACTGACATACCGCCACAGTTGACATAACTCCGCCTGACCTACCCTAGTCTAACTCGGGTAATCTAATAAATCTAATAAAACGTAAGAGGATGTGGTGGTCTTGTGCTATGAGAACGGGAGATCAATCCCAAGCTGGGGAAAGGAACAGTCTGATTTCATGCATTTTGTTAAAAATGTCCTTTCCGACATTTCCAAAATACACCGGCATCATATGAAACACCTTTGGTAATACAGTCAAACCAGCCAAGAACAAGAAGCACTTGCAACGTGCAATATTTGTACGCCGTACAGTCTATTTTTTTTTTTTTTTTTTTTTGAGGGGGAGGGGGAGGGGCGATCATGATGATGAGAATATACTGGAAAATAATCGCATACAAATCAGTCATCTTCCTTGCATTTGATCTACTGTTTATACAATATCATGATACGTAATCAAACTCTGAAACAGATAAGCAGCGTGCTTGGACACGACAGGAGTCTACTGATTGTAGGAATGAACCTTGAGGCCAACACTATAGTCCTGCCCTGTGTCCATGACCTGAGACTGATTGCTCTCAAAATCAAGTAACTTAATCTTACCCTAAATCCGTTTACCAAGTTTGGTTATAATCGATCAAATGGGCTTAAGTAGACTTTGTCCGACGACTAGGCCTTTGACCTATTGTTCTGAAAATTATGTAATATTATCCACGTTTGCTCTGAAACCTTTCAAACAAGTTTAATTCAAATAGAACCTGAGCGACTTCGGTCAAAAGACCGAACTTTTGACCTTAATAAATGATCTTTATCTTTCACCAATTTTTCTCAAAATTGATTAACTTCCTTCTTTTATATTCCTCAGCTTATGATGAAGACAATTGGCAGGGGCCTAAACACCCGTTCGGAAAATATCAATCGACATGGAACTGAAACAGGTCCATCTGGGACCAAATTCCAACCAGCCACCCAAGTTTCATCAATATTATTTTTCCAGTTTTGGCTGTACTACACGCGAGGGCGCGCGCGCGCACACACACACACACACACACACACACACACACACACACACACACATATATATATATATATATATATATATATATATATATATATATATATATATAGATAGATAGATATAGAGACAGATATATATATATATATATATAGATATATTTATGTATATATATATATAGATATAGATATAGATATATCTATCTATCTATCTATCTATCTATCTATCTATCTATATATATATATATATATATATATACTCCCTGGGGGTAGGGTTTTTTTTCAAGAATACCCCCCAGTATCCCTGCTTGTCGTAAAAGGCGACTAAAAGGGTTGGCGGAGGGTTAGTGCCCCTCCCCGGAAAACAACTAACTAAAAAAACAAACAAGAAGCCTCGGACAAGGACTGACCAAACGTTGACGACCAAGGACCTGACAAAGGACATTGCAATTGGAACCTGGAATGTAAGGGGAGCGAATGATGAGGTGAAAGAGAGAGATATTGTCCAGGTGCTTGAGGGTGCGAAAGTGGATGTATGTGGAATAACTGAAACAAAATGGAGAGGAGAAAGTGTGAGAGAATGGGAATATGGTTGGGGTATATGTGCAGGAGTAGGTGAGAATGAGAGGGCAAAGGAAGGAGTATGTATAGTTGTGAGTAAAAGATGGAAAAGGAGCATAAGACAGTATGGATCAGTTGGATCAAGGATTGTGTGGGTAAAGTTGAAAGTTGCAATACAAATGTGGGCGATTGTGTGTGTGTATGCGCCAACGCAAGATCGTGCTAGAAGAGTGAGAGAAGAGTTCTGGACAAATGTAGAAGTGTGCATGGAAAAGTTTGGAAGGAATGAGAGAGTGTTTTTGATTGGTGATATGAATGGTAAAGTTGGGAATGTGAAGGTGGATGGAATAGTTGGTGAGTGGGGTGTGCCTGCTGGGGTAGATGAGAATGGGAGTGCGTTAGTGGACATTTGTGCTGGGAGGGGGTTGGTGATAGCCAATACCCTCTTCAGGCATAAAATGATCCACAGGTATACATGGCGAGTGATGAGAAGGGTGGGTGGTGAACTGAGTGAAAGGAAGGCAATGATTGATTATGTGTGTGTGGATGAAAGGATGCGAAGATGTATATTGGATGCAAGAGTTTATAGAGGTTGGGGGAGTGGACATTCTGACCACTACTTGGTGATGGCCAGAATTAAAGTTCAAGTAAGATGGAGGAATAGAAGAAGGGAAAGACGAGAGGAAGGAGTAGTTGCAAGGAGAGTGGAAAGGTTACAAGAGGATGAGAAAAAGGCAGAGTATAAGAGAGAAGTGGAGGAACGATTGGGCAAATATGAATTGGAGCAGATGGGGGACGTGGAAGGTGTGTGTAGAATATTTACAGAAGAAATATGTGCAGCATGTGATGTGGTGTGTGGAAGGAAGAGAAGACGGAGGGGGGTGCAAGGAACAGCGTGGTGGACTGAAGAGGTGAAAAGGGCTGTGGCACAAAAGAAGAAAGCATACAATGAATGGATGAGAAATAGGGGCGTGGAAGAAGTTTAGAGGCGGAAGAGAGAGTTATATGTAGAAAGAAAGAGAGAGGTGAAAAGATTAGTAAGAGAGAGTAAGAAGAGAGTGGATGAGGAATTTGGAAGGAATTTGAGTGTAAAGTGGAGGGACTGTAAGAAAATGTTCTGGAAAGAGGTGAAAAGAGTAAGACAGGGTGGAAGTGAAGTTAGCAGGGGAGTGAAAGATAAAAATGGTAGATTACTAGTGGAGAAGGGAGAAAAAGTGAGCAGATGGAGAGAACACTTTAAGGAATTGTTGAACGTGGAGGATGGAAGTAATGCGAGTATAAGTGGCTGGGAATGGCTGGGAGAAGGAGGGAGGTGAGAGGACAGGAAGAAATCAGTAGGATAGAAGTTGTGGAAGCAATGAAGAAAGTTAAATCAGGGAAAGCCCCAGGAATTGATGGAGTGTGTGGTGAAATGCTGAAGCATGGGGGAGAGATAGTAGTAGAATGGATGTGGAAGATGTGCAGATTGGCCTGGGAGGAAGGTAGAGTCCCGGAGGATTGGAAGTCAGGTATAATTATTCCCTTGTACAAAGGAAAAGGGGAAAAAGAAGTGTGTAGTAATCATAGGGGCATTTGTCTTCTTAGTATAATAGGAAAAGTGTATGGTAGGATACTTATAGACAGAGTTAGAGAAAGAACAGAGAAATTAGTTGGAGAAGAACAGAGAGGCTTTAGGAAGGGAAGAGGTTGTGTAGATCAGATATTCATTCTCAGATCTTTAGTGGAAAAGTTTCTAGAGAAGGGAAAGAAGTTGTATGCGGCTTTCATGGATTTGGAGAAAGCATATGACAGGGTGGATAGACTAGGATTGTGGAAAGTGTTAAGAATATATGGAGTAGATGGGAAGTTGTTGAATGCTGTGAAGAGTATGTACGATGGTGCGAAGGCTGCAGTGCGTGTGGATGGTGAACTAAGTGAATTTTTCTCTTTGAAAGTTGGGTTGAAACAGGGATGTGTCATGTCTCCATGGTTGTTCAATGTGTACATGGATGGGGTAATAAAAGAGGTACAAGGTAGGGTAGTGGATGTTGGAGTGGCCCTGGTGAGAGAGGATAGTGTTTGGAAACTCCCTGTACTGTTGTTTGCAGATGATACTGTGTTGTTGAGTGAAGACGAAGGGGAGCTGCAAGGCTTGGTGGATGAGTTTGAGAGAGTGTAAGAAACGGAATCTAAAGGTGAATGTAGGGAAGAGTAAAGTGATGGTCTTTGAGAGAGGTGAAGTCAGTGAATGTACAGCGAGGTTGGATGGTGAGGAATTGGAAAATGTGAGTACGTTTAAGTACTTGGGTAGTGTGATGAGTAAAGATGGAGGTTTGGAGGGTGAAGTGCTTGAAAGGGTACAGCAGGGAAGAAAGGTTGCTGGTTCTTTGAAAGCAGTGATAAGAAACAGGGAAGTGAGCATGGAAGTGAAAAAGTTACTACATGACAGTATTGTGGTACCAACTCTAACGTACGGAAGTGAAGCTTGGACGTTGTTGGAAGGACACAAGTCAAGAGTGAGAGCCGTGGAAATGAGTTATTTAAGAGGAGCCTGTGGAGTCACATGGAGAGACAGGCTGACGAATGAGGATATAAAGGAGCGTTGTGGTGTTGATGTGGATGTGATAGGAAGCGTTATGAGGAACACACTGAGGTGGTTTGGCCATGTGGAGAGGATGGAGGGTGAAAGACTGACGAAGAGAGTGTATGTGAGTGAGGTGGAGGGGGAAAGAGGGAGGGTGAGGCCGAGGATGAGATGAAGAGATGGGGTGGAGAGGTATATGAGAGAGGGGGGTGTGAGTTGGGAGCAGGGGAGTGAAAGGGCGGGGGACAGGGCGACTTGGAGGGGATTTGTTTGTGGCCACCCCAAACGGGATTGAGGCGTCTGGCAATAGAATATATATATATATATATATATATATATATATATATATATATATATATATATATATATATATATATATACATCATCCTTATTATTATTATTATTATTATTATTATTATTATTATTTTGTGGTAGGTAGGGGCGCTCACCATCCACTCACTCGATGTAGTGCTGCTATCGAGTGTCTGCTCTTTCCTCTCTTCCATCCTTCTTTCCTTCCATCCTCTTCTGTTCTTTCCTTCATTCTTTCCTTGTCCTTCTGCCTACGGGTAACTTTACACTCCCTCTTCTGTCTTTCTTTCCTTCATTCTTTCCTTTTCCTTCTGCCTGTGGGTGACTCTACACTAAGTGACAAGCCATATGGTTTCCTGTACACCAGGAAACCGTTTACTACGCTGGGTGGTAACCACATAGCCAAATTTTGGCACCTGGTGGTTTAATGGGTAATTATTGCACTCCAGCCGGATTGAGCCGGTGAAGGTTTATATCCAAGGGATGGTTGGGGTTGATTGCCCATGTAATGCCACTCAGGGATGCGTGAGGCTGGTCACTCTCATCTTAAATGTCGAGACCAACTGCCTAGCCCCGGGCTCCTACGCTCCTCATGGGGCAATGTAGGATTAGATGATGGATGGATGGATGGATTATTATCATTATTATTATTATTGATATTGTGGTAGGTGGGGGCGCCGCCATCCACTCACTCGATGTAGTGCTGCTCTTGGGTGTCTGCCCTTTCCTCTCCATCCTTCATTCCTTCCTTTCTCTTCTGTCTTTCTTTCCTTCATTCTTTCCTTGTCCTTCTGCCTACGGATGACTTTACACTCCCTCTTCTGTCTTTCTTTCCTTCATTCTTTCCTCTTCCTTCAGCCTGTGGGTGACTCTACACTGAGTGACAAGCCAAATGGTTTCCTGTACACCAGGAAAGCATTTACTACGCCGGGTGGTAACCATATAACCAGATTTTGGCGCCTGGTGGTTTTAGTGGGTAATTATTGCGCTCCAATCGGATTGAGCCGGTGAAGGTTTATATCCAGGGGGTGGTTGGGGTTGATTGCTCATGTAATGCCACTCAGGGATGAGTGAGGCTGGTCACTCTCATCTTAAATGTCGGGACCAACTGCCTAACCCCGGGCTCCTACGCTCCTCATGGGGAGGTGTAGGATTGGATGATGGATGGATGGATGGATTATTGTTATTATTATTGTTATAAATGTTAGTACTACTACTACTAATATTTCGTCTGAGGGCTGTTTAGGGTATATTTATAACCATTTGACTGTAAAATGTTTCTCTTTGTTGAATGAAATCTGCTAGATTTCGCCGATAAAAAAATTGTCTTGGTGCTAAAAGAGCTACAACCCACCAGCACCGACACACAAAGAACTAATGAATGGACGAGTTACCAGATATCGAGGAATAACACTATATCTTAACACGCTCTCGTTATTATTAGGGTAAAGAGCAGAGGTGGCGGCGTCTGAACGGGATTTGGAAGCGTCGTTTGAACAAACACTGAGAATCTGATATCACATTTATTATTGGATATGGCGAAGGGAGAAGAGGAGGAAGAAAGAATAAAGAGCAGGAAGGAGAGGGTGGAAGGAAAGGCAACTGAGAGGAATGGGTAAGGGAGGAGAGAAGACAGAGAAAATCCATGAACAGAAAGTACTGATATGGCAAAGTGGAAAGGGGAGAAAAAAGGAAAAATAAGAAAAGTAGGACATGAGGGTGGTATATGGATTTGTTTCAGCAGGAGAAAATGTAAGGAAAGAGAGAGAGAGAGAGAGAGAGAGAGAGAAGAATGGATAAATGGGAGGGTGGAAGGAAGAAGAGGACGGATTGTGAGGCAGATGTTGGATGGAAGGAAAGGGAAAATACCTTGGAGGAGATGGACGGAACGCAAGGAGAAAAGGAAAGAATTAAGTAGAAGAAGCGGGTGGATAAGAAGAAATGATAATAGAAAAGAGATTAGAAGTGGGAGAACGAACAATATTGGAAGTGTTGTTAGCGTTGCCTATGCCGAATGGGTGAAGGAGAAGGAATATGAAGAGGAGGCAGAAGAAAGATGGAAGGAGAGAACGAATGATGGAAGGAAAGAACGAAAGATGGAAGAAGAGGGAGAAAGTGAAAGAAAAATTAACTAGAAGGAGGAGAGCAGATGGTAGGTGAGAATGGAGCAAGAAAAGAAGAAAGGAAGGACGGATGGAGAGGTGGAGGATGCCTAAGAAGAAATATTAGACTGGAAGACTAGGAGACACACAAAGTGGAAAGGAACTAGAAGTGAGATAGGGAGAGCTAATGACAGGCACAAAGAAAGGATAGGAGAGGTGAGAATGGAGGATAGGGTGAGAAGAAAGGAGAAAGTGAGGAAGAGTGTGTTACTGCAGGAGGATACAAGGAGATATTAACAAAAGAGAGGAAATAGAAAAGAATAATAAAGGAGCAGGACAAGGTGAGACACAAGGACAAAAAAAGAGATGGTGAAGAGAGAATGAAAAAGGACGCAAAGTGAAGAGTGCACAAGAAGGACAGATAACTACAGTAAGTAGGGGAAGAAATAAGGGAAGTGGATGGAATGGAGTAAAGAAATAGAGGCAGAGAGTGAATGAGATTGAAAAACGATAATTAGGGTAGGGGGAACGGTAACAGGAAATGAAGCAATTACAGAGTGAACGAAGAAAGAAGAACAGAAAATTAGAGAATGAATGGGAAGGATGAGTAGGACTATGGAGAGGCCCAGGAGGTGAAGAGAGAGGAGAAAGATGAGAGGGGTTGTGGATGAGGAGCAGAGACTGAGTAAAATACCCCTGCTAATACCAGTACCCCAGTCCTGTGAGACAACCCTATAGCATGTATTTAATATGGACAGTGGGTGTTGGCGCCGAATTGGTGACATGTAGAGGTGTATGGCATGTAGGAGGACTACTGGGCCTTGGGAGCAGGATGTGAAGCCTATGCCCTGAGTCGAACACACACATTTAAGAAAAAAAAAATCATTGAAAATGAGAAGAGCAGAGAAAAAAAGTGTGGATGAGAAATGAGAGAGAGAGAGAGAGAGAGAGAGAGAGAGAGAGAGAGAGAGAGGGCATACCAAAATAGGATAACTGAGAGGGAAGTGAGGAATGGATATAGGCAGGAGGGGACAAGAAATGGTGCATAAGGAGTAGGAGACAGAAGAGGAAAAACAGTGAAACTGTAGATGACAGAGCAAGAAATAATAACCGGAAGGAAAAGAAGTTGATAGAATGGTGAAAACAGGAGTAGCTGTGGAAGGACAATATGTGAGGGAAGAATGAATAGCAAGAGGGAAAAATTAAACCAGTGGCAAATTTGTATCAGAGAGAGAGAGAGAGAGAGAGAGAGACAGACAGACAGACAGACAGACAGACAGACAGACAGACAAACAGACAGACAGAGAAAAAAAAAATAAAGAGAGGAGGGGGGTATAGGTGGAAAAGTGAGGCAATGACAAGAAAAAAATGAAAGAAAACCAGTGAAGTAAAGTCAGAGTGTGCTCATTGTAATATACTAACCAAGGAACTGAGTAACTGCTAAAAACGAACAAGGATGGCTTATATAATGCCACAATTAAGTGCAAGACAAATATTATAGTCTATGCACTATCATCTAATTCTTTACTCTAAAGGCGAGTATGACCAGTCGCTCGTCCTGAGTGGCAATAGATGCCCTATATACCCCAGTCTCCCTTGGATGTAAATCCTTATGGACCACATCTGACTAGAGTGCCTGAACCCACGAGACTTCCATGTGTTCATTTGGTTATATGGTAACCACTCTCAAATTATTCAATTTCCACTACTCTCATTCTGGACTCATGTCCATCGAACAGGATCCAAGCTTCATTTCCATTCTTAAAAATGGGAATCACCACACTGCCATGCAACGACTTTTATGTTTGTTTTACTCACGTCCCTATTCCCCATCACTGTTTTCAGTGAATCAGCAACTTTTCTTTCCTGCTACACCATTGCATGCACATAACTCTGAACTTAAATCCTCACTCATTGCGATACGAAAAATATTTGAATACACTCACATTCTCCATTTCCTGATCATTGTTATGGGCGTGTATATTACGGTGCACTCTTAACCCTTAGTTAAGCACCAAAAGGGATAAGATAAAGTTTGCAAGAAAACTAACTTAACTTTACTGTACACTATAACATACACAACCAAAGAAGAAACCAGGGTTCGTTTTACAAAGGGGAGGATTCATATAGGCCTCAGGATACAAATATAAAACAAGTTATTTCTTACCTAACCAGAATACACTCAGTGGAAGCTAAGTACTCACAAAGCTCGAGGAAACGTGGAGACTTCGAAGGTTAAATCCAGATATAAATCACACACTAATGTAAATGGAGGAGTGAACCAAAAATGGGAAATTGTACACAAACCTTGAGTTTCGTAATCAAAGTCACGTATTGAGTAGTGCTGGGGAAAAGTGCAACATAATGTGACAAAAGTGTAAAGTGACGGTAATTGTGCACAAATGTGTACAAATGACAAAATGTGTACAATGATATGTGCACAAAATGAGACTAAATGTGTACAGGGATGTGTGTACAAAATAAGACAAATGTGTACAAGGATGTGTGTACAAATAGACAAAATGTGTCTCTTCACACTTTCCTGGAGCTTATAAAGGAGACTTACTCCGCCTTTCTCAGCTAATTAACCACTAGGCTGTCTTAAAAATAATCTCTGTCCATACAGAAACAATAAAGGCATCTGCTACCAATGAGGGCCTCATACACTCCACACAGAACCAATTGCGTGCCATCAAGAACGTGACGAAAGCGCCATTTAGGCTTCTAATTGGCAAACATCCCTACTTTGCTCCTCCCACATTATGTCACACCCACAGTTCAAGGACAAGAGGAACTTCCTGCGTAATTTGTGAGAAAAACATCTGGTGTGTTATCAGTAGAGAAGGCAAAAGTTGACCCCTTGGGTAAATAAACATTGGGACCAGGATTACCCTTACAGGCAGCAAAACTGATAAGAAAAAAGATTTATGTTCTTAATGGCTCGCTTCTCTCTCCTTTCATTATCACCATATCTTCTATTTCACCCATTCGCTACTGGGATAACTACGCCAGTGACACCTCCCTTCCTGAGAAAAGAAATTTCCCAAGGGGAAATTTCTGGATACTGTACAATCAAGTTCTGGACATGTAATCTGCTAAAACATTACTAACACCTTTTACATGTCTTACATCAAGAGAGTATGGTTGCAAAAATAAGGCCCAGTGAGTCAATCTAAGATTTTTGTCCCTAAATCGGGACAAAAATTTCAGAGGGTGGTGATCAGTGTACACTAAAACATCACCTGACCCTGGACCAACATATACAGAGAAGTGTTGAAGGGCAAGTATGAGTGCAAGGAGTTCTTCTCAATAGTTGAATAATTTCTCTGGGCCTTATTGAACCTTTTGCTAAAATAGCACATAGACATCTCAAAGCCTTCATCATTATCCTGAAGCAAAACTGCGCCGGCCCCTAGGCCACTGGCGTCAACAGCTAATTTAAAGGGTTTATCAAAATTGGGAGCTTGAAGCACTGGGTGACTTGACAGGATGGCTTTGACTTTAGAATAGGCTTCCTCACATTCTGGCTTCCACTCATACTTGACTCCTTTTCCTAACAAATCAGTAAGGGGAGCTACAAGATCAGAGAAGTTCAGAACAAAACGTCTGTAGTACCCTACCATACCCAAGAATCGTTGCAACTTTCTCTTATTTTTGGGTTGGGGGGAACAGACTATGGCCTGAACTTTAACATCAGGTGGGCTCACTTGGCCTAAACCAACCACATAACCTAGATACTGCACTCGAGCCCTCACAAATTCACGTTTAGCTAAATTAAGCACTAAATTAGCAGAGGACAGTCTCTGAAACAAGGCATCTAGTTGGCTCAAGTGTTGTTCCCAGGTGTTGCTAAAAATAACAACATCGTCATTGTAAGTGATACAGTTCTCAACATCTTTCGTGAGATCATTCATCAGCCTTTGGAAGGTGGCAGGAACATTCTTCATACCATAGGGCATGACCTTACATTTATAAGTCCTGCCACCAACCACAAAACAGGAAATTTCTTTGGCCCTTCCTGTGAGTGGGACTTACCAATATCCCTTCATTAAATCTAATTTTGTGATAAACTTAGCACTGCCTATCACGTCCACACAATCGTCTACTTTAGCAAATGGGTAAGTATCAGTCTTGGTAAGGGAGTTGACTTTACGATAATCAATACAAAAGCGATGTGACCCATCGGGTTTTGGAACCACTATGACCGGGGAGCACCACTCACTTTGACAGGACTCGATTAACCCCTGTTGCAACATGTATATAGTTCAGTTCCTCTCGAATGATGGTCTGCTTCTGAGGACTAGCTCGGTAGGGGGACTGCTTTACAGGGCTGTCATCTCCAACGTCCACATCGTGCTGTGCCACTTCCGTCCGTCCTGGGGTGTCCCAGAAGACATCAGGGAACTTCCTGAGCAGAGCAACAAGCTCAGGACACCGCTCTGCAGTCAAGTTTATCAGTCGGTGTACTCCAAGCTTCCTGGTTTTCTCTCCAACTGGTCATCTGGTCCAAAGTCAAAGGGCAGCCCTTGTCCTCCGCCGACCCAACAGCCGACACCATGCATGCAGCACTTGGGGGTTCCACGGCTCGCCTGTGGTACTCCTTCAACATATTTATATGGCACAATCTTTGTTACTTGCTCCGGTCTGGGGTTAAAATGACATAATTTACTTCACCTACCCTCTTTTCCACTAGATAAGGGCCTGCAAAACTTGCCTGCAGGGGCTGACCATGAATGGGAAGGAAGACAAGAACTTGATCGCCTGGGTGAAACACTCTGTGCCTAACTTTCTTAGAGTGGTCATACCACCTCTTGATCTCCTGAGAGGACTCTAAGTGTGCCCGGGCTACTTCCATACTATAGGTCAGTGTTTCTTTAAATTTTGACTCACAGTCTAGCAAGTGGAGTAAACTGTAGCACCAGTCGAACAGGGCAGTACTCCTGAGGTTGATGGCAAGCTGGTGATAGGGAGAGCTGGAGCTCCCGTTTCACCAGCCCTCAGGACTTGATCCTGACTATCTCCCTTTGCTGAACATTTTCAGTGCATTCATTTACACAGAGAGTAGGCCAGCATGCTCTCATAATACCTCTACCTTCAACTGTCTACACAACACTACATGGGCATAACATATCACACCTTCTATTCATGTCTTTAGTAATGGCCGCTGCAATCGTACTTTCAAATGAGGTGGTACCTCTGATTGCCACCACTGGTAGGGTAGGGCTGACAGCACAGGGTCCTCCCGATCGCCATCAAGCAACTGTGCCGGCAGCGACTGTTGCTATTTCCGGGAATGCTCGTCGGCGAAGAGGTGACAGTGAGGCCTTATTCTTTACCAACATCCGCAGCCTTACCACAAATTTAAACTCAGTTCATATTTTCCTTCAGTCCATATCCCCTTTGGCCCTTTTCCTCACAGAACCACAAATCTCACCCTCTACCGATGTATCTCCTTTTTGTTTTCCTGGTTACCATCTCCTTACACACTTCCGTAACAAGGGTGGCACCTGTTGTGATATCAAATCCCAATATGCAGTTGATACTATTTTAAACTTCACTTCATCCAGTTTTGATTACTCATTATATAAATTAAATTGTCAAAACATTACCAAATATATTTCTGTAGTTTATCGCTCCCCCAGTGCTTCTTCGGAACCCAGTGTATTTGATTCCATATCCACTCAGTTGGGTAACCTTGACCTTGCCCTTGGCACCGAAATTACCATTTTGGGTGATTTTAACATACACAATGTTGAATGGTTATTGCATTCTGCCCGGACTGATGATGCTGGTCTAGAGTGCAAGCTGTTTGCGGGATCGTCTAATCTCACCCAGTTGGTAAAGCAACCAACCAGAATACCTGACAATCCTGACCATAATTCCCATCTCTTGGATTTATTCTTGACAAATAATCCAGATCAATACAGGATAGAGGTACTGTCACCACTTGGATCCTCTGATCATAATCTCATCAAAGCCTTATTAGTTAACCCTCCCACACCTCCCCGTTCTGAACCTGTCAGGGTGAACCAATGGCACTTTGATAGGGCTGACTGGGATGGATTTAGAAATTATCTTGCTGATGTTCCATGGCAGTCTTTCTTCTCTAGTGATCCCAATTCTACCCAGTTCCACATTTGCGACTTAATACTATCTGGTATGGATTTATTCATACCAAGTCAACAGTTCACTAAAAGATCGAACTCTCCTAAATGGTTTGATGGCAACTGTGCCAGAGCAACAGCCCAAAAGTCATTAGCATATAACTCTTACTTAAAATAAAAAGCATCTGAATCATTTTCCCAATTTAAAATTGCTAGAAATCATGCAAAAGCTGTATTAAATCTATCTAAATCAAACTTTCTTCAAAAGCAAGCATCAAAACTACTTAACAACCCTAATGACAATAGAATATTCTGGTCAACTCTTAATTCTTTCAATAATAACTTTAACAAGCCATCTTCCATTCCCCCACTAAAATCTTCAGATGGCAACATTACAAATGACCCACGTGGGAAAGCAGATATATTTCCCAGTACCTTTGCCAGAAACTCTACCATAGACGATACCAGCCAGAATGTCCCAGTACTGGAACTTGATTCTCCTGAAATTGTCCCACTTAATATACAGACAAGATACATAAAATCCATCCTAGACAATTTACCCACCAACAAAGATCCAGGCCCAGATGGAATTCTGCCAATTGTTTTGAAAAAGTGTTCCCCTGAACTTGCCTCTGTCCTAGCTAAATTATTCAGACTATGCATATGTACTTCTTTATTCCCAAATTCATGGAAAGAAGCCAATATCCATCCAGTTCCGAAGAAAGGAAGTTCGTCTGACCCCTCCAGTTACAGACCAATAGCTGTCACATCTTCTTTTGGTAAGGTATTTAAAACTTTAATCAATAAACACATTGTTAAACATCTTGAATCCAACAACTTAATTAGTGACAGACAATATGGTTTTCACCACGAAAGATCCACCATTGACATACTCAATCTCTTAACTCATACCATCCATCAATCAATTGATCTTTTTGGAGAAACTCATGCAGTAGCTCTTGATATCTCTAAAGCTTTCGACAGAGTATGGCACCGTTCCCTGCTGTCCAAACTCCCTTGCTATGGACTAACGTCTTTTGTTCCTTTGATTTCTTCATATCTTAGTGACAGGAAAATAAGAGTAAACGTAGATGATGTATATTCCAATTTCCACTCAGTTAACGCCGGCGTGCCACAGGGATCAGTTCTGGCACCAACCCTATTTCTGGTTCATATTAATGATCTCTTATCTGTCACCCACAATCCCATTCACTCATATGCAGATGACTCAACACTACATAGTTCATTCACATTCAGACATCCATTTACAAAGTCTAATATCTCTACCTCTCAACTCAGTACAGCCATCTCCAGAAATCAAGATCTGTCTACAATCAGAATGGGGACAAAACATCCTTGTCTCTTTTAATGCTAGTAAAACTAAATATATACAGTATACTAATAGACAGATATTGCCAGATTCATACATTACCTTCAGTGCTACTAATATTCCCAACTCCAAAAGTATTGAAATTCTTGGCGTCTCACTTAACAGTGCCCTCAGCTGGACCTCTCATGTCAGATCACTTGCTAAAACCGCCTCAAAGAAACTTGGATTATTGTACAGAGTCAGTAACTTCTTTGCTGATGAGCAGTTAGCTATAATTTATAAGAGTCATGTGAGCTCTCGGCTTGAATATTGCTCACCCTTGTGGAATGGTTGTGGAGAGGTTGTATTAAGACAATTAGACAAAATTCAGAATAAAGCTGTTAGAATCATTAACAACCCTGCCATTACACATAAGTTACCTCCCCTGCAAGTAAGAAGTAATGTTGCCTCCCTTGCATTATTTTACAGATATTTTATTGGCAAGTGTTCAGACGAAGTTGCGTCCATGGTGCCACCTCTCCATGCCTTCCCTCGTGCTACACGGGCATCTGGTAGCACTCATGTCTGGAATGTCACTCAGCCATATTGCAGAACTTCTGCCTATCAGAATTCTTTCATTCCCTGAACTGCATCTCTCTGGAACTCGCTTCCTCAGAGTTGTTTCCCTCCAAATTTCAACCCACAACTGTTTAAGTCTAACTGTTACAGATATTTTATGAACAGAGGACACCGGTAATCTGGTGTATGCATTATTTTTTTTACTCATTTGTTTTTCCTTCCTCTGTTCTGTTATTTATAAAAAAAAAAAAAAAAGTTAATTTGGTCATCATCCTTGACCCATTGTTCTTTGAGGAGTGTAAGAGGACCTCTTACTTCATGGCCAAAGATTAACTGAAATGGGGAGTAGCCCAAGGACTTGCTTGGTGCCTCTCTGGTTGCAAAAAGTAGGAAAGGCAAACACTTGTCCCATTCCTTTTCATCACCTCATAGTTTTCTGAGCACACTCTTCAAAGTTTGATGATACCTCTCTAATGCACCTTGACTCTGAGGATGATATTCTGAGGAAGTGATCTGTGAGATTCCTAACTCCTTAAGGGTTTGTCTGAACAGTTTGGAATTAAAATTACTGCCTTGATCCGACGGCACCTCCTTAGGGAGACCAAAACGGGTAAAGAAGGTTAGCATCTCCTTTACAACCAATTTAGCTGAAATATTTCTCAAGGGAATGGCTTCAGGATATCTAGTGGCCATGTCTAACATTGTGAGGATGTACTGGTGTCCTGAAGAAGTCTTAGGCAAAGGACCAACAATGTCCACAAGGACTCTAGTGAACGGGGCCTCAAACACAGGTAGAGGAATCAAAGGAGCCGCAGGGATGGGCTTATTGCTCTTACCGACTAGCTGACAGGTGTGACATGACCTACAGAAAAGGGAGACATCTCGACGGATTCCAGGCCAGTAAAAATGCAGCCAGATGCGGAAGAGAGTCTTCCTCACCCCAAGTGACCTGCTAAAGAAGAGTCATGAGCAATGGACATAATTTTTCGCCTATAGGGTCTTGGAACCACCACCTGATGTACAGTCTCCCACTCGTTATCATGAGCAACACTAGGAGATCTCCATCTTCTCATTAACACGTTATTTGGCCTTAAATAATAACACTCTGTCAGTTCAGACTCATATTCTTCTTCCCTAATTGCTGAGTCAGTTAAAGTGGCAATCTCTGGATCAGATCTTTGTATATCAGCTAACTTTGCACTTGCATCAGTCTGGGGAGAATCATCAACCTCTGAGTCATTTAACTGGGCAAAAAAGGTATCGCCAAGCCCAATATCATCATCGGCATTGCCAGTGTCATTACTGTCAACATTCCCATGGCTGGCTTTTGCCGTCATAGCTCTAGTTACAGCACATGCGGGAAACAATTTAGGACATGTATCTTCCAACTCTTTAGTCCTATCCTCACTCAAGAGTTTTTGACACGCAGGGAACAGCACTCAACTGTCCTCCCACCAGGTCATTACCCAAAAGGAAAGTGACCCCTTGTACAGGAAGCTGGTCAACAACACCCACACACACTGAACCAGTAACTAACTCTGATTGAAGCTTCACCTCAACTAGGGGAACAGATACAAACTCAGCTCTACCCTATAGCAAGACACATTCATTAGGGTCAGCTACATCAACAATCCCCTTCAACATTAGTGACTGTGAAGCTCCTGTGTCTCTAAGTATAATGACTTCCTTACCATCTTTTCCATCAACTGAAACTAACTCCTTAGAAATGAAGTTAGCAAATGAATGACCTGGGGAGGAGTCAGTTTGAGTACTGCTTGGGGGAGAACACTCTCATGGAGTCTTATTACCACTCTCACCTGAACCTGACACTGCACTGCTCCAGTCTTACTAGTGTCTAACAATGTCTCTACGGGAGTCTGTCTGTCCACCACTGACAGTTCCACTCTGGCCTTATCAACAATATGCACCTGCTGGGGTTGTGTCTGACTACCACTAACAATATCTGTGGGTGGCTGCTCTCTGTTGGTGTCAAAAGATCCCCAAGAGTTTATCAAAATAATAGGTTTAACAGAGGGATTTTTCCCTCGTTTTTTCCAGCACCAATCCTCCAAGTGCCCTGTTTTCTGACAATACTGGCAAAACCTGACACTTTTTCTTGACCCTCTGGCAACACTGTCCTCATTTACTTCTGTAGAACTAACATGCTCTGGGGTTGCAGTGTTCCCACTAGTGTCACTTGACATTAACTTGCCTTTACCAGAAGAAGGGTTCACAAAAACTGGTTGGTTCACTCTCATACCCTTAACAAATAACTGAGGCTTACGTTCATGCTTATGAATTATACTACTGTATAGTTATCTGCTACAACAGCAGCCTCAGATAGGGTATCTAAATCTTTCTCCACTAGGTATGTAGCCACATCACTATCTATCTTACCAGTGAAGTTCTCCAAGATCATTAATTCTTTAAGTTTACAGAAATCATCAACTTTCTTAGAATGCAACCATTGATCAAATAAGTCTGTGAGTACTCTAGCATATTCCACATGAGTCTGATCTTTCTGTTTAAAGGTGGATCTAAATTTAAGCCTATATGCCTCTGGCACGAGTTCATATGCTTTGAGAATGGCATCTTTTAAACAATCATAGTTAGCATTTTGATCAACAGATAGAGAAATGTAAGCCTCTTGAGCCTTTCCTTTCAAAACACTCTGCGGCAGTACTGTCCAAGAGTCTTTTGGCCACGAGAGACGACCTTCCACCTTTTCAAACACATGGAAATACTTGGTGACATCTTGCTCATTAAAGGGAGGTACTAGCCTAATGTTCCTAGCAACATCAAAAGATTCCTTGGCAGATGAACTATCAGCTCTAGGTAAACTATCAGGGTGCTTCAGTCTGAATTCGTGATCCATTTCCTTTTGGCACATTTGAGCCTGTAAATCTATTTCCCTCGTTTTGGCTTGCACTTCAAGTTCCCTCAGCTTAATTCTGGCTAACTCAAGTTGCGCTTTGTCACCAGTATCATGAGCAGAAAAATTACTAGGGCCAGGTATCTCCGATGCCAAAGCCTCAGGGTCAACACCTTGTGCAGTATCAAATGGCTCAGAACTAGCTATAGAGGACTCACTTTGCTCAAACATGGTGTCCAATATTAAATCAAGTAACTTAGTCTTAGTGACTGAGGCCGGAAATCTCAACTGTAAAGCCTGGGCAAGCAATATGAGCTCGTGTTTTGCTAGTGTTTTCACTCTATTTGGGGATGGCTTAGAATCCAAAAATGCTTTCACATCACTATCACTCATTAGGGCCATGATTACTGATTATAGTTAAGTAGGTATGAGTAAGCACTGTGTATGTGGCCAAGGTTGCCAATATTATGTCACAGAGCTATCTATGCTGGCCAGGAGGTCGCCAAATTGTTATGGGCGTGTATATTACGGTGCACTCTTAACCCTTAATTAAGCACCAAAAGGGATAAGATAAAGTTTGCAAGAAAACTAACTTTACTGTACACTATACCATACACACCAAAGAAGAAACCAGGGTTCGTTTTACAAAGGGGAGGATTCATATAGGCCTCAGGATACAAATTTAAAACATGTTATTTCTTACCTAACCAGAATACACTCAGCGGATGCTAAGTACTCACAAAGCTCGAGGAAACGTGGAGACTTCGAAGGTTAAATCCAGATATAAATCACACACTAGTGTAAATGGAGGAGTGAACCAAAAATGGGAAATTGTACACAAACAGTGTGTTTTGTAATCAAAGTCACGTATTGAGTAGTCTCGGGGAAAAATGCAACACAATGTGACAAAAGTGTAAAGGGACAGTAAATGTGCACAAATGTGTGCAAATGACAAAATGTGTACAGGGATGTGTGCACAAAATAAGACTAAATGTGTACAGGGATGTGTGTGTACAAAATAAGACAAATGTGTACAGGGATGTGTGTACAAATAGACAAAATGTGTCTCTTCACACTTTCCTGGAGCTTATAAAGGAGACTTACTCCGCCTTTCTCAGCTATTTTTCTTTATGCGAGGAAGAAGGAACCAAGGCCATGAGCCTGCAGTAACAGTTCCCTCCAAGAGAAAAACAAAAGACAATAGAGAGCCAAATTCAAGATTCGATCATTTTGAGATGACTTGACACACTGCGTTTCAAAGACTGGAGATCATTGGCAGCAGGAAATACAGACAGAGGGAGACAGTTCCAGAGCTGACCTGTTGCATAAATGAAAGACTGCGAGTAACTGTTAACTCTTGCATTAGAAAGTTGGACAGAAAAGGGATGAGAGTTTGCTGCCAGACGGTTGCAACGAGCCGGTCGTAGAGGTGGAGGAATGCAAGCAGACAGTTCAGAGGAGTAGTGACCATTAAAGTAGCGATAGAAAAGAGATAAAATGTAACAGTGCGGCGAAGAGACAGAGGTTGAAGGGAGTCAGTAAGAGGAGGAGAGTTAATGAGACGAAAAGCCTTTGACTCCACCCTATTGAGAAGAGCTGTATGTGGGGAGCCTCCCCACACATGAGAGTTGTACTCCACACAGGGGCGGATAAAACCCCTGTATAGAGTCAACAATTGTGCAGGGGTAAAGAAAGAGTGGAGTCGGCTTAGCACACCCAAATCTCTTGGAAGCAGATTTTACAAGAGATGTAATATGATCTTTCCAAGATAAGTCCCGAGTAAATGAAACCCCAAGCATGTTCAAGGATGATGCAGGATTAAGCTGAATATTATTAAACATTAGTGGGTATACCTGTGGAAGATTTTGTTGGGTTGATAGGTGTAAGAACTGAGTCTTAGATGCATTAAACACAACCATATTATTTTTACCCCAGTCAGAGATACGAGCCAAGTCAGACATTAGGTGTGCCATAGCCTCATCCCTTGTTTGTTGAAGTAACTGTTGAGATGGGCGTTGCGGGAACCGAATGGAAAGGTCAAGGGTGGAGTCATCAGTGTATGAGTGGATAGGGTTAGAAGTACAGCTTAGAAGATCATTGATGAATAAAAGGAAGAGAGTTGGTGATAGGACAGAGCCCTGAGGAACACCACTGTTGATAGATCTAGGAGAAGAACGATGGCCGTCTACAACAGCGGCTATAGAACGACCAGAAAGGAAGCTAACGATGAAGGCACAGATAGAAGGATAGAAACCGTAGGAGGGCAGTTTGGAAATTAAAGAATTATGCCAGACTCGATCGAAAGCCTTTGAGATGTCAAGTGCAATGGCAAAGCTTTCGCCAAAGTCCCGAAAGGAGGATGACCAGGAGTCTGAAAGGAAGTTGAGAAGATTGCCAGTGGAGCGTCCCTGACGGAACCCATACTGACGATCGGAAAGAAGGTTGTGATAGGAAAGATGCCTTAAAATTTTTCTATTGAGAATTGACTCGAAAACTTTTGAAATACAGGACGTTAAAGCAATTGGACGATAGTTGGAGGTTTGGGAGTGGTCACCCTTCTTTGGGACTGGCTGAATGTGAGCAAACTTCCAGCAAGAAGGAAATGTACAAGTTGACAGACAAAGGCGGAAGAGTTTGCCTAGGCAGGGTGTAAGCACAGAAGCACAGTTCTTGAGAACAAGAGGAGGGACCCCATCAGGCCCATATGCCTGGTTAGTACTGAGGCCAGTGATGGCAGAAAATACATCAACTGAAGAAATTTTAATGTCAGCCATGAGGAAGTCAGAGGGGGGAAGTGATGGAGGAACAGCACCGGAATCGTCTAAGGTGGAATTGGAGGAGAAAGTCTGTGCGAAGAGATCTGCTTTATCAGTAGAAGAAATAGCTACAGAACCATCAGAGTAGAAAAGAGGAGGGAAGGATGATGAGGTAAAGTTGTTAGAAAGATTTTTGGCAAGGTGCCAGAAGGAGCGGGAAGAATTCGAGTTGGAGAGTTGAGAGCATTTAGTATGGATGAAATTATTTTTAGTAGAGCGAAGAACAGACTTAGCACGATTCCGGGCAGAAACGTAAAGATGATGTGATTCAGGGGTGGGTTGGCTCCGGTACCTTTTGTAGGCCCTCTCCTTGTTGCGGACAGCATTAGAACAAGCGTGATTAAACCAAGACTTTCTTGCGTTAGGCTGTCTTAAAAATAACCTCTGTCCATACAGAAAGAATAGAGACACCTGCTATCAATGGGAGTCTCATACACTCCACACAGAACCAATTGCGTGCCATCAAGAACGTGACGAAAGCGCCATTTAGCCTTCTAATTGGCAAACATCCCTACTTATCTTACATATACTCCCAGCTACAATCACCAAGCATTGCAACTCCCATTCATCTTCACTTGGCATTTCCTTATCATCAGCCAAAAACAGTTCAGGCAATTTCCAACGTCTCTCTCTCTCTCTCTCTCTCTCTCTCTAAGGTCACTCCAGCATAAAAATGAAAGCTGATGTCAAAATCACGGGTTTAATCGGGACATTGGTGGGAATAGTTTGCCAAGGCACAAGGATATGTCATGAGTACACTCACAGTATCATTTATTACACTAGCCCTGAACAAGACACCCAAAGAATATCACTGTACCGATGTTTTGGTTGTTGCCTTCCAGACTTCCAGAAAAAGAAAACTGTTCATGTATCTAGAAATGAACATTTTTTAAAAATTTTTACTCGATTTTTTCTTTTACTCTTTTTTGTTTTTACAACCTTGGAAAGGGGAAGTTTCTCCAAGCATCATGTTTGTTATTTCAATTTCCTCCTAAATATAAGAACGGAGAATTGTCGCGTCATTTACTGGCGTGGAGTCGGATACATAAAGCTACACAAGGCCGGTGTGGGTAAAAAGGCAGGACTGTAAGAGGCTCAGGCTTCTTTTTAAGCAAACAGGACAATTAACTCATAGATGAAGAACTTCACTTACAGCTAGTGGGAAAGAGGTCACTACTCAGTCTCTCTCTCTCTCTCTCTCTCTCTCTCTCCTTCTTCTTCATCTTCATCTTCTTCTTCATCTTCTTCTTCTTCTTCATCTTCTTCTTCTTTCTCCTTCTTCTTCTTCTTCTGCATTACGTGCAATCATTTTTTTCATTGTTTACGTTTTTTTATTTGGCATTCTTATTTTTTTCCCCGCCTTCTAACACACCGTGTCATGTTCTCCTTTGTATCATTTTTCGTCTATCTTGTAATTTCACCAACCGTGTCTCCTATCCAATTCTTAGTCTGATCTGTTCTAACTTCTTCCTTTTTTGTTTCATTTTCCCATGGTCAGTATTTTTCTTCAGTCTCTCTTTCATAGATACATGATTTGGTATGTTCATTCTCCCATCCATAAGTTCATTATTATTATTATTATTATTATTATTATTATCATCATCATCTCATACCCTCCCCACCCCCCTCTTTTTTTATTTTCTTGTCACACACTATACACCTCACTCTCTTTACACTACATACACTCCCACCATTCAGAGTATCCTTCCCTACTTTCCCGTCGATTTACTGTTCGTCCCTTACCTCTCATCCTCCATTTCACATTTAGTCTCAAATATAATAGTACATGGTAAATACAATAAGTGTTTTCTTTGTTATCATCGAGAATGCAGCTACAAATCATCTCGCATTTTGATATTCATGCTTGATATCGAGAGTAAACTATTTCTTTTTTCACAGACACGAAGAAGTAAATTTCCTGGTTTTCAACTGTGAATAAACTTTGAGCAAGAGACTGACACTTAAATACGGTGCTGGCAAGGAAGACGTGCTATGGAAAGGATGTAGAGCCGTAGTATTTTCGCATTATACCATACAACAACGGGAAACTCGCTGCTAAAGGAACAAATTCTACTTCAAATTATAGTGCATGGACGATAGACATCATGAAAAACGCTGGTATATCAACTATATGAGGGGAGCAGTTAGGGACATACTCTCCTGTTCCTTATTTTCCCTTCTTCATTCTTTCCACTCTTCTCACTTTTCTTCTTTCACCTTCCATCTCTCCTCTCTTCTTCCTCCCCTCCCTCTTCTTTCTTCTTTCTGCTCTTCCTCCTCCTCTCTGCTCATTCTCCTTCTCCCCTCTCCCATTCCCTCTCTCCACTCTTATTCCTTCTCTCTTTCCCTTGTCTCCCTCTTCTTTCTTCTATTGGTCTTTCTTCCTTTTCTCAACCCGTCTTCCTTCTCCCCGCTCCTTTTCTTTCTCTCTGATCTCTTCCTTTCTCTCTGATCTCTTCCTTTCTCTCCTTTCATCTTCCTTCTCTCCACAGTCCTCCCTTCTCTCCAATCTTCTTCTTTCCCTCCGCCTTTCTCCCTTCTCTCCGTTTTCTCTTCCTTCATCCCCGCCATCCCCACCCCTGAGAGGTGACAGGGAGGGACCACCGTGTCGTTGGGCCTTGCTATGACTGCTTATCGGCCAGCGTGTACTTAGTATTCCTCTTACCATATAACATTATTGTACGACTGGTTCATACCGACAAATGGATAATAATGAGTGGGTCGTATAAACAGGAAATATGAGTGGGAGGGATAAACAGGAAAGAGTTAATGTTCTTTATATGTTTAGATGCTGAAGAGGAACGCCTGCATGTGGTGGCACCGATATAACTGGGCTGCTTCACTGTCCGGTTACACAATCACACCTCATCTTCCTCCCTATCCTTCGAAAGATGATGGTGGACTTCAGGAAAAGGGCAGGTTCAGCCTGCAATCCACTGGGTTCGTATTTCAGGTGTTGTCGAGGTTACAGCTACTACATCTGGTTTATTCTATTCGTAGCCTGAAACGTCAGAGAAATAAAGAACTTAAAACCTTTCTTGTTTTTCCATCAACCCACGATCCACAGGAGTATTGTGCTATGACTACTTCCTACTGGCGTCTCCTTAGTGTATATGTGTGTGTGTGTGTGTGTGTGTGTGTGTGTGTGTGTGTGTGTGTGAAAGACTAAGATAATTATAAAAACACTGAATATATATATATATATATATATATATATATATATATATATATATATTGTTACGGAACAAAGAAAGATAATGTACACTTTAAGTGAGAATACTAAAAATCACTACTGTCCCGTAAAGTTCCACGTTCAAAACAAAAGAATTAGGTAAAATTACAAGTTAAAGTTTAATGCTCAAACTAACAACAAAAACATTCAGGACTCATAAGGATAATGTAATGGCAAAAAACAGGTTAAATATATGGTTAACTGCAATAGCCTCTATTAACACGAAATTAGCAAGAGTAAATTTATCTAAGTCAGCCCTGATAAAATGAGAAAACCAGATAATACTCAGTGAATGCAAGATATATTATTACAGATACAAAATAATATTACCACTGGTTGACAATATGAATTACAAAAACTTTACTAGGCCTACGAATCAACACCTTATGCTATAAAGCACAAGAACAAAATGTAATAACACTCATACTCAAATTACACAGCTGCTAGATGGTTGGAGACTTCCTGAGCACTCACAATAATAACAACTGTACAGGGGAGGACAGAGATGTGAACAAAATGAGGAGTATAATCTAAGTGGCAATTAATGCAGAGACTGAGCTCATTATATAGGGGCCGGCAGAGCTTGATACAACTTGTAAGAAGGACGCGCAAATGAAGCCAGAGGGGACGAAGAGTTGACACTCCTGCTCTGAACAACAGAAAGAACGACTTACTCTACGATAAGGGTAGAAGGGGGGAGTGAGGTAGAACACGCTTGTGATCAAACATGCAGCATACAGTACGTTAGAATTACACAAAGGATGATGAAATCATAGGCTATGTAACACCTCCCCACAAAAAAAAAGAAATTTACAAAGGAAATTTCTTATTACTCTAAAACAATCTGTCTAAAGTCTAGATAAGCAATCTGCAATAACATTTTCTTTCCCCTTGACATGTTGTATGCCTAATGAATACTCCTGAAGAAGTAGACTCCATCTTGTCAATCTCTGATTTTTATCTTTAAACTTACTAAGGAATTTCAGTGGGTTATGATCGGTATAAATGACTATGGGGTCAAAACCAGAACACAAATAAAATGAAAAATGCTGTAAACCCAAAATCAAGGCCAAAAGCTCTTTCTCAATAGTTGAGTAGTTCTTTTGAGGTGGAGTGAACTTCTTACTGTAATAAGATACAGGATGTTCAATACCCTGATCATCCTCTTGCGGCAAAACAGCCCCAGCTCCTGTATCACTTGCGTCAACAGCCATCTTAAAAGGCTTAGCAAAATTTGGAGTAGCGAGCACTGGCTGACTTAATAGGATAGCTTTAAGTTTGCTGAAAGAGGATTCACAGTTATCGGTCCAGACAAATTTAACTCCCTTTTTCAGTAGGTCTGTAAGTGGTGATACAAGAATTGAAAAGTTAAGAACAAATCTCCTGTGATAGCCTACCATTCCCAAAAATCTTTGTAGCTCTTTCCTACCTTTAGGTCTGGGAAGATCACTTATAACCTGAACCTTAGCTCCTGGTGGTGCAACATGTCCATCACCAATTACGTACCCAAGGTACTGAACTTTAGCTTGACCAAACTCACACTTTGATAAATTAGCTACAAGATTAGCCTGAACCAAACGCTCAAGAAATTTACTTACATGGCATAGGTGATCTTTCCAGTTGTCACTGAAGATTAATACATCATCAATATAAACAATACACCCTGCCAAACTCTCTGTTACAACATTCATGAGCTTCTGAAATGTGGCTGGTGCATTCTTCATACCATATGGCATTACAGAACATGCAAAAGTCTTTCCTAGTGTTACAAAACATGAGATCTCCCTAGCACGTTCAGTCATAGGTACTTGCCAGTATCCCTTTAACAAATCAAACTTACTTATGTACCTAGCCTTTCCGATCTTGTCTATGCAATCTTCCACGCGAGGGAGAGGGTAAGTGTCTGTTTTGGTTATCTGATTAACACGTCTGTAGTCGATGCAAAGCCGCTGTGACCCACCTGGCTTAGGGACTAGAGTGACAGGAGAACTCCACTCGCTCTGACAGGGCTCAGTCATCTTGTGGTCCAACAGGTAGCCTAGCTCCTTCTCGATGAGAGGAACTTTCACTGGGTTCACACGGTAAGGAGGCAGTTTAATTGGCTTTGCATCTCCAACATCGACATCATGCATCAACACAGTGGTTCTTCCTGGAGTGGCACGGAACACTTGCGGGTACTCCTGCAGTAATGCCGAAAACTCCTGCCTTTCCACGGGAGCTAGATGAGAAAGCTTAGTCTGGAGATCATTCATGATATCAGGATTCTTCCCCAAACTATCACTCAGGCTCATGCTGCATGGGAGAACTTCACTTGCAGACTCGGGTGGAACAGCTACAGTGCAGACTGGGTTATTTTCGTCCCGCCTGTGATATAACTTTAGCATGTTGATGTGACAAAGTTGCTTGTTCTTTCTACGATCTGGTGTGGCGATGACATAGTTGACATCACTGAGTTTCTTCTCAACGAAATAAGGACCACTAAACTTGGCTTGCACCGGTAGCAGAATCAAAACCTGATCTCCTGGCTGAAAGTGGCGTAACCTGGACTTCTTATCATACCAAGTCTTCATCTCCTGAGCAGCTCCTAAATTCTCTCTCGCCAGCTGTAAAGCAGTGGACAGCCGTTCTTTGAACTTCATCACATACTCCAGCAGGTTGACATCATCTTCCTCCGACAGCCAGCATTCCTTGAGTAGCTTAAGGGGTCCTCTTACTTCATGGCCAAACAGTAGTTCCAAGGGTGAGAAGCCCAGTGATTCATTTGGAGATTCTCTTGCGGCAAATACAACGAATGGAAGACCTTTATCCCAGTCTTTCTGATGTTCCAAACAGTATTTCTTGAGCATCGATTTGAGTGTTTGATGATATCTCTCCAACGCTCCTTGGGTCTGGGGATGGTAAGCTGAAGACGTGATCTGGGTGATGCCCAACTCTTTCAGAGACTGCTTGAAAACATTTGACATGAAATTACTTCCCCGGTCTGACTGTACCTCCTTGGGCAGACCAAACTTGGTGAAGAACCCCAGCATTTCCTTAACCACGTTCTTTGCTGAGATATTTCTAAGTGGAATGGCTTCAGGATAACGAGTAGCCATATCAATCAGGGTCAACACATAAGAAAATCCTGAAGAAGTCTTAGGAAGAGGGCCCACAATATCCACCAACACACGGGTGAATGGCGCCTCAAAAGGAGGAATGGGAACCAGAGGTGCAACCTTTTCGGTCTGATTACACTTCCCCACAACTTGACAGGTGTGACAAGACTTACAATACCAGGAAACATCCCTGAAGGTACCTGGCCGGTAGAAGTGTTTCAAAATGCGTGCCACAGTCTTCCTTGCTCCAAGGTGTCCTGCCAAACTGGAATCATGAGCCACTCTAATGATATCCTGCCTACAAACACGAGGGATGACAACTTGATGTACAACCTCCCATTCACAGTCGGCTGATGCTGTTGGGGGTCTCCACTTCCTCATAAGTACTCCTGACTATATATAATAACAAGTAGAATCACCGGCTGACTCTTCCTCACTGCAAGCAGAGTTAGCTAGACCTTTCAACTCAGGGTCAGCAACCTGCAACTCAACCAACTCTTGAGGAGACAAATTATCAACACTACGGGGTACTGCCTCATCTGGTGAGTGGTCCAAATTAGCAAGAAAAGTGTCAGCTAGGATAACATCATCATCATCATTATCCTCTAAGTCACCAGTAACTTTAGACTTAGCCCTAGTGACAGCACATGCAGAGAACACATCAGGGACATCACAATCCTGGGCCGCAGCCACTGGCTTACTAGACAACTGAGGAGCTGGACTCACTTGACTTCCACCAATATCATTTCCAAGTAAGAAAGTTACACCTGACATTGGGAGTGTCTCAACCAACGCAACCATAACGGAACCATTAACAAAACCAGACTCTAAATTCACTCTGCACAGAGGGACAGAGAAGTAATTATTCCCTACACCTTGTAAGATTACAGTTTCATCAGAGGAATTAACATTAGAGCCTAGAACACTGGTCAGCATAAGGGATTGGCAAGCACCTGTATCACGATATATTTTAACTGATTTCCTGTCATTACTGTCCAGAGGACTGACAAAACCATCAGACAGGAAATTAGCACATGAACTCTTGAGTGTCACCCACGTTACTGCTCAAAAGAGGAGCTTCATCATGAGAATTTAATTTACCCCTCAAAGCAGGTTCAGTTAACTCAGTTAAAGAATTCTGGGAACTCTCAAGAGTGGACACTAGACCAATTGACTGAATATTTAAAGACTCCCATTTGTTCACATCACGCTGTCTCCTGAAACATTTCTCCGTAGTATGACCAAGCTTACTACAATAAGTACATTTACTTTTCTGAAATTTAGAGGTGAAGCTGGTATTTACTTCCTGAGAAACATCATCTTTATTCTCTTTCCTGTTACCTGTACTCTGAGTAGAGGCAACATACTTACTCTCAGCTATCCTTTTTTCTTTAGAATATCTCTTGTGAGTGAGAACATATTCATCAGCTAAAACTGCAGCATCAGACAGATTATCTATTCTTCTCTCATCAAGACATAGGCTTACATCTTTATTAATACACCTTTTGAAGTCCTTCAGGAAAATCATCTGCTTTAATTTATCAAAATCAGAATCCACATTCTTAGAATTTAACCACTGCTCTAACAGATCTTCTTTGATTTTTGCATACTCAACATGGGATAGCTTATCTTGCTTATAAGTTGTCCTAAATTTTACTCTATAGGCTTCAGGAACAAGCTCATAGGCCTTAAGAATCAAGCTCTTAACTACATCATAATTATCAGATTGATCCTGAGGCAAAGATGCATAAGTTACTTGAGCTTTACCGGTGAGAACAGTTTGAAGGAGTAGTGGCCAATACTTTTTGGGCCAATTAAAACCTGTAGCTACCCTCTCAAGCAACTGAAAATACTTTGTTAAATCAGATTCATTAAAAGGAGGGACAAGTTTAACATTTTTAGCCACATCAAAATCATCAGAGCTAGATGATCCAGTTCCACCTTGTTTCATGCGATACTCATGGTCTGCCTGAATCCTAGCAAGTTCAATTTGTGCCTGAGCCTATACCTGTGCCTCCTGAATTCGAGCATTTGCCTGAAATTCAGCCTCCTTAGTACGAGCCTTCTGCAGGGCTAGCTGTAACTTAGCTAATTCAATCTCCGTTTGCTCATTTGGAGGAGTTATATTAAACAAGCTTTCATTAATCATGTCAACAATTTGATCTTTAGAATGATGAGAGCGAACAGCAATTCCCAATTGTTGAGCAACAAGCTTAAGTTCATTCTTTGTTCTGTTTTCTACATCACACACTGTTTGCACATTTGACAAAAAATCTTTGGCTTCATCAAGAGTAGTAATAGTAGACATCATGAATAAATCACAGTCACAAAATATCAAGCAATATCCTTATGATAATATCCTGAATATCCTGATAAGAGATTGCCAAATCTTTGTTACGGAACAGAGAAAGATAATGTACTCTTTAAGTGAGAATACTAAAAATCACTACTGTCCTGTAAAGTTCCAGGTTCAAAACAAAAGAGTTAGGTAAAATTACGAGTTAAAATTTAATGCCCAAACTAACAACAAAAACATTCAGGACTCATAAGGATAATGTAATGGCAAAAAACAGGTTAAATATATGGTTAACTGCAATAGCCTCTATTAACACGAAATCAGCAAGAGTAAATTTATCTAAGTCAGCCCTGATAAAATGAGAAAACCAGATAATACTCAGCGAATGCAAGATATATTATTACAGATACAAAATATTATTACCACTGGCTGACAATATGAATTACAAAAACTTTACTAGGCCTACGAATCAACACCTTATGCTATAAAGCACAAGAACAAAATGTAATAACACTCATACTCAAATTACACAGCTGCTAGATGGTTGGAGACTTCCTGAGCACTCACAATAATAACAACTGTACAGGGGAGGACAGAGTTGTGAGCAAAATGAGGAGTAGATCTAAGTGGCAATTAATGCAGAGACTGAGCTCATTATATAGGGGCCGGCAGAGCTTGATACAACTTGTAAGAAGGACGCGCAAATGAAGCCAGAGGGGACAAAGAGTTGACACTCCTGCTCTGAACAACAGAAAGAACGACTTACTCTACGATAAGGGTAGAAGGGGGGAGTGAGGTAGAACACGCTCGTGATCAAACATGCAGCATACAGTACGTTAGAATTACACAAAGGATGATGAAATCATAGGCTATGTAACAGTTTATATATATATATATATATATATAGATATATATATATATATATATATATATATATATATAAAGAAAAACTCATCGCAGGGGAAGGACTGGAAGGTGTGAACGTGGTGTGTATGGTAGAATGGGCGGGGTGGACACATTAAAGGAAATAACTGACAAACGGCAGACGGAAAAACATGCGGAAGCTAGTAAGATGTGGAATTTTGAGGGAAAGGCACTTGAATAAGATAAAACATCAAAAGATATATAAGCACACACACACACACACACACACACACACACACACACACACACACACACACACACACACACACGAAACGGGAGAGATGTTTGTGTGGAGACAAGATGGGAAGTGAACATTAGGATTGAGAGAAACATGAAGCCAATTCAAAAGAAAATGAAACAAAGAAACACATAAGAATGGTGAATGAGTGCTGTAATAGGAATGGTGGGGTGGTGATGGGGAGGGGTTTGGTGAAAACTAGGAGGAAAACACACAGGAAAAGGAGGCCTCTCGGGTAAGGAAGATTGACATTGTTGTTGAATGGAACGACTGGGAAATTAAGTTACCAGAATGTAAATACGTACTGGAGTCTTATGTGAGAAAACAGACTCTCAGTGGAAATGTCATGCCGGTGTTGCTGGTAGTGGTGGTGGTGGTGGTGCTGCTGCTGCTGGAAAGCAAATACAAATGAAGAATGGTGATGGACTGAGGGGCTGATGGGAAAAACAAATGGAAAAATGGTTATGTAAGGAGCTTGGGAATACAGAGAAAATTAAAAGAACAAAGCACAAGGTGAAGAGGAGGAAGGGCATGCAATATGAAGATGGGCTTACCAACCCAGGGACGAACAACGCAAATAGAGATGCAAATAGCTTCTATAGATTCGCCAGAAAAAAAAAAACACACACACACACACACACATACAAGAAGGAGAAAGGTGACGAGGGAACATAGAGAAAGATGTCTGGGGGGAAGAGACGAAGTACCCGGATAAACTGAGATCATGAAATGGTATTACAAGCATCAAGGGATATTATATGGAAATAGATAAAGAAGGTGACATGAAAAAAAAAAAATGCATAAATGGATGGAGAAACTGCATGAATAAGAAGTTAATGATGAAGAAAATTTAATATATGTAAACTATTAACATTAACTCCTCCCTTTTCGCACATCCTATAATTTTGAATTTATAATGTTCCTTTCAATTATCCTGTACTAAATAATGGATCAACCAGCTTACCTAATGCTGTCTCTTCTTATTTCGTCCCACACAATTATTCTGTGTCGAATACTTCAGTGTGTGAAAGATACCACTAACAAATAGAGCAAAATTGCCGGATGTATTTGCATCATGAAAAGCCAAAACGATTCGATGCGTGTGTTGTATATTGTATTCCGAAATTATATATTATTTGCGGTGGCCCTTAACAAATTTTAGACGCATACATTCGCCCAAGATTCCTAGTTATTTACCCTTTCAGCATTATGGTGTATTTTCGTATCCAGTTTCTTGCTATCTTCGGACTATACTTCTCACCCCAGAAGATACTTTTCAAACTAAAAGTTATCGGTGTTCCTTCTGTCTGTTCATCATGCCAAGATTTTATCTAAACTACATAAAATCTTCTAGAGGTGGAAAGAATTAAAAAGACGTGGTGTGTGTGTGTGTGTGTGTGTGTGTGTGTGTGTATGTGTGTGTGTGTGTGTGTGTGTGTGTGTGTGTGTGTGTGTTGGACGAAAGTCTGGAGACGGAGAAGTTCAAGTAACTAGAGAGAAGAGAAGGGGAAAGTTACTCTGGCGTAACTTTCCAAATTCTTCTTCAGGACTTAAATGCACAAGTTTACTTAACCTTTGACTCCCTCACTCCTCACACGACTTGTCCTCACACAACTTACCCTCGAACAACTCAGCTTTGCACAACAAATTGTCCTTCCACAGAATACCTCCACACAACTTGCTTTCACACAGAGTACGCTCACACAACTTTCCCTCACGAAATTTACCTTTACACAACTCAGTCTTACACAACTCATCCTTACACAACTCACCCTCACACAACTCATTCTCACACAACATAACCTCACACTACGTTCACCAGTACAACTTGTCTTCACTCAGTGTGCCCCCACACAACTTGCGCTCACAACTTGCCGTCACATATCCAGCCATCTCATAGCCTAACCTTCAACAACTCATCCCCACACAACTCGCTTTCACATGATTCACCCTGACATAACTGACATAACCTCGTACAACTTATCTTCATTTTATACTCAAACAATTTGCCTTTACACAACTTACTCTCATACAAATGCACTCCCCTTTTGGTTCTTGTTCATCACCTATCTTCTGAAGATAACAATAGGGTTAGCATAAATCGAACAACAATATTACTTCTTTCATCAAGGATACGACCGGCTATGGTAGCTAACTCCTGTTCAAGATGCCTTTCTTAGACTGAATTATACTTTTAAATGAAAAAAGAATCAAGTAACTGAATATAAAAAAACATTATGGAACTAACAGGAGTAACAGATGATCTTTAAACTCAATACGAGGGGCTTTCTTGCACTGAGTAATACTAGATGTAGTGTTGACTCCGTCTTCCTTCACTTTTATATTTTGTCTGTGTCTGCCCTCCTGTCATCCCTATTCCTTTCATCTTTCATCTTCCCTTCTTATGAATCTTCTTTCCACCTCAGCTGGCTCTACACTGAACGAGTAACCTAATTTCATGTCGCCCACGAAACCATTTAAACGCTGAGTGGTAACCATATGGCTAAATAACGGAGTGATGCAGAGCCTGGTATGGTACCCCTTTTAACCGAGGGGAGAGACGCAATTGTGGCGTCCAGCCATGACTGGATACTTTATCTGAAACACAAGGCCCGGTATTCTCGCCGTGTGAGGAAGTTCCCTAACACTTTTTTTTTCTTTTTTTTTTTGCTTATTACACCTTACTGTCCTCTTCTGTTTTACTGAAAATCTTCCAATATTGCCACACGCTGAGAAAATAATGTACAAAACGATATTAACCAGCTGTGTACAAAATAAATCGGTAAGGAAGAGTTGTTAGGGAGCTTCCTTAGCCGACGAGAATACGTGGCCAGGTCTCAGGATGTCAGGTAAAATACAGCAGCAGAGTAAGTTGTGGCCTATTACAGGAAACTGATATTACCCGCTCCATTGTTCACCCTCATGTCTTTACTGCATTCCCTGCTAGGGTGAGCTTTTTATCACCCTTTTCTTTCATCCACTGCTAACCTAAAATTCAGCCAAGGTTTATGGCAATGTGGATAGATAGATAGATTGATATATAGATAGGTGCTAGTAAAGCTAAATATATACAGTTTTCTCCTACAGTAGACAAATATTGTCAGATTCGTATATTACTTTCAATGCTACTAATACTACCATCACCAAAAGTTCTCGGTGTTTCATTTAACAATGCCCTCAGCTGGACCTCTCTTGCCAGATCACTCGCTAAAACCGCCTCAAAGAAACTTGGATTGTTGTACAAAGTCCGTAACATCTTCACTGACGAGCAGTTAACTATAATATATAAGAGTCATGTGCGCACTCAGCTAGCATATTGCTCACCCTTTTGGAATGGATGTGGAGAGGTTGTTCTAAAACAACCAGTCAAAATTCAGAACAAAGCTGCTGGAGTGATTAATAATCCTGCCATTATAAATAAACTACCCCCACTACAAGCATGAAGGAATGCTGCCTCCCTTGCATTTTTATGGCAAATGCTCAGACGAAGCTGCATCCATTGTGCCACTTCTCCATGCCTTCCCTCGTGCCACACGGGCATCTTGCAGCGCTCATGACTGGAATGTCGCACAGACATATTGCAGAACTTCTACCTATCAGAATTCTTTTATTCCCCGAACTACATCTCTCTGGAACTCGTTTCCCCATAATTGTTTCCCTCCAAACTTCAACCTACAGCTGTTCATGTCCAACTGTTACAGATATTTTATGATTGGAGGACGCTAGTAATCCGGTGTATGGATTATTTTTTTATTCATTTTTTTTCCTTCCTCTAGTCTGTCATTTAAAGAGAGACAGACAGACAGACAGACAGACAGACAGATGGATGAACAGATATGGAGATAGATGGACGGATTATGCAGATTCAAGAATACTCCCCCAGTATCCCTGCTTGTCGTACGAGGCGACTAAAAGGGTTGGTGGTGGGTTAGTGCCCCACCCCGTAAAAAGAACTAACTAAAAAAGCGAATAAAGCGCCTCGGACCCGGACGGACCATACGTTGACGACTAAGGAACGGACAAAGGACATTCTGAGGGTGGGAACATGGAATGTGAGAGGAGTGAATGATGAAGTGAAAGAGAGAGAGATTGTTCAGGTGCTTGAGGATGCAAAAGTGGATATATGTGGACTGACTGAAACTAAATGGTAAGGTGAAAGGGTGAGAGAATGGGAATATGGTGTAGGTATATGTGCGGGAGTCAGTGAGAATGAGAGGGCAAGAGAGGGAGTATGTCTGATGATAAGCAAGAAGTGGAAGGAGAATATAAGAGAGTATGGAACAGTGGGTGCAAGGATTGTATGGGTGAGGATGAAAGTAGGTATACAAGCATGGGCGATTGTATGTGTGTATGCTCCAACAGAGGATCGAGTGGCAAGAGTGAAAGATGAGTTTTGGGCTAGAGTAGAAGCATGTATGGACAAGTTTGAGAGGAGCGAGAGAGTGCTGTTGATTGGAGACATGAATGGCAAAGTTGGGAATGTACGAGTGGATGGAGTGGTTGGTCAGTGGGGTGTGCCAGCTGAAGTAGATGGGAATGGTAGTGCTTTGTTGGACATCTGTGCTGGTAAGGGGTTGGCAATAGCCAGTATACATGGAGAGTAATGAGGAGGATGGATGGTGAACTTGTTGAACGAAAGGCAATGACAGACTACGTGTGTGTGGATGAGCGAATGAGAAGACAAGTGTTGGATGCAAGAGTGTGGAGAGGGTGGGGGAATGGAGTCTCGGACCATCACTTAGTGATGGCCAAAGTAGAGCTGCAAAGAAAGTGGTTGAGGAGACGAAGGGGAAGACAGGAGGAAGCAGCTCCTGTGAGAAGAGTGGAGAAATTGCAAGATAGTGAGAAAATGACAGAGTATAAGAGCATAGTGGAAGAAAGATTGGTAAGGTATGAGCTAGAGCAGATGGAAGGGGTGGAAGACGTATGTAAGATATTCACGGAAGAGATAGGCGCACCGTGTGAGGCGGTTTGTGGAGTTAGGAGGAGATGCAAGGGTGTGCAAGGGACAGCATGGTGGAATGATGAGGTGAAACGAGCTGTGGAACAAAAGAAGAAGGCATATGGTGAATGGTTGGCGAGTAGAGGTAGGGGAGAAGATGAGAGAGAGAAGAGAGAGGTATATGTGAGCAGAAGGGAGGTTAAAAGACTGGTGAAGGAGAGTAAGAAGAAAGTGGATGAAGAGTTTGGGAGGAATCTGAGTGTGAAATGGAGGGAGAGTAAGAAATTGTTTTGGAAGGAGGTAAAGAAAGTAAGGCAGTGTGAAAGGGGAAATAGTAGGGGAGTGAAAGATAGGAATAATAGATTGCTGGTGGAGAAGAGAGAGAAATTGAGGAGATGGAAGGAGCACTTTGAGGATTTGTTGAATGTAGAGAGTGAGAGCAGTGTGAGTATAAGTGGTTGGGGAATGGCTGGGAGAAGAAGAGATGAGAGGAGGGAGGAAGAGATCAGTAGGTCGGAAGTAGTGGAAGCGATGAAGAAGATTAAGCTGGGAAAGGCCCCAGGAATTGATGGAGTGTGTGGTGAAATGCTTAGGTATGGGGGTGAGATTGTTGTGAAGTGGATATGGAAGTTGTGTAGATTGGCTTGGGAAGAGGGAAGGGTTCCAGAGGACTGGAAATCAGGTATAATTGTTCCTCTGTACAAAGGAAAAGGGGAGAGAGAGAAGTATGTGGTAACCATAGGGGTATTTGCCTTCTTAGTGTGACTGGTAAAATATATGGTAGAATACTCATTGATAGGGTTAGGCATATGACAGAGGAGCTAGTTGGAGAAGAACAAGGGGGATTTAGGAAGGGAAAAGGGTGTGTAGATCAGATATTTGTTCTAAGATGTTTAGTGGAGAAGTATCTAGAGAAGGGAAGGAAAGTGTATGCTGCCTTCATGGACTTGGAGAAAGCTATGACAGAATAGATAGGCAAGGTATGTGGAAGGTATTAAGAATTTATGGAGTGGAGGGGAAATTGTTGAGTGCTGTGAAGAGTATGCATGAGGGAGCTAGGGCTACGGTGCGAGTGGATGGTGAGCTGAGTGAGTTCTTTGATCTCAATGTGGGACTGAAACAGGGGTGTGTGATGTCTCCATGGCTGTTTAATATATATATGGATGGGGTTGTAAAGGAGATGCAAGGTAGGGCAGTGGATGTGGGGCTGGCCCTAATGAATGAGGGTGAGATTTGGAAGCTTCCGGTGTTGCTGTTTGCTGATGATACAGTATTGTTGAGTGAAGATGAATGGGAGTTGCAAGGTTTGGTGAATGAATTTTGGACAGTGTGTAGGAGGAGGAAGCTGAAAGATAATGTAAACAAAAGTAAAGTTATGGTGTTTGAGAGGAATGAAGTCACAGAGTGTGCAGTGAGGTTGGATGGTGAGGATATGGAGAATGTGAGTGCATTCAAGTACTTGGGTAGTGTGATGAGTAAGGATGGAACTTTGGGGGATGAAGTACGTGAAAGGGTACAGCAGGGAAGAAAGGTTGTTGGTACACTGAAATCAGTGATGAGAAATAGGGAGGTGAGTATGGAAGTTAAGAAGTCACTGCATGATGGTATTGTGATCCCGACCCTGACGTATGGAAGCGAGGCGTGGACCTTGCAAGAGGGGAACAAGTCAAGAGTGAGAGCAGTGGAAATGAGTTACTTGAGAGGAGCATGTGGAGTGACGTGGAGGGACAGGTTGACGAATGAAGAAGTGAAGGAACGTTGTGGGGTAGATGTGGATGTGGTTGAAAAGATTAGGAGAAATACACTGAGGTGGTTTGGACATGTGGAGAGAATGGAGAATGAAAGACTGACTAAGAGGGTGTATGTAGGTGAGGTGGAGGGAGGGAGAGGGAGGGGTAGACCGAGGATGAGGTGGAGGGATGGAGTTGAGAGGTATATGAGGGAGGGGGGGGTGAGTTGGGGGGAGGGTAGTCAAATGATGGGTGACAGAGTGACTTGGAGGCGTTTTGTCTGCGGCCACCCTTTGCGGGATTAGGGCGTCGGGCTATAGATAGATAGATAGATAGATAGAGAAATGTAAAACACATATGAAGTACATCTTCACAGCATTTCATTTTATATGAGAGAGAGAGAGAGAGAGAGAGAGAGAGAGAGAGAGAGAGAGAGAGAGAGAGAGAGAATATTTAGGTGAAGAAATACCTTTCGTTTGAAGTACAGTAGTTACATCTATTTTTCATTACCTCCTTTAGTACCAGGACGTCCCTTTGATCTTATTCTTATTACCAACAGACCATCTTTTTTTTTTTTTTACCCTCTACCTGACAAAGTCAGAGGAGGATGTTGTTATCACTTGAATCAATAGGCGTCCGTCGGTAGAGCTGGGCGGCAGGCCGGCAGGATGGCTAGCTAGGTGTAGAGGTTTTGTTTCCGGGCCCGAACTCAGGAAGTTTTCACTTCAGAGCAATGAAATATCACATGGTTATGTGTCTTATAGCAAACTGGTGCCTTTTGAAGGGCAATATGCTGTCTTATTTTTATTTTTTTTTTTTAATAAGAAAAAAGAAAAAAATCCAAGATTTCAATGAGACCTGTGCAAGGAATCTAAAGGGCCTAGGGTATGTGTTCTCAAGGCATTGTCCTTAAGCCCACCTTTCAAAGAAAAGATTGGGGGGGTGGGTGAGGGCCATTCTGCGCTTGGTTAGGTGCGCAGGGAGGTGGAGGGTATGAGTTTGGTCAGTTGGAGGGTTGCAACAGTGCTTCATTCCTGATGCTTTTATTAAGACCCTCATAACGAAAGAATTATAAGTATTTTCTACTTATTCTTTCTCCACAGTGTGTCATGTACTTCCTGATCATGATAAACGGTTGTAATAATTTCGGGAAGGAGTCTGCAAAGGATGTAGTAAAAGCGGAACTTAACACGCACCGATATAGATTTACATATGATACTCCATATATAAGTAACTGACGTCCTCTTGTTTCTATTACATTTTCATTTTCATTATTGATCCTGTTGTCAAGAGAAGCTAGTGTTTTTTGGGGGGGACTTCTTCCTGCAAAAAGAGGTTATGGACGTGTCTTCACACATATCAGCTAGAAAACACACTCATTTTGAAAGCAAGGAGAGAGCCATACCTCCGCCGATGCCAATAAAGTGAATGATTTACTGCTGTAAATCCTCTATCCTCCCAGATGAATACTTTTACATTCCCTTATAGGTAGTTAATTCGACGGTCATATTCTATCCTATTACACAAATCAGAGAGTGTGCCAATATAATTTATGATTTATTCCTGCATCGGGATTTGGATCCATCTCATAATCTAATAAACTCTTCCTTGACCCACTGCCCACATCCACCAGATTTCATTTAAGTCCAATGTCAGCTTTTTGAGATAACATGTACACAGACGAAGAGACAAAAGTGAATTAATAAGCTTAATGCTATTTCTTTGGCGGAGGTAATAAAGTTACTGTAGCCCTTTTACCTTAAGTTGACACAGATTTTCGTCCTTTTGCTGTTTTTTTCACTTAACACAGTGCCATAATATGACAATACTATGCATCTACCACAGCACTTCTTCTTGACTAGCAGAATATGACACTACTGTACTGTGGATCTAGTGCCTTTCCTCAGCACTTCTTCATGATTAGCACCATATTCTAGTGTTAATTTATAAGTACAACTCTGCATTCAAGAGGGAGAGAGGGCAATTGAGGACAAGTTAGAGTGAAAGGAGTATAGTGAAGCCTCAGAGTCCACCAACAGCCCTCCTCTCCTCTCAAACGGTTCTTCATATTTATTTTGCGCTTCAGTTTCTACTCAGAGCTATTGGAGGAACCCCTTGTCGTTAAAATGATAAAAATTTCTTATCTGAAGTCAATGAGTTATTTACGCACCACTGCAGACTTGTCAAAAACCAGCAAATTCTCAATAAATTTTAACATCAATAACGAAGCGAATCGGATTCTCGTTTCGTTCATAAGTTAGGAATGCTAAAATTATATTGAAAGTAGTAACCGGAAATGTACTGTACTTTGATACCCTCTCTATCTCTATCTATATACCTAGGCTGCTTCCCCCAAGGAAAGGGAGGTAGCCGAGACAGGACGACACACTCCCCATTACTCATCCATTCAAACACATTCATTCGCATCTTAGCCCCAAAGGGGAGAAGGAACAGATCCTCACCACGTCAAACAGCACAAGGGTCAACTGCGAAGTGCAATCAGTGACATCCGCAGCAGGGCCCGACAGCAGAGCTGGTTTACCCCTGCCACATCATAATAGACCCATCCCCTTACCCACACCTGACCTGACTAACTGATCAGACCAAATGCGGGAGAATAACCCCTCAGGGCTGCGTCATCATTTATTTATTCACAATTTCTCTCCATTTATATCTGTCACGCACAGCCACTCTTTCTTGCTCAACAGACATCCCTCTCGCATCCAGCACTCTCTTCACGCTGTCCATCCATCATATTCGTGGTCTCCTTCTCAGCCTTACACCTCTCACATCAGATCTAGTTACCTTTTTCACCAATCGCTCATTATCCATTCTCTCCATATGCCCAAACCATCGCAACACCCTCTGCTCAACTCTACCAGCCATCTCCCGAACAACTCCAGTTCTCCTTCTCACTTCATCATTTCGCACTCGATCCATACGCGTCACTCCACACACACTCCTCAGACACCTCATCTCCATTACATTCAAACTTTTCCTCTCTGCTACACCCATATTCCATGTTTCAGCACCATATAACGCAGTCGGTACCACAACACCCTCATACAGCCTTCTATTTACATCCATTCTAAGTGAACGACATCTAAACACTTTCTTCATTCCTCCCAGCACCTTACCTACTTCATTCATTCTAAACTTCACTTCTGCATCTATTCTTCCATCCACAGCAACATGTGACCCTAAATATTTAAAACACTCTACCTTCTCAAGCAACTCATCATTCAAAACTATATTCATCCCCCTACCATCTACCATCCTCGTACACTTCATCACTTTACTCATATTCTCGTTTACTTTCAATTTCCTCCTTTCACACACCCTTCCAAACTCCTCTACTAACTGTCTCAGTCTCTCCTCTGAATCAGCCACCAGTGCAGTATCATCTGCAAACAGCAGCTGCTTCAGATTCCACTCTCCACCATCAACATTCACCATACTCAGACCTCCACCTAAAACTCTTGCATTCACCTCCCTTACAACACCATCCATATAAATATTAAACAACCAAGGCGACATCACACATCCCTGTCGCAGCCCCACTCTCACGGGAAACCAATCGCTCACAGCATTACCCACTCTTACACACACTTTACTATTTACATAAAAACTTTTCACACCTTTTAGTAACCTACCATCAAGTCCATGCAATCTTAAAACAGTCCACAAAGCCTCCCTATCAATTCTATCTTATGCTTTCTCTAAATCCATGAAACACCTCCTTCCCTTTCGCTAAGTACTTTTCACACACTTGTCTCACAGCGAACACCTGATTCACACATCCCCTCCCTCTCCTAAAGCCACACTGCTCATCACCAATCACTCCCTCTGTACCCTCGCTAACTCTCATAATTAGCACTCTACCATACACCTTACCTACAACACTCAACAGACGTATACCCCTAAATCTAGCACATTCATACTTATCACCCTTGCCTGTATACAACAGGACCACACAAGAACTTGCCCAGTCAATTGGCACCATACCTTTCACAAAGCATACATTCAACAATCTTACTAACTAGTCAACAATAGTCACCCCACCACCCTTCAGGCATTCCACAGCACACCAATCCATACCTGCAGCTTTCCCTGTTTTCATCTCCTTTACTGCCTTCTCCACTTCCTCCTTCGTGATCAAAGAATCATTCAACTCTCCCAACACATTTATTCCTTGCACCCTTCCATCCACCACAATCTCAGCCACCCTTTCCTCCTCTACATTTAACAATCTTTCAAAATACTCTGCCCATCTCTTCCTTACTGCATCGATCTCAATTAACATCCTTCCATCCTCTGCTTTTACTCTCTCCTCCTTCCCAGACTCTCCCTTTCGCACCCTTTTCACCTCCTACCAGAACATTTTCTTATTCTGTCGAAATCTTCAGTCAGTCGCCTACCCCACCTTTCATCTGCTAGCACTTTAGCACAACGCACATCCCTTCTCGCCCTATTCCTCTTTTCCTTATACCTCTCATATGACACCTCCTTCCTCTGCAGCCACACTTCATATGCATGTCTCTTCTCAGCCACAGCCATACTTACTTCCTCGCACCACTATTCACTTCCCTTTCTTACACCACCACCCACACGTCTCACACCACACACCTCTTCTCCATGCCCCACCATAGCACTCTTAAACAACTGCCATTCCTCCTCCACACTGCCATTTTCCTGATCTTTCACTGCGTTCCACTCATCTTTCAATTTCTCATGATACTCTATCATTTTCTCTCTTTTATCCAACTCACTCACTTTCAAAACCTCCCTGCCACACTTAACCCTCCTAGCTCTTACCCATCTCTTACCTACTCTTAACTTTCCCTCCACCAGCTAGTGGTCAGACATACCTCCACCCTCCCCTCTCAGAACTCTCACATCCAACAATCTTCCTATTACATTCCTAGACACAACCACATAGTCCATCAATGCTTTATCCACAATCATTCCACCCTCCTGTCTCACTCATGTATACTTATAAATATCTTTCTTCTCGAACAGCGTATTTCCAATCACCATCTCTCGCTCAACACACATCCCTATCATTCGTTCCCCATTTTCATTTCTTCCAGGCACACCATGCCCAGCAATATAATATTTCAAGTGTCACTCAGTATTGCACCAGCATCCCTCCTTTCGTCCCCATCGCCTCTTCGTAATCCCTGCAACGAGTCACATCATAAAATAGAACGGAAAAATCCGAACACTGGAGCAGCAGTAAGCAGCAAAAACGAAAAAACTTTTGATCTCTCTCCATGCAACCTACCCCTCCCATTCGCTCTCATTTTATATTATTTATTATTATTATTATTCATTATCATTATCATTCTGCGTCTCTTTTTCCACTCACAGGTAGAGAGAGAGAGAGAGAGAGAGAGAGAGAGAGAGAAACACTAAACACTAATTAATAGCATGTAATGTAGGCCACACATTCATTCACTCACCATTCAATCGACTGAAATCTCAACCCTGCCTCACAGGCATATCACCCTTATACACTTCACAATTACCAATAAAATTGGCATACCCTCAAGTAAAAGTAAAAGGGATGGGGGATACAAAACAATTTTTCATGCTCTCTAACAAATTTCACCATTCAGCTTAATCCTTGGTTCTGCAGTCTTATCAACCGCTGTCCCTCGCTTTAACACACAGTAATTTACCATATCTATCCACCTTCTTGGCTTATCACGCCTCCTTCATCTTGAAATTCACTCACACATACCCTTTCTATCACCCTGTTTAGATCTGTTTTCTCCATACAATTTAGCACACTCATTCAATTAATTTCTTTTAATACATTTTATAAATACTTTCCAAAAGTGGCCTGGTATTGTCTTTTATTTATTTATTTATTTTCCGTGGGAGGAAGACTTGTATTATTGTCTTACAATGTAAAGATGGCCTTGATGAACTTAGCTTACATTCCTCGCAATGAAAATGGTAGAATAGGCTTTATTTTTTCTTTCCTTTAGTATGATTGATTTCCACATAGTTTTTCGATACCTTTTGACAGTTTTATTAATCTATTTATTTATATATTTTGTGTGAGTGAAAATTCATGATGAAGGGTTTTTACTTCACACTGGCATTTTTCTAAGGCCATATTAGTGTTGTTTTACTTACAAGCTTCGTTCACTCAATCTCTATCATCTGGTATCAACACCCCCTCCTGCCAGTCCAAGCCTCACTGCTTTATATAGACTTCCATTATATCCTTGCACATCCTGTTGTTGGCCTTTTCCCCATTACCCTGTCGTTTATTCGTTGTAAAACTTTTTCTTTTTCCGTTCGTTTCGTTTGCCCGTCTGTCCTGGAGACTTGGTAGATTTGCTGGTGCATCTAAGGTTTTTGTGTGTATTTGATTAGTTACAATCAGATTTCTTGACCATTATCATTGTCGTCATCGTCAGTGTTACCAACACCACCACCGCCGCCGCAAGTTACACTGTATGACAATGAAAAAATAAATACAAAGACCAACGCAGTTACGGTCTCGTAAATCGCTACGGGCGGGGGAAAAGGGAGCGGCGTCAGATGTTGGCATGCACTAAACACTTTCGGAGACCTTACGAGAGCCGGAGTTACGATCGCCGCTAAGGTTGGCCCCGACCAACCTTAACGTCTCCCGTATCTTTCAGACACCCGAAAATAAATTGAATTAAGCATTCTCTCGTGTAAACGAATTATTTCACTAAACTGGGTGGTTAATTGAGGTGCTGTACAACAATATACAGTGCGCTGAATTGTACATTAGTGTAAATTGGTGCTTGGTGGTTTCAGTAGGTGTTCATTAGTGTTCTACTGTATTATATGCTCATCAGTATTGTGTAGTACAGTACTATAAATTAGAGGTAGGAATAGGGTAGAGTCGGCGTGAGAAGGCTCCGGTGAAGCCAGAGAACTGTCAAACGGCCATATTGGTCAAGTCAAGAGGTCACGGCAACACCTACCTGACTTGAAGAAGATTGCTGTGCACTCCTACCTCTATGGCTGTGCCCATAGAGGTAAGAGTCCTAATCCTACCTCCGTGGGTGTGGCCATGAGATTATTAAGCCAGCTGTGTGTCCACCTGGTATTCCTCAGGGAGAATGCCAGAAACAAAGTAGACTTCATTCTACCTCTGGTTTTAGTTGTAGTTCAGCTGTGGGTGTGAGACGTTCTGTCCTAAGTTGTAACTCACCATCAAATAACCTAAGTCTCCAAAAATGTCCACCACCTGTGCCGCATTTGGGTGTAATGAAAGAGGAGATAAGAAATCTGACCCATCCATTACATATCACAGGTGAGTATCTTTAGAGTGAATTATAGTTTGTAGGTTAGTATGCAAAAATAGATAAATAAATAAATAAAGATAAAACATATTTTTTTCTGTTTGCAACTAAGAAAACACTTTCGCCTGGTCAGCGGAACCAATTCAGACAGCTGTCAAAGAGGTCGCCGCCATGTTGGTCGAGTCAGGTCTGTCGGCCTCACTCTGACCTACCCTTGGTTAATCACATATGCCACCTCTACCTACTCCTACCTCTATGGTAAAGCCCCCAGGAAAAAAAAATCCCTTTTCTAATATAGTTTCAAGATAGGTTAGGTTAATTTAAAATCAAGGTTAGGTTATTTTAGATTAGGTTAATTTTTGTTAGGTTAGGTTTGTTTATATGTGGACTGGATTATTGTAAGGTTAGCTTAGTTTAATTTGAGCTCATGTAAGGTTAGGTTAGTACTGGGTTAGGTTAGGTTAATTTAAGAATTAGGTTAGGTTTGGTTAAATGTTGGTTAGATTAGGTTTATTTTTGTTAGGTAAGATTAGTTTATTTTTGGATTGAGTATTGATAAGGTTAGCTATGTTAAACTAATGTTAGGCTAATTTAAGGTTAGTTGAGATTAGGTTGGTGTAAGAATTGGGTTAAGCCTTGGTTACTTTTAGTTTAAACCAGATTATTTTAAATTTAGGTTATTTAAGTTAGAGTAGTTTATTACTGGAATGGGGTGGGTTAAAATTATCTTAATTTATTAGGCTAGGATAATTTAAGTTTAGAGTTATGCTGAGTTAGCATATGATAGTTGTGTGAACAGGGCAAGGGGAATTTTGACATTTCAAGGGGGCAATTTAAAAAAAAAAAAAAAAAGCCAAAACGGTCATAAAAGCCTGTTATGTTGGTTAGATTTTATGGTTTTTGGCTTTTGATTTGTGCCTTCTGAGAGTAAGGACAAAATTTGGATCCTCACATAATTGTTATGGCCACATAAAAGTACAAAATCTTAATATAAACAGATTATACCAAAATTTTCACTAAAACCACTAAATTCCATGCCATAAAAATTTAAGATTAACCCGAGTATATATTTATTCAAAACTTCAAAGGAGGGATGGAATCCCTCTTGGGACTTAGAAAGGAATTATTCAGTATTTTCTGGCAAAAGTGAGGAATGACTGAGAACAGTATTTATGTGAATCTCAGAGCAAGGTTAGGGTTGGATAAATTTAGCTTGTTAGGTCGATTATTATTATTATTATTATTATTTTTTTTTGCTGGCTTAGGTTAGCTTGTTCTATGTGGCTCTTATGTTTCTTCAGCTAAGTTCTGTTAGGTTAGGTTATTTAGATAGGTATTGTTAGGTTGTTAGGTAAGGTGAAATTGTTTGGTTAAGGTTTGGTTAGGTTAGGCTCGTTGGCTTAGCTTAGGCTGTTCAGTTACCTTTGGTCAGGTTACTTTAGGTTCTTAGGTCAGGTTACTGTTAAGCAAAAAATAAAATAAAAAACTACACAAATTTATTTTCTTTGCTGGAGCTTTTATCCCAGGGTGCTTTTTCTAGGGTGCTTTTGTTTAACATAAAATGTCAGGTACAGTATTTACTGTACAGTGTACAACAGTGTAAGTTTAGTTTTGCAGAACGCACATTAATGTAATAAGTGTTGTACGGCTGAAATGTTAAATATAAGAGCGATTCAGTCTGTACAGTGTACTGAAGGCACTTTAATGTACTCGTACATTACTGTATGATAGTAATGTGCAGTACTGCTGCACAACATGCAGCAGTAGCTATGCTGGTAATATTGTGAGTAATGCTTTCTGCTCACTGCACTTCCCAAACTGACAAACACTTCATATATTTCATCCAAGCCTGTCCTCTGTTTTGTTTTTGAGTTCTTCTCAGCTGAGAGTCAGTGTCACCAAACACGATGATTGGCTGAAGCGTCTAGGCAGAGATGCATCCTGCGTTGTGATTGGCCAAAGCGACCATCAGCTGAGCGGGGAAAAATTCCCTCAAACACAGCGAGTTTTTCCCCGGCCTTAGCCTTAGTCACCGTACGATGGTGGGAGAAATGTTAGTACATAGCAAAACACCGACTATCGTACGGGGACCGTAGAGGCGGCGGCCTTACGGGGAGCTTACGGGGACGTGTTAGTGCATCCGCCTCCTGAACAATTGTGTCTGCTGTCCCTCTGAATATATTGTGCAGTTAAGTCCCCCCTATAATTTAACACTACGTTTTCTCTTTTATGTAAGAACGATGAGCTCATGCTCAAATAGTTCTTTTAAGATTTTAAATACTTTTTTTTTTTTTCATTTTTTAGATCCACTGAAGATGACAGATGAATATGTCGAAGCATCTGGACATAATAAATATGCTTTTCGTTGCAACACTGGTATTGCTTTTTCTGTATAAGAGTGGCCTTTCCTAAGACAGTTTTATATGTAGATAACAAAAAGAACACCCAATTTTGTGTGTGACTCACCAACGGGGGAGGCGGTGGCTAAATCGGTAGAGAGGTGGCCTGCAGTCCTAATGGACCCAGTTTCGAATCCCGGTTGGGGCAGGAGCAGTTTATGGATTTGAATTTCATAAAAGCAGACTTTACTAATCTACCAGAAGACCCGCCGACATGTAAAAATACCCCCTCTAATAACAGTACACCAGTCCTGTATGAGACAGCCCTAGCTAGTATTCAATATGGACTGTGGGTGTTAGCGCCGAAGTGGTGACATGTGCAGGTGCAGGAGGACTACTGGGCCTTAAGGAGGACTACTGGGACTTGGAGATAGGATCTGAAGCCTTTACCCAGAATCGGAGATGTAAAAAAAATAAAAAATCTTGTAAATGATCCACCTACAGTATATGTAACACTATTTGCCACCAAGGTACAGTCACGCGTACTAATTTCTGCTCTGGGGTTACCCATTCCTTTCTCCCTCTACCCTGGACAGAGGGAAGGGAGGAATCGTGAACAAGTCTACCCCGCCTTCTGCCCCCAACACCCCCACCCTCCACCTCCAGCTGCCAGTTACTGATTATACGCAAATTTTCTCATGTCCTGTAAACATGACTAAACTGTCGTTGCACACGCTTTCAACGGCCAAGATTTGGACTATATTTTTAGAATAAATTATTACCGTATTGAACTGCATTCTCAAATTGAAAATATTCACCATCATTGTAATCCAGTGTCGTCCGCTGCACAATTCTGGGTTCCAGTGCTTACCTTTTCACTTCCCCCAGCTCTCTCTCTCTCTCTCTGAATTTACTTTTCCCACTCACTCTTTCTTTTTAAATTTATATAACTTTCTCTTTGCTTCTTTCTCCCTTCTCTCTCGTTCTTTGTCTTAAGTCTTCCCCGAATCTCACTCCTCCCCTCCCCCCACCTTAGGCCTGATCAGCAGTCAGTTATACCGTCACCGCTCCTTCGTATATCGTGTGCAGGCAACATTAATCACACACACTTAGGTCAGATGTATGGAAAGCTATTTTTTATTTTTATATATAATTGTATTTCTCATTATGTGCCAAGTTCAAATAGAGAACACCAGACCAATATTCGTAATTTTTATTAGAGTGACCGTTCCACTTCACATAGCTGGGTAGCTGGGCTTATGAACTGCACACACACACACACACACACACACACACACACACACACACACACACACACGACTTAAATTTTGCTCTGACAGCGTGGCGACTACATATATAGTCATTCTAACAACTTGATCTGCTGGCTCCAAACCTTCCCTGTCCCAGTCAAACTCCTCATTCAATAACCGGTTATTGAATGAGGAGTTTGACTGGGACAGGGAAGGTTTGGAGCCAGCAGATCAAGTTGTTAGAATGACTATATTTGTAGTCGCCACGCTGTCAGAGCAAAATTTAAGTCGTGTGTGTGTGTGTGTGTGTGTCTGTGTGTGTGTGCAGTTCATAAGCCCAGCTACCCAGCTATGTGAAGTGGAACGGTCACTCTTATAAAAATTACGAATATTGGTCTGGTGTTCTCTATTTGAACTTGACACATAATGAGAAATACAATTATATATATAAAAAAATTAGCTTTCCATACATCTGACCTAAGTGTGTGTGATAAATGTTGCCTGCACACGATATACGAAGGAGCGGTGACGGTATAACTGACTGCTGATCGCCTGATCAGGCCTAAGGTGGGGAGAGGGGAGGGGTGAGAGGCGGGGAAGACTTAAGACAAAGAACGAGAGAGAAGGGGGAGAGGGAGAGAGAAGCAAAGAGAAAGTTATATAAATTTAAAAAGAAAGAGTGAGTGGGATAAGTAAATTCAGAGAGAGAAAGAGAGAGAGAGAGCTGGGGGAAGTGAAAAGGTAAGCACTGGAACCCAGAATTATGCAGCGGACGACACTGGATTACAATGATGGTGAATATTTTCAATTTGAGAATGCAGTTCAATACGGTAATAATTTATTCTAAAAATGTAGTCCAAATCTTGGCCGTTGAAAGCGTGTGCAACGACAGTTTAGTCATGTTTACAGGACATGAGAAAATTTGCGTCTAATCAGTAACTGGCAGCTGGAGGTGGAGGGTGGGGGAGTTGGGGGCAGAAGGCGGGGTAGACTGGTTCGCGATTCCCCCCTTCCCTCTGTCCAGGGTAGAGGGGGGAAGGAAGGGGTAACCCCTGAGCAGAAATTAGTACGTGTGACTGTACCTTGTGTGCTAAGTCACGAATGGTTCCTGTCTGGAGTGCGTCATTATCGTTTTGTGCAAAATTCTAATTTGATTTAGATCATCTAATTTTTATTTCATTTTTCAGGTGACATTGATATTACTTAAGCAATAATGCCTAGAGAATGCAAGAATTCTCCAGACAGCTTTTGTTATATATGCGGATCGCTCACACTGAAACTATTTAAAAGAGGTTGTTTACTGATGCATCTCTCTACAGCATTAAAGCTGTATTCTTGCACATTGGAAACACCATACCATCCCTTCCAATTGCTCACACAGTCATTCTAAGAGAGTTATATGAAAATCTTCCTTTCATTCTAGATCGCATAAATTACAGTGATCATGAATGGCATATTTTTGCAGATTTGAAAGGTGTGGCTATTTTTAATGGGTTACAAACTGGCTATACAAAATTTGTGTGCTTTCTCTGCAAGTGGGACAGCCGGGCAAGATCAGAACATTTTGTACGCTCAGCATGGCCACCTCGGGATTCACTGATACCCGAATCCCACAATGTTATTCATGAACCACTAGTAAAGAAGGAAAAAGATCATTTTGCCACCTCTCCATATAAAGCTGGGCTTAAAGAAACAGTTTGCCAAAAGCTCTGCAGCATCATGAGCCATGTTTCCAGTTACTGAAGGAATAATTTCCCAAAAATAAGTGATGCTAAAATTAAAGAAGGCATATTTGTTGGCCCTCAGATTCAACTTATGACTGACAAGGATATTGAAATAATGATGGATGAAACCGGGTTAGCTGCATAGTGTGCACTCAAAGATGTGTGCAATGGACTACTGGGAAAGCATAAAGAGGGCCAACGTAATGTTTTAGTGGATGAACTAATAAAGTGTTACCAAGATCTTGCGTCCAACATGTCAATGAAGCTTCATTTTCTACATTCTCATCTATCCTTTTTCCCAGAGAATGCAGGGGATGTAAGTGATGAGCGCGGAGAGAGGTTTCATCAATATATGTCAATAATGGTGAGTAGATACAAAGGGAAATGGAGTCCAGCCATGCTAGCCGATTTCTGCTGGAATCTGAAGCATGACCAACCAGAAACATCCCACAAACGCTGAAGTAAATGCTAATATGTATAGAAACTCATTCTAAAATACCTGTTAAGTGCTTATTTTTTTATGGATATGAAATATTAACAATGATGACATTTCATTTGGCAATGGCAATATAAGTATCTCTTTTCTTTTTTTGGTTTGAATATATGAATGTTTAGTGGACATATCATGAGAAAATGTGACGTGAAAGGGGTATCTGGCTATCAGATTCAGATTCAGCACACTTGCATTGATAATAAAATCCTAAAGAGGACGACGTTTTTTTCTTGACCCTGAAATTTGTTATGCAGTATTATATATATATATATATATATATATATATATATATATATATATATATATATATATATATATATATATATATATATAATATGAAAGCATCCGGAAAAAATGATAAGAGACAGCTTAAAATTCGTAGAACTTACAGCATGCCCAGCAAATTGCAACACAATCGTTCACACATCATGCTGGCCTTCAACGTCTCTCTCTCTCTCTCTCTCTCTCTCTCTCTCTCTCTCTCTCTCTCTCTCTCTCTCTCTCTCTCTCAGAGTTAGTACTGGGTAAGTATGGTCATTCATGGTTACACTAGGTTTGGTTAAGTTTGGGAAATATTTCAGAAGCCCGGCCAATGTTAAAATATTTTCATAATTTACATATCAAACTTTTAATCTCTTTTCCACATCAACAGTTTCCATTAAATAAACCTTTTTCATTTGGTGCCACAGGTCTTTGAAGCCAGGGCATAAGTTTTCTAATTAATCTCTCTGCTTCTACACCACGCCGTCACAATCTTTAAACTCATTAATCACCAGAAGGTTAAATTTTACCTCCCCACTTCTCTGCATCATCATCACTCTCTGGCCAGCGCTGTGATCCACCCACTGGGGCTAGGATTACCGTATGGCTCACTGTGATGAGGAAAATGGATAAGTGACTCAAACTGAATGGATGTGGTGGTGGTGGGTGATGCGGGTTGGATGATGGAGGATGTGATGATATTGGGGTTACTTTATATTAATATTTATACACATTAGGTAATGTTGAGATGATGGTAGTTGACTGCTAAATGTAATGTTGTTGGGATTAGTTCATGGTAATGCATGAACACAATAGATGGTGGAGGTAGAGTGATGGAGGTTCGCTGATGGCAGGTGTAAAGCCATAGTGTTAGCTTACTTTGTGGTAATGTTTATGCACTCACAGATAGCCTATATGCAGGTAACAGGTAAGAATCCTAAACTCACTGTTTCACCAAAGGAAGTGCTACATGTACTGTAAAAATGTTTCTCACACAGCTTATCAATACTAGCCACAAATGGATTTTTTTTTTCATTGTGATAATTTTATAAGTACTAATATATAATACACGTAATCGGGTTTTCACTTAACTGGTCTATCTATCTATCTATATATTGATTTATCTATCTATCGATCTGTCTATCTATCCATCTATCTATCTATATATATATCTATATCTATCTATCTATATATCTATATCTATATTTATCTATCTATATATATATATCTATATCTATATCTATATTTATCTATCTATATATATATCTATATCTATATCTATCTATCTATCTATCTATCTATACACACTGTATTATTGTCTCTTTATAACTCTAGCTGAACAAGTATAATAATATGAAACAAAACATCTGTTGTACACAGTACTGGTGCATAACGTGAAGTAATGATAGATCCCCCTCTGCATACAGTAGCCTAACCCCCACATGTTCCTTTGTTACTGAACTATCCAGCTTGATAACACTACCACACATACTGTTTTCCTTGTAACTTGGCCTTAATTTGCCATCTCTCCATCTTGATTAGTGAGCTGTAACAATACCGTAACACTTGAATGTGATGCTAGTCATGAAGAAGCGCAATGAAAAGGATGTAGAGTCTTACTATTCTCTCATTCATCCGCTGACCTTAGAGAAATATGCTGCAAATGGGCGAAGATCTAGGCCAGGTTATGGTGCAAGAAACTATAACAGTTACAAATATCTGTTTGAATATGAATAAGTAATGATTACATTAGGTATCCTGCTCTGTGCATCCCAGCACAATGTGCGAAATAACGTAATATAAAAGCCCGGAGGACAGTACTGTTACCTTTCAGTTGGCAATGTTTGGCTGGATAGTTACTACATGGTGCTACGAACTGCATCACCGCTAACAATGTGTGAACTTATATGAACTACACTTTTTTATTCTACACGCTCATCGGTTACCCGGACGTTAGGGGAGGGGTAACACAAGGGCTTAGTGTGTGTGTGTGTGTGTGTGTGTGTGTGTGTGTGTGTGTGTGTGTGTGTGCTTTATTAGGTCGGCCACATTATGCAGTTTCATTTCCCTGGCAGACTAGTTGTTTACAGCACCAGATGGAAGGACGACCGTGTGCCTTGCGTGTATACTGTAGGATCGAAATTTCAAGAAGTGAGAGGTGACTTGACCGTAGGGTTTTTAGACGTGTATTTTCCACGGGAGCTTAGTATGCTCTTCCACCGTTAAATGTCCTGTACTGCGGTAGTCTGACCCACGGATTCTAAATCGTGGAAGGTGTTATGGAAAACTGGTACAGCATATCCTTTCATGTCATCAGTAAGTAGTACCATTACCTACTCTCTGAACAATGAGGTTCAGTATTTTCTTTACACTCATTCTCGGTTACATGTTAATGAGATTTTTTTTTTTTTCAAGCAGATATGTTGCATGACTTATGAACTCCAGATATGTAAAGCGGCTGTTGATTTTCATGATCAGTACAGTACAGCTTGGAAGCAGAGCAGTTGTACACTTATGTCCCTGTTTATTGTGTTACAATACAGTACAATGCATCACATGTGTCCTGCATTTGTATACCTGTGATTGTATCACGGTGACGCAGACCTGGGAAACTGACCGTTGTCATGGCAACATAAACACTACTAAGCCATAATATTCCCTTCAATGTCAATTCCTAGAGGAAAAAAGAACTTAATATGGAGGTTGTATCATATTTTACTGAACATGGATATTCTCTGAACTGAAGTGTTTGCGACTGCATCAAGTTATGTTCAGTAGTAACAGTGAAATGTAATTGGCAACATCATACTGAAGGAGTTAGGTTACTGCACAACGGACATGAATATACTGTAGTTGCTAAAGATAAATCCCTGGGAGTGAGGCTGTTGCATAATATTACGACTGCAGTTTGTTGCATTCAATATCCATTTCTGTTGGGCGTTGTAGTACACCTGTACTGTATATTACACTTAACAAGAGAGAAGCGTAAAATATCCTGATACATTTTGTCCCTCCCTATTTATGCCCATTGGTGAGGTGTTGCCTCCCAGTTAGTGTGTTAACATGCCTGCACACGGTCACATCCCCACACCCACACGGTCACATCCCCACACCCACACGATCACATCCTCACACCCACACGGTCACACCTCCATATCCACACGGTCACATCCTCACACCCACATGATCACATTCCCACACCCACATGATCACATCCCACACTCTCACGTCACATCTCCACACTCACACGATCTCATCCCTACACCGACACCGTCGCATCCCCACATCCAAACAGGGAAGGTGAAAATATCAACGTTTATTATCGTGGTATAAGAACAAATCACGTCTAAAACAGATAAATATCGTGTGAAAATAGCTTTGCGCAATACAAAGAATTATCTGAAGAATGTGTTGTTTTCCTTTTAGCCGTGAAGTAGGGAACAATAAGCAGTTCCTCAAGCACTGTTTTTAGGTGGTACACTTCGATACTGTACTTTCATTTATTGTCGACTAAGTCAAAGCATAACATTGTTCAGCAAGTACTTGATAATCATGTCAAAGCTGCACTAGCTGTTGTGCTAGTACTTCGAAAACCACCACTGTCGATATTTTCAATTTCCCTGTAGCACAAAACTAGCAAGTGGCCAATTTCTGTGTATCAGCATTAACTCCATAGTACGTTACCTTTCATCATACTTGGTCGAAAATGAAGGTATACTACCGTAAGGATCTTATGTACAGTAGGAATGAGAGGAAGGAAGGTATTTGCTTTCCTATTATAACACTGTGGTGGTGTTAAGGAAGAAAAAATATATATCATCCTCAGGGATACTAATAGCTCACTATTAATGAATAATGGGAATATTCTTTATAGCATATGATAAAATATTTTATTATTTCTCATGTCAAGAGGGAATTGTTTTCACTCGGTTTCCCTGTTTGTCTGTTAACAACTTTACGCGAAAGCTACTGGTGCGATTTTGACTAAAATTTCAGGGATGATGGGGTATGACTTTCTGGTCACCTGATTAATTTTTTGGCCAAACTGGGCCAAGGCTCAGGCTGTAGTCCCCCCCCCAAAAAAAAAAAAAAAAATCGTTTTTTCGACATAACTCCTTTCAGATTCGTCATATCGACATGAAACCAAAACCTAAAGGTGTATTTTCAAACCTGCATCCTATAACATGGCTCATTACATCAGGGGGGTCAACCCCAGTTAGCGGAAGGGGGGTCAACGTCAGGTGGGTCGGGCCTAAAATTTCAAATGTGTAAAAAATCGTCAATCTTAACCCGGTTTACTCCAAATCTGATATATAACAGCTTTGACTAGATATCCTGTTGAGTTTATACGTCAGCATTAAAATGCCTGCCGGGGACGGGTGTGCTGTGCATTGGCCTCACTTCGTGTTATTAGGTCTTTATTTTCAGATGTTTATTTTCAGATGTATTTATTACTCGTCCCAGTCCCGGAGGAGCTGGGGGACGGGCATTGTTTTCACTCGGTTTGTCTGTCTGTCTGTGTGTTTGTTTGTGTGTCTGGCTGTCTGTTAACAACTTCACGCGAATTCTACTGGTGCGATTTTGACTAAAATTACAGGGATTATGAGCTATGACCTCTGATCACATTATTAAATTTTGGACCAAATTGGGCCAAGGCCTAGTCTATAGCCCCCCCCCTTAAAAAAAAAAATCGTTTTCAAATTCGTCATATCGACGTGAAATCAAAACTAAAGGAGTACAGTAGACTGTGGCACCAGTCGAGCAGGGCAGTACTCCCGAGGTGGATGGAAAGCTGATGACAGGGAGTGCTGGAGCTCCAGTTTCATCAGCCCTCAGGACTAGTTCCTGACCATCCCCCTTTGCTGAATTTTTTCAGTGTCTCAGTTAAACAGAGAGTAGGCCAGCATGCTCTCCGATACAAATTTTCTAACTATCTACACCAAACTACATGCACAGAACACATTACACTTCCTTTTCCAAAATTCAAAAAAAAAAAAAAATGATCATGGCGTCTCATCACCCAGCCTCGGAGTCCCCGGGGGGGGGGGGGAGGGACCATAATTGCCCCCACCTTCCGCCCCTCTCCTGGTGACGACCCGAGGTGCCTGGAACCACTGTCTGACTCTCTTCTTCTTCATTTCTGCAACATTCGCGGCCTTTCCTCTAACTTTCGCTCTGCTGAGCACCACCTCTCCTCCTCTAAACCTCACCTTCTTTTTCTAACTGAGACTCAGCTGTCTGAGGCAACTGACAGCAAACCCTTTTCTGTATCCTCCTACTTTTCTATACTCATTTCAAAGCCAAAGGTGGCCGTTGTGTATAATACGCAACGACTTATCTTGCTCTCATGTTCCTGAACTCGATTCTTCTGAATTCTCTACACTCTGGCTTCGGCTTTCCTGTCATTCTCTGACTAAATATAACTGTGCTGTTTACTTATCCCCTAATTCTACGTACTCTCAAAAAGTCTTCGACTATCTTACTTCTACGATGGAACACATTCTATCCATTTCTCCTTTCTCTGAAATCTCCATTCTAGGATGTTTCAATGTTCACCACCACCTTTGGCTCTCCTCTCCTTTCACTGATCCACCTGGTGAACAAGCCTACATCTTTTTTATCCTTAATGACCTAGAACAGCTTGTACAGCACCCTACCTGTATCCCAGACCGCCTTGGAGAGAGCTCCAACATACTTGACCTTTTCCTTATAAATAATCCTTCTGCTTAATCTGTTAATCTTTTCTCTCCGTTGGGCTCCTCCAATCACAACCTTATCACTTTAACCTGTCCTATCACTCCGGTATGGCATGTGGACCCTCCAGGGAAACATTGTCTGTGGCATTTCGGAGCCATGGATTGGGAGGCCCTCAGGCAGTACTTCTTTGATTTTCCCTGGAATGATTATTGCTTCCATGGCCGGGAGCCATCTGAGTGTGCCTTGCGCATTACGGAGGTTATTCTCTTGGGCATGGAAGCATACATTAATTTCTCATATCCTTTGACTAACGCAAGAAAGCCTTGGTTTAATCACGCTTGTTCTAATACTGTCTGCAACAAGGAGAGGGCCTACAAAAGGTATCAGAGCCAACCCACCCCTGAATCACACCATCTTTACGTTTCTGCCCGGAATCGTGCGAAGTCTGTTCTTCACTCTGCTAAAAATAATTTCATCCGTACTAAATGCTCTCAACTCTTCAACTCGAATTCTTCCCGCTCCTTCTGGCACTTTGCCAAAACTTTTCTAACAACTTTACCTCATCATCCTTCCCTCCTCTTTTCTACTATGATGGTTCTGTAGCTATTTCTTCTACTTATAAAGCAGATCTCTTTGCACAGACTTTCTCCTCCAATTCCACCATAGACGATTCCAGTGCTGTTCCTCCATCACTTCCCGCCTCTGACTTCCTCATGGCTGACATTAAAATTTCTTCAGCTGATGTATTTTCTGCTATCACTGGCCTCAATACTAACAAGGCATATGGGCCTGATGGAGTCCCTCCTGTTGTTCTCAAGAACTGTGCTTCTGTGCTTACACCCTGCCTAGGCAAACTCTTTCGCCTTTGTCTGTCAACTTGTACCTTTCCTTCTTGCTGGAATTTTGCTCTCATTCAGCCAGTCCCAAAGAAGGGTGACCACTCCCAACCCTCCAACTATAGTCCAATTGCTTAACGTCCTGTATTTTAAAAGCTTTCGAGTCAATTCTCAATAGAAAAATTTTAAGGCATCTTTCCTATCACAACCTTCTTTCCGATCGTCAGTACGGGTTCCGTCAGGGACACTCCATTGGCAATCTTCTCACCTACCTTTCAGACTCCTGGTCATCCTCCTTTCGGGACTTTGGCGAAAGCTTTGCCATTGCACTTGACATCTCAAAGGCTTTCGATCGAGTCTGGCATAAATCTTTAATTTCCAAACTGCCCTCTTACAGTTTCTATCCTTCTATCTGTGCCTTCATTGCTAGCTTCCTTTCTGGTCATTCTATAGCTGCTGTTGTAGACGGCCATCGTTCTTCTAGGTCTATCAACAGTGGTGTTCCTCAGGGTTCTGTCCTATCACCAACTCTCTTCCTTTTATTTATCAATGACCTTCTAAGCTGTACATCTAACCCTATCCACTCATACACTGATGACTCCACCCTTCACCTTTCCATTCGGTTCCCGCAACGCCCATCTCAGCAGTTACTTCAACAAACAATGGATGAGACTATGGCATACCTAATGTTTGACTTGGCTCGTATCTCTGACTGGAGTAAACATAATCTGGTTGTGTTTAATGCATCCAAGACTCAGCTCTTACACCTATCAACCCGACAAATCTTCCACAGGTATACCCACTAATGTTTAATAATATTCAGCTTAATCCTGCATCATCCTTGAACATGCTTGGGGTTTTATTTTCTCGGGACTTATCTTGGAAAGATCATATTACATCTCTTGTAAAATCTACTTCCAAGAGATTGGGTGTGCTAAGCTGACTCCGTTCTTTCTTTACCCCTGCACTATTTTTGACTCTATACAGGAGTTTTATCCGTCCCTGTGTGGAGTACAACTGTCATGTGTGAGGAGGCTCCCCACATACAGCTCTTCTCAATAGGGTGGAGTCAAAGGCTTTTCGTCTCAATAACTCTCCTCCTCTTACTGACTCCCTTCAACCTCTGTCTCTTCGCTGCACTGTTGCATCTTTTATCTCTTTTCTATCGCTACTTCAATGGTCACTGCTCCTCTGAACTGTCTGCATGCATTCTTCCACCTCTACGACGGGTGCGTAGCACCCATCTAGCAGCAAACTCTCATCCCTTTTCTGTCCAACTCTGTAATGCAAGAGTTAACCGTTACTCCCAGTCCTTCATTTATGCAACAAGTCAGCTCTGGAACTGTCTCCCTCTGTCTGTATTTCCTGCTGCCTATGATCTCCAGTCTTTCAAACGCAGTGTGTCCAGGCATCTCGAAATGATCGGATCTTGAATTTTGCTCTCTATTGTATTTTGATTTTCTCTTGGAGGGAACTGTTATTGCGGGCTCGTGGCCTTTGGTTCCTTCTTCCTCGAATAAAAAAAAAAAAAAAATCTTTCAAATCTGCATCCAATAGTATGCCTCACTACATCAGGGGGGTCACTTCAGTTAGCAGCAGGGGATCAAAGTCAGGTGGGCAAGCCTTAAATTTCAAATAGGTATGAAATCTTCAAATTTCACCCGATTTACTCCAAATTTGTTATGTGATATCTTTGACTAGATATCCTGTTGTGTTTACACGTCAGCACTAAAATGGGGACGGGTTGGCTGTGCCTTGGCACCACTTCTTGATTTCAAATATCAATATTTTCAGATGTTTTTTTTCGGATGTCTTTATTTTCAGATGTTTATTTCCAGGTTTCTTCATTTCCAAAGGTTTATTTTCAGGTGTCTATATTTTCAGATGTCTTCTTGCTACCTGTAGACGATTTTGTGCAGCTTAGGGGGAAAGAGCAGGTTATGAATGGGTTAACTGGAGTCAGTTTCTAACCCAGTCAATACAGATCATCTCTCCAATGTTTAACAAAATCGCTGGGAGGTAGCAAGAATAAAATAAAGTCCATAAATACAAAATAAAATAAATAACAAGATAAATGAAATAATTTAACTATAATAAAATAATTAAAATAAAATACGGAAACAAATTTTTGAAAATAAATCCATCCATCCATCCATCATCCAGCCCTACGTTGCCCCATGAGGAGCGTAGGAGCTTGGGGCTAGGCAGTTGGTCCTGACATTAAAGATGAGTGAATAAGGTAAAAAAATAAAAAAATAAACACTCCATCTTAGTGAAGAGACTGGTTGTTATTTACCTGCCTTCACTCCAGAATGGATTACACGTGAACTAAGTATGCAGTTCCTCTGTTTAATCCACCCATTATTCTTCCTTCTCACACATTGCTTGCCGTGCCCAGCGAGCCCTCTGGTGGGCTGCCGGGTTGCCCTGGCGGACAGCTGGGGGCCCACCAGTGGACCCTGGTGGGTGGCAGTTGCCCACCATTAGATGCCTCTGGTAAAAGCTAAACCCCACTGACCGGGCTAATGTATGGCCCGGCTCCCTCTATAGGAGGGAGATATATTTAAACAACAACAACCCCCTCATATTACTGTATGTACACTCGATCAAAAAACTCTTTACATAGGCGACTGATGGTTTCATAGTGAGAGCTGTTGCCCATCGTTATATATATATATATATATATATATATATATATATATATATATATATATATATATATATATATATATATATATATATATACTGTGAAACAATATTGTGGGTGGCGTGGTAGTTAACGCTTCCGCCAGCCGATCCGTGTGACGTTGTTCCACCCCCGTTAGAAAAGATGGGTTTCTCCTATTAAACACCAGGCCCTTATGACCTAGGTCTTAGTAGCAGCCAGTCAGCAACCAACATCACAAATCCTCTCACCCCGGGCCTCGGTGACGGGCGCTAAAGCGCCTAGGTTCTTGGGATTAAAAAAAAAAATATAATAATAATAATAGATAAAAAATATAAAAAAATCAGTGTTCCACCTTGTAATAATAATTTCATGTTTGTTATGTTGCATTTACCAATCATGTAAGTAATATCACAACCAATGGTGATATAAACGTCCCAACAATTCATGAATCAATAACAATTGTACTTAAAATGACTGGAAGCTTTCACATACTATGATGTAGCTGTGGTGTCTTCATCTTGCAGTTATGTGAGATACTGTTGTTCGGTGAATAATCAATGAGCGTGTAAATGTGTGACCTCACACAAAAGCGGCACCGCTCACAATCAATTTTTCTTGTAATGTGTAACTTAGACATTCGTTAGATCATCGGACTACAAAGGTGTACTGTAATGACCATAGTCATATGAAATATGATACGGTAAGTCATTATCATAGCTGATATAACAGCCACATTCGACAACGGTATGCATAAACTCTTTGCCTGTTGGGGTGACAGTATTTTAACCTCCTACCTCTCCGTGGTGCACCACAGAACACATACAAACATCTACCTGAAGTACTATCAACGAGGAAATAAGCAACCGTTAACAGTGTCTGAACATCATCCTAAAGTTTATTGGCCAGTGTTATTCATGATGTGATTATGCCAGGTAATCTTACTTGTAGCTGGATGTAGATGTTAGGTAAATGCATTCCTCTTCAATCTATACTGATAATGGTATCAAGCGATCACCATATGAACTGGAATTACTGATATAAGGAGAGAGTGAAAGAGAGAGAGGCTTGAAGCAATTCCAGTATATAGTGCATTAACATGTTATGGTAACAATGTAAAAACAACATAGAAAATAAAATGTTTAGTATTGTTAAGAATGCAAATATTTCGTAGAATGCTAATGGATGTCAAAAACTAGTTCGGCAATTATTATCACTGACGGTATGAATAACGTAACCCTCCCCCCCCTCTCCCCGTCCGGCGCTAGCCCTGGCCTTCACAATACTGTATGTATATATATATATATATATATATATATATATATATATATATATATATATATATATATATATATATATTGTTACATAGACTATGATTTCATCATCCTTTGTATAATTCTAACGTACAGTATGCTGCATGTTTGATCACGATTCGCCTCGTGGCTTCCATAGTGACCATGTTTCCGTGTTCTACCTCACTCCCCCCTTCTCCTCCCTTATAGTAGAGTAAGTCGTTCTTTCTGTTGTTCAGAGCAGGAGTGTCAACTCTTTGTCCCCTATGGCTTCATTTGCGCGTCCTTCTTACAAGTTGTATCAAGCTCTGCCGGCCCCTATATAATGAGCTCAGTCTCTGCATTAATTGCCACTTAGATCTACTCCTCATTTTGTTCACATCTCTGTCCTCCCCTGTACGGTTGTTATTATTTTTGTGAGTGCTCAGGAAGTCTCCAACCATCTAGCTGCTGTGTAGTTTGAGTATAAGTGTTATTACATTTTTTTCTTGTACTGTATAGCATAGGGTGTTGATTCGTGGGCCTGGTAAGGTTTTTGTGATTCATGTGGAGTTTTTGATATCAACCATTGTTAATAATATTTTGTATCTGTAATAATATATCTTGCATTAACTGAGCATTATACGGTTTTCTCATTTTATCAGGGCTGACTTAGATAAATTTACTCTTGCTAATTTCGTGTTAATAGAGGCTATTGCAGTTAACCATATATTTAACCTGTTTTTGCCATTACATTATTCTTATGAGTCCTGAATATTTAGTTGTTAGTTTAAGCATTAAACTTTAACTTGTAATTTTACCTAACTCTTTCGTTTTGAACCTGGAACTTTGCTGGACAGTAGTGATTTTAGTATTCTCACTTGAAGTGTTCATTATCTCTCTCTGTTCCGTAACATACATTTGGCGACCTCTTATCAGGATATTCAGGATATTATCATAAGGATATTGCTTGATATTTTGTGACTGTGATTTATTCATGATGTCTACTATTACAACTCTTGATGAAGCCAAAGATTTTTTGTGAAATGTGCAAACAGTGTGTGATGTAGGAAACAGAACAAAGAATGAACTTAAGCTTGTTGCTCAACAATTGGGAATTGCTGTTCGCTCTCATCATTCTAAAGATCAAATTGTTGACATGATTAATAAAAGCTTGTTTAACGTAACTCCTCCAGATGAGCAAACGCAGATTGAAATAGCTAAATTACAGCTAGCCCTGCAGGAGGCTCGTGCTAAGGAGGCTGAGTCTCAGGCTCGTATTCAGGAGGCACAGGCACAGGCTCAGGCACAAATTGAACTTGCTAGGATTCAGGCAGACCATGAGTATCGCATGAAACAAGGTGGAACTGGATCATCTAGCTCTTATGATTTTGATGTGGCTAAAAATGTTAAACTTGTCTCTCCTTTTAATGAATCTGATTTAACAAAGTATTTTCAGTTGTTTGAGAGGGTAGCTACAGGTTTTAATTGGTCCAAAAATTATTGGCCAGTACTCCTTCAAACTGTTCTCACCAGTAAAGCTCAAGTAACTTATGCATCTTTGCCTCAGGATCAATCTGATAATTATAATGTAGTTAAGAGCTTGATTCTTAAGGCCTATGAGCTTGTTCCTGAAGCCTATAGAGTAAAATTTAGGACAACTTATAAGCAAGATAAGCAATCCCATGTTGAGTATGCAAAAATCAAAGAAGATCTGTTAGAGCAGTGGTTAAATTCTAGGAATGTAAATTCTGATTTTGGCAAATTTAAGCAGATGATTTTGCTGGAGGACTTCAAAAGGTGTATTAATAATGATGTAAGCCCATATCTTGATGAGAGAAGAATAGATAATTTGTCTGATGCTGCAGTTTTAGCTGATGAATATGTTCTCACTCACAAGAGATATTCTAAAGAAAAAGGGAAAGCTGAGAGTAAGTACGTTGCCTCTACTCAGAGTACAGGTAACAGGAAAGAGAATAAAGATGATGTTTCTCAGGAAGTAAATACCAGCTCCACCTCTAGATTTCAGAAAAGTAAATGTACTTATTGTAGTAAGCTTGGTCATACTACGGATAAATGTTTCAGGAGACAGCGTGATGTGAACAAAAAGGAGTCTTTAAATATTCAGTCAATTGGTCTAGTGTCCACCCTTGAGAGTTCCCAGAATTCTTTAACTGAGTTAACTGAACCTGCTTTGAGGGGTAAATTAAATTCTCATGATGAAGCTCCTCTTTTGAGCAGTAACGTGGGTGACACTCTCAAGAGTTCATGTGCTAATTTCCTGTCTGATAGTTTTGTCAGTCCTCTGGACAGTAATGACAGGGTATCAGTTAAAATATATCGTGAAACAGGTCCTTGCCAATCCCTTATGCTGACCAGTGTTCTAGGCTGTAATGTTAATTCCTCTGATGAAACTGTAATCTTACAAGGTGTAGGGAATAATTACTTCTCTGTCCCTCTGTGCAGAGTGAATTTAGAGTCTGGTTTTGTTAATGGCTCCGTTATGGTTGGGTTGGTTGAGACACTCCCAATGTCAGGTGTAACTTTCTTACTTGGAAATGGTATTGGTGGAAGTCAAGTGTGTCCAGCTCCTCAGTTGTCTAGTGAACCGATGACTGCCACCCAGGATTGTGATGTCCCTGATGTGTTCTCTGCATGTGCTGTCACTAGGGCTAAGTCTAAAGTTACTGGTGACTTAGAGGATAATGATGATGATGATGTTATCCTAGCTGACACTTTTCTTGCTAATTTGGACCACTCACCAGATGAGGCAGTACCCCGTAGTGTTGATAATTTGTCTCGTCAAGAGTTGGTTGAGTTGCAGGTTGCTGACCCTGAGTTGAAAGGTCTAGCTAACTCTGCTTGCAGTGAGGAAGAGTCAGCTGGTGCTTCTACTTGTTATTGTATAAAGTCAGGAGTACTTATGAGGAAGTGGAGACCCCCAGCAGCATCAGCCGACTGTGAATGGGAGGTTGTACATCAAGTTGTCATCCCTCGTGTTTGTAGGCAGGATATCATTAGAGTGGCTCATGATTCCAGTTTGGCAGGACACCTTGGAGTGAGGAAGACTGTGGCATGCATTTTGAAACAGTTCTACTGGCCAGGTATCTTCAGAGATGTTTCCTGGTATTGTAAGTCTTGTCACACCTGTCAAGTTGTGGGGAAGTGTAATCAGACTGAAAAGGTTGCACCTCTAGTTCTCATTCCTCCTTTTGAGGCGCCATTCACCTGTGTGTTGGTGGATATTGTGGGCCCTCTTCCTAAGACTTCTTCAGGATTTTCTTATGTGTTGACCCTGATTGATATGCCTACTCGTTATCCTGAAGCCATTCCACTTAGAAATATCTCAGCAAAGAACGTGGTTAAGGAAATGCTAGGGTTCTTCACAAAGTTTGGTCTGCCCAAGGAGGTACAGTCAGACCGGGAAAGTAATTTCATGTCAAATGTTTTCAAGCAGTCTCTGAAAGAGTTGGGCATCACCCAGATCACGTCTTCAGCTTACTATCCCCAGACCCAAGGAGCGTTGGAGAGATATCATCAAACACTCAAATCGATGCTCAAGAAATACTGTTTGAAACATCAGAAAGACTGGGATAAAGGTCTTTCATTCGTTGTATTTGCTGCAAGAGAATCTCCAAATGAATCACTGGGCTTCTCACCCTTTGAACTACTGTTTGGCCATGAAGTAAGAGGACCCCTTAAGCTACTCAAGGAATGCTGGCTGTCGGAGGAAGATGACGTCAACCTGCTGGAGTATGTGATGAAGTTCAAAGAACGGCTGTCCACTGCTTTACAGCTGGCAAGAGAGAATTTAGGAGCTGCTCAGGAGAAGATGAAGACTTGGTATGATAAGAAGGCCAGGTTACACCACTTTCAGCCAGGAGATCAGGTTTTGATTCTGCTACCAGTGCATGGGCAACCTCTTCAAGCCAAGTTTAGTGGTCCTTATTTCGTGAAGAAGAAATTCAGTGATGTCAACTACGTCATCGCCACACCAGATCGTAGAAAGAACAAGCAACTTTGTCACATCAACATGCTAAAGTTATATCACAGGCGGGACGAAAATAACCAAGTCTGCACTGTAGCTGTTCCACCCGAGTCTGCAAGTGAAGTTCTCCCATGCAGCATGAGCCTGAGTGATAGTTTGGGGAAGAATCCTGATATCATGAATGATCTCCAGACTAAGCTTTCTCATCTAGCTCCCGAGGAAAGGCAAGAGTTTTCGGCATTACTGCAGGAGTACCCGCAAATGTTCCGTGCCACTCCAGGAAGAACCACTGTGTTGATGCATGATGTCGATGTTGGAGACGCAAAGCCAATCAAATTGCCTCCTTACCGTGTGAACCCAGTGAAAGTTCCTCTCATCCAGAAGGAGCTTGGCTACCTTTTGGACCACAAGATGATTGAGCCCTGTCAGAGCGAGTGGAGTTCTCCTGTCACTCTAGTCCCTTAGCCAGGTGGGTCACAGCGGCTTTGCATCGACTACAGACGTGTTAATCAGATAACCAAAACAGACACTTACCCTCTCCCTCGTGTGGAAGATTGCATAGACAAGATTGGAAAGGCTAGGTACATAAGTAAGTTTGATTTGTTAAAGGGATACTGGCAAGTACCTATGACTGAACATGCTAGGGAGATCTCATGTTTTGTAACACTAGGAAAGACTTTTGCATGTTCTGTAATGCCATATGGTATGAAGAATGCACCAGCCACATTTCAGAAGCTCATGAATGTTGTAACAGAGGGTTTGGCAGGGTGTGTTGTTTATATTGATGATGTATTAATCTTCAGTGACAACTGGAAAGGTCACCTATGCCATGTCAGTAAATTTCTTGAGCGTTTGGTTCAGGCTAATCATGTAGCTAATTTATCAAAGTGTGAGTTTGGTGAAGCTAAAGTTCAGTACCTTGGGTACGTAATTAGTGATGGACACGTTGCACCAGCAGCAACTAAGGGTCAGGTTATAAGTGATCTTCCCAGACCTAAAAGTAGGAATGAGCTACAAAGATTTTTGGGAATGGTAGGTTATTACAGGAGATTTGTTCTTAACTTTTCAATTCTTGTATCACCACTTACAGACCTACTGAAAAAAGGAGTTATATTTGTCTGGACCGATAACTGTGAATCCTCTTTCAGCAAACTTAAAGCTATCCTATTAAGTCAGCCAGTGCTCGCTACTCCAAATTTTGCTAAGCCTTTTAAGATGGCTGTTGACCCAAGTGATACAGGAGCTGGGGCTGTTTTGCTCCAAGAGGATGATCAGGGTATTGAACACCCTGTATCTTATTACAGTAAGAAGTTCACTCCACCTCAAAAGAACTACTCAGCTATTGAGAAAGAGCTTTTGGCCTTGATTTTGGGTTTACAGCATTTTTCATTTTATTTGTGTTCTGGTTTTGGCCCCATAGTCATTTATACCGATCATAATCCACTGAAATTCCTTAGTAAGTTTAAAGATAAAAATCAGAGATTGACAAGATGGAGTCTACTTCTTCAGGAGTATTCATTAGACATACAACATGTCAAGGGGAAAGAAAATGTTATTGCAGATTGCTTATCTAGACTTTAGACAGATTGTTTTAGAGTAACAAGAAATTTCCTTTGTAAATTTTTTTTTTTTTTTGTGGGGAAGTGTTACATAGCCTATGATTTCATCATCCTTTGTATAATTCTAACGTACAGTATGCTGCATGCTTGATCACGATTCGCCTCGTGGCTTCCATAGTGACCAAGTTTCCGTGTTCTACCTCACTCCCCCCTTCTCCTCCCTTATAGTAGAGTAAGTCGTTCTTTCTGTTGTTCAGAGCAGGAGTGTCAACTCTTTGTCCCCTATGGCTTCATTTGCGCGTCCTTCTTACAAGTTGTATCAAGCTCTGCCGGCCCCTATATAATGAGCTCAGTCTCTGCATTAATTGCCACTTAGATCTACTCCTCATTTTGTTCACATCTCTGTCCTCCCCTGTACGGTTTTTATTATTTTTGTGAGTGCTCAGGAAGTGTCCAACCATCTAGCTGCTGTGTAATTTGAGTATAAGTGTTATTACATTTTTTTCTTGTACTGTATAGCATAGGGTGTTGATTCGTGGGCCTGGTAAGGTTTTTGTGATTCATGTGGAGTTTTTGATGTCAGCCATTGTCAATAATATTTTGTATCTGTAATAATATATCTTGCATTAACTGAGCATTATCCGGTTTTCTCATTTTATCAGGGCTGACTTAGATAAATTTACTCTTGCTAATTTCGTGTTAATAGAGGCTATTGCAGTTAACCATATATTTAACCTGTTTTTTGCCATTTCATTATCCTTATGAGTCCTGAATGTTTAGTTGTTAGTTTAAGCATTAAATTTTAACTTGTAATTTTACCTAACTCTTTTGTTTTGAACCTGGAACTTTGCTGGACAGTAGTGATTTTAGTATTCTCACTTGAAGTGTTCATTATCTCTCTCTGTTCCGCGACAATATATGTATCTATCTATCTATATATCTATATCTATATATATATATATATATATATATATTGTTACGGAACAGACAGAGAAAGATAATGTACACTTTAAATGAGAATACGAAGAGTCACTACTGTCCCGTAAAGTTCCAGGTTCAAAACAAAAGAGTTAGGTAAAATTACAAGTTAAAGTTTAATGCTCAAACTAACAACAAAACATTCAGGACTCATAAGGATAATGTAATGGCAAATAAACAGGTTAAATATATGGCTAACTGCAATAGCCTCTATTAACACGAAATTAGCAAGAGTAAATTTATCTAAGTCAGCCCTGATAAATGAAAATACACCGGGTAATGCTCAGTTAATGCAAGATAAATTATTACAGATAAAAAATATTATTTAAAATGACTGATATAAAACCCCACATTAATCACAAAGACCTCACTAGGCCTAAGAATCAACCCTATGCTACACAGTACAAGAAAAAATGCAACAACAGTTATACTCAAATTACACACAGCTGGTAGATGTTTGGAGATTTCTTGAGCACTCACAATAATAATATCTGTACAGGGGAGGACAGAGATGTGAACAAAATGAGGAGCAGATCTAAGTGGCCATGATGCAGAGACTGAGCTCATTATATAGGGACCAGCAGAGCTTGATACAACTTGTAAGAAGGACGCGCAAATGAAGCCATGGGGACAAAAAGCTGAAAATCCCGCTCTGAATAACAGAGAGAACGACTTACTCTACTATAATGGTAGAAGGGGGGACTGAGGCAGAACACGCTCGTGATCAAACATGCAGCAACTGTGCGTTAAAATTACACAAAGGATGATGAAATCATAGGCTATGTAACACCTCCCCACAAAGAAAAAAGAAATTTACAAAGGAAATTTCTTATTACTCTAAAGCAATCTGTATATGGCATTACAGAACATGCAAATGTCTTTCCTAATGTTACAAAACATGAGATCTCCCTAGCACGTTCAGTCATAGGTACTTGCCAGTATCCCTTTAACAAATCAAACTTACTTATGTATCTAGCCTTTCCGATCTTGTCTATGCAATCGTCCACACGAGGGAGAGGGTGTCTGTTTTGGTTATCTGATTAACACGTCTGTAGTCAATGCAAAGCCGCTGTGACCCACCTGGCTTAGGGAGTAGAGTGACAGGAGAACTCCACTCGCTCTGACAGGGCTCAATCATCTTGTGGTCCAACAGGTAGCCAAGCTCCTTCTGGATGAGAGGAACTTTCACTGGGTTCACACGGTAAGGAGGCAGTTTAATTAGCTTTGCGTCTCCAACATCGACGTCATGCATCAACACAGTGGTTCTTCCTGGAGTAGCACGGAACACTTGCCGGTACTCCTGCAGTAATGCCGAAAACTCCTGCCTTTCCTTGGGAGGTAGATGAGAAAGCTTAGTCTGGAGATCATTCATGATATCAGGATTCTTCCCCAAACTATCACTCAGGCTCATACTGCATGGGAGAGCTTCACTTGCAGACTCGGGTGGAACAGCTACAGTGCAGACTGGATTATTTTCGTCCCGCCTGTGATATAACTTTAGCATGTTGATGTGACATAGTTGCTTGCTCTTTCTACGATCTGGTGTGGCGATGACATAGTTGACATCACTGAGTTTCTTCTCCACGAAATAAGGGCCACTAAACTTGGCTTGAAGAGGTTGCCCATGAACTGGTAGCAGAATCAAAACCTGATCTCCAGGCTGAAAGTGGCGTAACCTGGACTTCTTATTATACCAAGTCTTCATCTTCTCCTGAGCAGCTCCTAAATTCTCTCTCGCCAGCTGTAAAGCAGTGGACAGCCGTTCTTTGAACTTCATCACATACTCCAGCAGGTTGACGTCATCTTCCTCTGACAGCCAGCATTCCTTGAGTAACTTAAGGGGTCCTCTTACTTCATGGCCAAACAGTAGTTCAAAAGGTGAGAAGCCCAGTGATTCATTTGGAGATTCTCTTGCGGCAAACACAACGAATGGAAGACCTTTATCCCAGTCTTTCTGATGTTCCAAACAGTATTTCTTGAGCATCGATTTGAGTGTTTGATGATATCTCTCCAACGCTCCTTGGGTCTGGGGATGGTAAGCTGAAGATGTGATCTGGGAGATGCCCAACTCTTTCAGAGACTGCTTGAAAACATTCGACATGAAATTACTTCCCTGGTCTGACTGTACCTCCTTGGGCAGACCAAACTTTGTGAAGAACCCTAGCATTTCCTTAACCACGTTCTTTGCTGAGATATTTCTAAGTGGAATGGCTTCAGGATAACGAGTAGCCATATCAATCAGGGTCAACACATAAGAAAATCCTGAAGAAGTCTTAGGAAGAGGGCCCACAATATCCACCAACACACGGGTGAAAGGCGCCTCAAAAGGAGGAATGGGAACCAGAGGTGCAACCTTTTCAGTCTGATTACACTTCCCCACAACTTGACAGGTGTGACAAGACTTACAATACCAGGAAACATCCCTGAAGATACCTGGCCAGTAGAAGTGTTTCAAAATGCGTGCCACAGTCTTCCTCACTCCAAGGTGTCCTGCCAAACTGGAATCATGAGCCACTCTAATGATATCCTGCCTACAAACACGAGGGATGACAACTTGATGTACAACCTCCCATTCACAGTCGGCTGATGCTGTTGGGGGTCTCCACTTCCTCATAAGTACTCCTGACTTTACATAATAACAAGTAGAAGCACCAGCTGACTCTTCTTCACTGTAAGCAGAGTTAGCTAGACCTTTCAACTCAGGGTCAGCAACCTGCAACTCAACCAACTCTTGACGAGACAAATTATCAACACTACGGGGTACTGCCTCATCTGGTGAGTGGTCCAAATTAGGAAGAAAAGTGTCAGCTAGGATAACATCATCATCATCATTATCCTCTAAATCACCAGTAACTTTAAACTTAGCCCTAGTGACAGCACATGCAGGGAACACATCAGGGACATCACAATCCTGGGACGCAGCCACTGGCTCACTAGACAACTGAGGAGCTGGACACACTTGACTTCCACCAATATCATTTCCAAGTAAGAAAGTTACACCTGACATTGGGAGTGTCTCAACCAACCCAACCATAACAGAACCATTAACAAAACCAGACTCTAAATTCACTCTGCACAGAGGGACAGAGAAGTAATTATTCCCTACACCTTGTAAAATTACAGTTTCATCAGAGGAATTAACATTAGAGCCCAGAACACTGGTCAGCATAAGGGATTGGCAAGCACCTGTATCACGATATATTTTAACTGATTTCCTGTCATTACTGTCCAGAGGACTGACAAAACCATCAGACAGGAAATTAGCATATGAACTCTTGAGAGTGTCACCCACGTTACTGCTCAAAGCATGAGAATTTAATTTACCCCTCAAAGCAGGTTCAGTTAACTCAGTTAAAGAATTCTGGGAACTCTCAAGAGTGGACACTAGACCAATTGACTGAATATTTAAAGACTCCTTTTTGTTCACATCACGCTGTCTCCTGAAACATCTCTCCGTAGTATGACCAAGCTTACTACAATAAGTACATTTACTTTTCTGAAATCTAGAGGTGAAGCTGGTATTTACTTCCTGAGAAACATCATCTTTATTCTCTTTCCTGTTACCTGTACTCTGAGTAGAGGCAACGTACTTACTCTCAGCTTTCCCTTTTTCTCTAGAATATCTCTTGTGAGTGAGAACATATTCATCAGCTAAAACTGCAGCATCAGACAAATTATCTATTCTTTTCTCATCAAGACATAGGCTTACATCTTTATAAATACACCTCTTGAAGTCCTCCAGCAAAATCATCTGCTTAAATTTACCAAAATCAGAATCCACATTCTTAGAATTTAACCACTGCTCTAACAGATCTTCTTTGATTTTTGCATACTCAACATGGGATTGCTTATCTTGCTTGTAAGTTGTCCTAAATTTTACTCTATAGGCTTCAGGAACAAGCTCATAGGCCTTAAGAATCAAGCTCTTAACTACATCATAATTATCAGATTGATCCTGAGGCAAAGATGCATAAGTTACTTGAGCTTTACCGGTGAGAACAGTTTGAAGGAGTACTGGCCAATACTCCTTAGGCCAATTAAAACCTGTAGCTACCCTCTCAAACAACTGAAAATACTTTGTTAAATCAGATTCATTAAAAGGAGGGACAAGTTTAACATTTTTAGCCACATCAAAATCATCAGAGCTAGATGATCCAGTTCCACCTTGTTTCATGCGATACTCATGGTCTGCCTGAATCCTAGCAAGTTCAACTTGTGCGTGAAACTCAGCCTCAACATCAGCCTCCTTAGCACGTGCTTGAAATTCAACTTCCTTCACACGAGCCTCCTGCAGGGCTAGCTGTAACTTAGCTAATTCAATCTGCGTTTGCTCATTTGGAGGAGTTACATTAAACAAACTTTCATTAATCATGTCAACAATTTGATCTTTAGAATGATGAGAGCGAACAGCAATTCCCAATTGTTGAGCAACAAGCTTAAGTTCATTCTTTGTTCTGTTTTCTACATCACACACTGTTTGCACATTTGACAAAAAATCTTTGGCTTCATCAAGTGTAGTAATAGTAGACATCATGAATAAGTAACAGTCACAAAATATCAAGCAATATCCTTATGATAATATCCTGAATATCCTGATATGAGGTCGCCAAATTTATGTTACGGAACAGAGAAAGATAATGTACACTTTAAGTGAGAATACGAAGAGTCACTACTGTCCCGTAAAGTTCCAGGTTCAAAACAAAAGAGTTAGGTAAAATTACAAGTTAAAGTTTAATGCTCAAACTAACAACAAAACATTCAGGACTCATAAGGATAATGTAATGGCAAATAAACAGGTTAAATATATGGTTAACTGCAATAGCCTCTATTAACACGAAATTAGCAAGAGTAAATTTATCTAAGTCAGCCCTGATAAATGAAAATACACCGGGTAATGCTCAGTTAATGCAAGATAAATTATTACAGATACAAAATATTATTTAAAATGACTGATATAAAACCCCACATTAATCACAAAGACCTCACTAGGCCTAAGAATCAACCCTATGCTACACAGTACAAGAAAAAATGCAACAACAGTTATACTCAAATTACACACAGCTGCTAGATGTTTGGAGATTTCTTGAGCACTCACAATAATAATATCTGTACAGGGGAGGACAGAGATGTGAACAAAATGAGGAGCAGATCTAAGTGGCCATGATGCAGAGACTGAGCTCATTATATAGGGGCCGGCAGAGCTTGATACAACTTGTAAGAAGGACGCGCAAATGAAGCCATGGGGACAAAAAGCTGAAAATCCTGCTCTGAATAACAGAGAGAACGACTTACTCTACTATAATGGTAGAAGGGGGGACTGAGGCAGAACACGCTCGTGATCAAACATGCAGCAACTGTGCGTTAAAATTACACAAAGGATGATGAAATCATAGGCTATGTAACAATATATATATATATATATATATACAGTGCCCTCGCGTCCAGCACGCGTTAGTCCAGCACGATTCGAGTCCAGCACGGTGAGCAATCAATTAGTATTATTTAATACGATTTAATTTACTGCAACACGAGTGTGTTAGCATAACATGCACAGAGCTCCGAGAAGTGGGCCAAATCCGCAGAGTTAACTCTAGCACGATCACCCCCGGTCCAACACGGCCATACTGGACATTCCCATGATGATGATAGCCAATGAAATACTTCTGATCAAGTAGCCTTCCCTGCCCGCTATCGTGACGTGATCGTGATGCCGCCCAATTAAAAACGCTTCTGGTGTCACGTGATGTTTTGTTTACATTTCTCCCGCCACAGAGCCACTCAGTCGCATAATTGCATTGGAAGGTGCTTTTTTCTTGCTGCATTTCCTGCCCTTGTTACTGCATTTTACCCTGCTCACGATGCTTAGGAAGCCTTCTGAGAACCCCAAGAAGCGTCGGCACCTCCCTCAGGCCACCAAGCTACTGTAGAATGCATCGAGAGGAAGAAGAAAGGGGAGAGGAAAGTTGACATTGCCAAGGCCTACGATATGAATGAAGCCAACGTGATCATAATAAAAAACTTAAGACAAGATCCTGGCAGCCGAAGGCTATCACATGGCACTTCATACCAGGTTTGCCGAGGATACGATGGTAAATCGGAACGGTAACGTGGTAAAATTGCCGACGATACCACGGGCATTTGGATTCATATGGATGGATTCCTGCCGAGGATACGGGCAAAACAGTGTGACCAAAACCCAGGCGACTTGACAGAGAATGTATCGTACTACAGCACTGAACATTTAGCCTGACACTGAATACATATTGATATTTTAGAATAAATATCAATCGTTTTGAAACCCTTCTCATCGGCCTGCGTACCAGTTTATAAACAAAGTTGCTTCTCCTTATTCTCTACCGAGTCAGCGACAGCGATCACTTTCCACAGTCACGAGACGGGGCTCTGGCAACAGTGTGAGAAGCATGCACTTTGCCGAGGATTAATGGACGAAGATAGTGATTCTGAGTGTGATTTCGAAGGATTTATGAGGGAGGTTGAGGAGGAGCAATAGCCATTACCCGCTAGTGACGCCAGCAGCCATCCTCCGGGGACCCAGTAGGACTAACTACAGCCTTGGATACCACCTTCCATTCCCACAAGCCCACCAACACTATCCTAGAAGGTTAGTTATCATTCATAGCACAGTACCATTTATTATAATTACAATAGTACCAATATATGTATAGGTATATGGTAGGTATTTAGGGTGACTTTTCCGAGGGTTGCTGACATAATTTATTTTTCCCCATAAGCTCTATTGTTAGTCCAACACGTTTTTGGTCCAACACGTGACCCATGCATGACAATATTACCGTGCTGGACGCGAGGGTACTGTATATACATACATATATATATATATATATATATATATATATATATATATATATATATATATATATATATATATATATATAGTATAGTGAAGGCCTTACTCCCGAGACATTTTTCTCCCCACCCAACTCCGTACCCAGCCATCTATGGAATGAACTCTGACTCTGACGGAGGTTCACTACGGACGAAGAGTTGATGATCCGAACTTTCGTCGAGCATGTACAGTACAGTTGGAGAAATTTCCGCGCGTGACACTGTAAAGATGGCAGCAGCATCGACAGAGAGAAATGATCTGGTAACAGTGCTTGGAGTGAAGCAGGGGGAGGGAGTTGCGGGGAAGGTGAGTGATGGGGGAGAGGAGGGGTGGAGGTGGGGGTAGGCGAGTGTTAGGGAGAGGTTAAGTAGCCATTGTATTAAACTCTGCGTAGATAATCATTCCAATACGATTTTTCTATTAATAATAAAGGGTAGCGGTAACAAGCTGCTAATGATGGTTCAGTATTGAATGGAATTAGTTTAATACCTAAGCAAACTGGCGAAACCTTATCCTTCGCCTCCGACATTCCGTCCCCTCATTGGAAACCTTTCTATTGTTGACCGAGCAGTTACAAATATTTAGGGCTGATTTCAGCTGCTTCTCATGCAAGTTGCTTAACAAAGATTCTGTAACTTTCATTGCAATTTGTTTTGAATACCGAATCTAACAATCTGTAATAGTCTAATTTATATTTGTATAAGTCAACTACTGTTAAGACTGAACGCTGGCAGAATAAGGAAAAGGCATCCATTAGCCTGACGGCGTAATTTTTTATCCTTTCATGGTCGTATAGGCACTTACCTTGCTTACGGATGGATGAACCTGGCCTTCATACCAGACTATAAAATTAAGCATACTCCAGTCAACACTTTCTTAGGGCCAATCCCTTATATCTTTATAGGTCTACAATTTTAACTTTATGATTATGTGCATATGTGTGTGATTATACGAGTATTAAACGTGGATAATCTCTCTCTCTCTCTCTCTCTCTCTGACAGGCAGTAGATTACCTTACATACAGTCACACTGGTAACCATTTGGTTGGCGGGAATAAGATACAATCAGTCTATTTCTCAGTCGTCATCTAAAGTGAATACAGACATAATGTCGTTATTAAAGATGGTGATATATTTGACAAATTACACACGACACTCACAAAATTGCCAGCACTATGTAAGACTTGCGTTGCTACAAGTTGTGCATGCACCTAACGTTTCACGAATGTAATATCTACAAATTTGCTAGCGGTAGCGGTCGCCCCGTCCACACAATTGTTCTAACTAGCCTCCACACACACACACACACACACACACACACACACAACTGGCGCATTGGTAATGCTTTTGCCTGCCATCTAGTAAGACGGGGGTTCGCGCCGGATCGGATGCGAAACGTTTCACGAAGTGGGAGGTTACTGTTCCTTTTCAGGGAGGAAATGTTTGTGTTCGTGTGTGAAAGTCACAAATTTGCCCTAGATGACAACTGAGAAATAGACCGGCCCGGTGAATTGCACACACACACCCAAACACATTCAATATTGGCAGGCAGTTCTCCTCTCCACGCACTACTTCCACACACACTAAGAGATCTATCTATCTATCTATTGCCAGACGCCATAATCCCGTAAAGGGTGGCCATTTGACTCTGAGTTATTTGTTTTACGGGGAGGGGCACTAACCCTCCACCAACCCACTTGCTGACACGTAGGGAGCACGTATGATTTGGTTATATGGTTACCACCCAGCGTTGTAAATGGTTTCTTGGCTTACAGGAAACCATTTGGCTTGTCACTCAATGTAAAACCACCTGTAAAGGAAAGAAAAGCAATAAGAAATGACAGGAAAGATGGGAGAAATAGGAAGAGAGGAGGACAGGCACAGAAAAAGTATGATAAAGGCTAAGGAAGAAGTAAGCAGCACTACATCAAGTGAGTGGATGATGGTCGCCGCCACCTACCACCAGCACTAAGAGATAATTTCACAAATTTATTGTCTCAATACAGCTCACAGTGGAGGAGAATGTAGCTGAATGACAAATCTTTCTGGGAATTAGGTCAAAGGAAGGACTGATTTGTCCCATTACATTTAAACAAGAAATGTTTCTCAACCCAACTATTCAATTCTACTGAGTTTCTGATAAACTTCATGCATCAATCTAGTACTACGCTTTCTAACATTTGTCTGGATAAACAAATATTATTAAATGAACCAAGCGCAAAAAACGTCTCTGATAGAATGTGTCAGTACCAATGACTATGTCGGGTTAACACTTGATTGGCAATGTTCTTGTAAACCAGTGCTTTCCAAAATGGGGAACGAGACCCCCTTTGAGTTGTGTGAGGTAGATGGAGGAATGACCTGAAACCATCTTCCAAAAGTTGCTATTATATTGCTGTATGGCGCAGAAGCCTAGGCGTTGAGGAAGAATGAAGAGAAACAGCAGGAGAGGACAGAGATGAGAATGCTACGAGGGCTGATGGGCATGTCACAGAAATAGGAGTTGGAATGATGACATCAGGGCAGAGACAGGAGCTGTGTCAATTGTGGAGAAGGCAAGAGAGGCACGCTTGAGGTGGTATGGGCCTGTGATCAGGATGGAGGAAGTTGATAGTGTGAAAGTGGCATGGAGGAGCTTGAAGGGAGAAGGACGAGGGGAAGACAAAGGATTAGGTAGAGAGATGGAACTGAGAGAGAAATGAGGCAGTTAGGCCTTGAGGAAGAGGATGCAGCTGACAGAAGTTACTGACTACTACATATAAGAGTGGCCAACCCCCTGTGGGTAGGGTTTCTTTCAAGAATACTCCCCCAGTATCCCTGTTTGTCGTACAAGGCGACTAAAAGGGTTGGCGGAGGGTTTGTGCCCCTCCCTGGAAAACAACTAACTAAAAAGACGAACAAGAAGCCTCGGACAAGGACTGACCAAAAGTTGACGACCAAAGAACGGACAAAGGACATGGTAATCGGAACATGGAATGTAAGAGGTGCGAATGATGAGGTGAAAGAGAGAGAGAGAGATTGTCCAGGTGCTTGAGTGTGCGAAAGTTGATGTATGTGGAGTAACTGAAACTAAATGGCAAGGTGAGAGGGTGAGAGAATGGGAGTATGGATGGGGTATATGTGCAGGAGTAGGTGAGAATGAGAGGGCAAAAGAAGTAGTGTGTATATTTGTGAGTAAAAGATGGAAGAAGAACATAAGAGAGTATGGATCAGTTGGGTCAAGGATTGTGTGGGTAAGATTGAAAGTTGGAATACAAATGTGGGCGATTGTGTACGTGTATGTGCCAACGCAAGATCGTGCAAGCAGAGTGAGAGAAGAGTTCTGGACAAAGTGGAATTGTGCATGGAAAAATTTGGAAGAAATGAGAGAGTGTTTTTGATCGGTGATATGAATGGTAAAGTAGGGAATGTGAAGGTGGATGGAATAGTTGGTGAGTGGGGTGTGCCTGCTGAGATAAATGAGAATGGCCGTGCGTTAGTGGACGTTTATGCTGGGAGGAAGTTGGTGATAGCCAATACCCTCTTCAGGCACAAAATGATCCACAGGTATACATGGTGAGTGATGAGAAGGGTGGTGGTGAACTGAATGAAAGGAAGGCAGTGATTGATTATGTGTGTGTGGATGAAAGGATGCGAAGATGTGTAATGGTTGCAAGAGCTTATAGAGGTTGGACCTTCTGACCACTACTTGGTGGTGGCCAGAATCAAGATCCAAACAAGATGGAGAAATAGAAGAAGGGAAGGACGGGGAGAAGGAGTATTTGCAAGGAGAGTGGAAAGGTTACAAGAGGATGAGGAAAAGGCAGAATATAAGAGAGAAGTGGAGGAATGATTGGGCAAATATGAATTGGAGCAGATGGGGGACGTGCAAGGTGTGTGCAGGATATTCACAGAAGAAATATGTCCAGCATGTGATGTGGTGTGTGGGATGAGGAGAAGATGGAGGGGGGGGTGCAAGAAACAGCATGGTGGAATGAAGAGGTGAGACAGGCTGTGGCACAAAAGAAGAAAGCATACAATGAATGGATGAGAAATAGGGGCGTGGAAGAAGTTTTTTTTTGTGTGTGTTCGACTCTGGGCATAGGCTTTACAGCCTGCTATCAAGGCCCAACAGTCCTCCTACATACCATACACCTATTCATGTCACCACTTCGGCGCTAACACCCACCGTCCATATTGAATACATGCTAGGGCTGTCTCAGACAGGACTGGTGTATTGGTATTAGCGGGGGTATTTTTACGACATGTCGGCGGGTCTTCTGGTAGATCAGGAAAGCTTGATTTAATGAAATTCAAATCCTTAAATTGTTCCCTGTCCCAGCGAACCTGGGTCAGTTAGAACGGCATGCCACCTCTCCACAGATTGAGAGTTGAGAGGCGGAAGAGAGAGTTATATGTAGAAAGAGAGAGGTAAAAAGATTAGTAAGAGAGAGTAAGAAGAGAGTGGATGAGGAATTTGGAAGGAATTTGAGTGTAAAGTGGAGGGACAAAGAAAATGTTCTGGAAAGAGGTGAAAAGAGTAAGACAGGGTGGAAGTGAAGTTAGCAGGGGAGTGAAAGATAAAAATGATAGATTACTAGTGGAGAAGGGAGAAAAAGTGAGCAGATGGAGAGAACACTTTAAGGAATTGTTGAACATAGACGATGGAAGTGATGCGCGTATAAGTGGCTGGGGAATGGCTGGGAGAAGGAGGGTTGTGAGAAGACAGGAAGCAATCGGTAGGATAAAAGTTGTGGAAGCAATGAAGAAAGTCAAATTGGGGAAAGCCCCAGGAATTGATGGAGTGTGTGGTGAAATACTGAAGCATGGGGGAGAGATAGTAGTAGAGTGGATGTGGAAGATGTGCAGATTGGCCTGGGAGGAAGGTAGAGTCCCGTAGGATTGGAAGTCAGGTATAATTATTCCCTTGTACAAAGGAAAAGGGGATAAAGAAGTGTGTGGTAATCATAGGGGGATTTGTCTTCTTAGTATAATAGGAAAAGTGTATGGTAGGATACTCCTTGACATAGTTAGGGAAATAACAGAGGAATTAGTTGGAGAAGAACAGGGAGGCTTTAGGAAGGGAAGAGGTTGTGTAGATAGGATATTCATTCTTAGATCTTTAGTGGAAAAGTATCTAGAGAAGGGAAAGAAGTTGTATGCGGCTTTCATGGATTTGGAGAAAGCGTATGACAGTGTGGATAGACAAGGATTGTGGAAAGTAATAAGAATATATGGAGTAGATGGGAAGTTGTTGAATGCTGTGAAGAGTATGTATGATGGTGCTAAGGCTGCAGTGCGTGTGGATGGTGAACTGAGTGAATTTTTCTCTTTGAAGGTTGGGTTGAAACAGGGATGTGTTATGTCTCCATGGTTGTTCAATCTGTACATGAATGGAGTAATAAAAGAGGTACAAGGTAGGGTAGTGGATGTTGGTGTGGCCCTGGTGAGAGAGGGTAGTGTTTGGAAACTCTCTGTACTGTTGTTTGCAGATGATACTGTGTTATTGAGTGAAGACGATGGGGAGCTGCAAGGCTTGGTGGATGAGTTTGGGAGAGTGTGTAAGAAACAGAATCTAAAGGTGAATGTAGGGAAGAGTAAAGTGATGGTCTTTGAGAGAGGTGAAGTCAGTGAATGTACAGCGAGGTTGGATGGTGAGGAATTGGAAAATGTGAGTACGTTTAAGTACTTGGGTAGTGTGATGAGTAAGGATGGAGGTTTGGAGGGTGAAGTGCTTGAAAGGGTACAGCAGGGAAGAAAGGTTGCTGGTTCCTTGAAAACAGTGATAAGAAACAGGGAAATGATCATGGAAGTGAAAAAGTTACTACATGACAGTATTGTGATACCATCTCTAACGTATGGAAGTGAAGCTTGGATGTTGTTGGAAGGGCACAAGTCAAGAGTGAGAGCAGTTGAAATAAGTTATTTAAGAGGAGCCTGTGAAGTCACATGGAGAGACAGACTGGCAAATAAGGATATAAAGGAGCGTTGTGGTGTGGATGTGGATGTGATAGGAAGCGTTATGAGGAATACACTGAGGTGGTTTGGCCATGTGGAGAGGATGGAGGGTGAAAGATTGACGAAGAGAGTGTATGTGAGTGAGGTGGAGGGGGAGGGAGAGGGAGGGTGAGGCCGAGGATGAGATGGAGGGATGGGGTGGAGAGGTATATGAGAGAGGGGGGTGTGAGTTGGGAGCAGGGCAGTGAAATGGCGAGGGACAGGGCGACGTGGAGGCGATTTGTTTGTGGCCACCCCGAAAGGGATTGAGGCGTACGGCAAAATATATATATATATATATATATATATATATATATATATATATATATATGTCAAGTGGTGATACACGAATCCGTCTCATTCAGCTGCTATCTACTGACCATCAAGTCACGGCCTTCCCAACTACAGCTAGGTAAGCAGTATACAGAGTGTCCCTTGAGGGAAGTCAAAAACTTTGAGAAATGACAGATGAGGGAATTCTAAGCAAAAAATGTAATATGAACATGTGTCCAAATCTCAACCGTTACGGAGCTACAATTACTGATGACCTTATGGGCGAAAATGGTCTCCTTCATATAATTCACCCATAAGGTCATCATTAATTGTAGCTCCGTAACGGTTGAGATTTGGACACATGTTCATATAAATTTTTTCCTTAGAATTCGCTCCTCTATCATTTCCCAAAGTTTTTGACTGAACTCCCGGGACACCCTGTATAATTCACTTTGATATGATGGATATTATGACTTTCAATATTACTAGAGGTTGAAGGAGTTATTTTACCCAGGAAAATTTAAAGAATATGCCGTATAAATAAACAAAAAAAGTAGGAATATGCACTTAAGTTCATAAGTGTCTAGAGTATGCAATTACATATGCACATATGCAAATGTATGATTATCCTAAGCCTACTTATGAGTCTCTGTGAGATAAACTGAGAGGCAGCGAGAGACCCAGTATTATACACTGCACAACATACACACACACGCAGACGCAATTGATTGACCTGAAAAGGTCTGGTTTATGCTTACATTAGTTTGTGACAAGCAGCCAGCATGTCCTTATCATTTAGGAAATAAATCAAATTCACACTGACAGCTAACAAAGATGCATTTGTCTTAAAATCTGACATACTTTAATGCCTTTTGGGGTAAAAATACAAATGGTTGACTTGAAACGAAGGAATGGAATATAATATATACTTTGTTTTCCATACACTACATACCTACGAGAATGTATGAGCAACTTTTCTGAGCCGTATCTGAAGTAAACGTCTGATTGTAGTCTGTATTACAAAAGGGATGTTATAGATACTGAAGGGGTGCGAGTCATTATATAAAGTTATGTGTTGGTGATGTCTGTGTGCTTATATCAGCCTTGCATGATCACTGAACTGACCATTTTTCATCATGTCATGAACCATCACTTTACAGCTTCTTGCTACTTCGTGTGTTATACTATCATAAAAACATTTATAATCAAAGCAAATTGTGTTACAACATTAAATGGCTACTAAGCCTCTCCCCAACACCCGCTACCCCCACTCCAATCCCTCTCAACACACAGCTACTCCCACTACCCCTCCATCCCTCACGACCCCCCCCTCCCACCACACAACTACCCCCACAACCCCCCCCCAATCCCTCACCTACCCCGCACGTCCCACCCCTCCTTTACTCCAACACTATTACCAGATCAAATAATTTGTAGCTCCTGTTGCCCTCTACGCTGTGTCCCGCGAGGAATTTTCTCCAACTGTACACACGAACAGATACACTGTTGCCAGCACCCGTTACCCACCTCTCTCGGCTGGGTTTCCCAGGTGGAAAGTTTGGCGACTGTACATTCATACACAGGTTCATTTGCCTCCCCCGTCTCATTCTCATTGCTAAATTTATGGATGCATATAAAAAAGACGTAGTGGACAAAGATGTATATTAATTATCACTGTTATCAACCACACAAGAATGATAATTGACACCTGAATCTACTACGCCACTTTCAAGTGATATTGGATCCAGTGATAATGCAGAGGCAGAAGAGGCGAACTTGCTTTCATATCTGATTGTACATCTCCTGTACACCGTATCAATAGCTGATATATTCTTGATAAGCTAATTAACAGTGAAATAAGTTTATATCTCCTTCCATTACTTCGAAATCCGAACATTGTAAAGCAAGTTTTGACCTGGCGTACCCTCTCTCTCTCTCTCTCTCTCTCTCTCTCTCTCTCTCTCTCTCTCTCTCTCTCCTTTTCATTCATCCAACGTCAGTGTCACATTTTATCATTGTTCTCATTATTTATTATACCATATTTCACAGTAGTGAATAGAGTGGGATATGCAGAAGTAGGACAGTAAAATACGAGGTTAAAAGAGTTATTACCAGCATCTGGTGAAAACTGCCATGCACCCCCTCATTCATACATTCATTCATTCATCCATTCATGCCTCCGAAATTCTGGACTCCACTTCGCAAGGAACTGATCCATATAACTGACATACACCGTTATTAATTGTAATTTCAGTCTGTCTTTACCTACCCTGCTACGCGCCTCTTCCATATCTTTGTCTCCTCAACATTTTCCTCCCTTTTGATCCCTTCCTCTCCAGACTACTCCAATACCTTGTAAAGAAGGAAACTTCACCCTTTATGGTCCTCAGTCATCTAACTTTCCTCTCTTCCTGTGTCTTCGTGGATCTCCTCCTGCCACTTGCATTTACTGTAGATCTCTTCCTCCCTCTCCCTTTACACACACACACACACACACACACACACACACACACACACACACACACACACACCCTAACGCGCCCCAAACCTCACCAAACACGGCCCTCTTCTCATCCCCTTTGGTCCCTTACCCAATTCCAATCTGCCCTCCCTAAGAGCATTCAGTACAAGTACGTCTTATTATAGCTTACTTGTTCAACATTTTTCATTTTTATCCCACTTTCTCCCTCGTTCAGTGTCCTTTAACCTTGTCACAGTCATGAACACACCTGGATAATCTATTCAGCCTAAAACCTGATCATATTCTGCTGAGTGAAATTTCTGGCTCAAAGAACTCTAATGACGCCACAGTCTTTGTGGAGCTGTCTGGATACATCATTTTTAATTATAGACTCTCAACAAGGGTGGGAAAACTTATTTCCTAGTTTCAATACCGGAAAATCAATCGAAGTCAAGATGGCCCTGGATGATACTGCTCCTCACATTCCTGGTCTTGTGGATAAACTCTTGATGGAATTTCATGTGTCCCGAATGAGCATTACACTTTGTTTTGTTTTAAAATATTTGTTGCTGGTTCGGAACATCTAAAACTACCTCGAAAATGTCTCAAAACTTTGTGATATCCTTAAATTATTCCTAGGTACTTAAATGACTTGGGATCTCGCTTATGAAAAGAAAAAGAGAATGCTGGATGTGGCTGGTTAATATTCTTTTGTACATTTCTTATACAGAATATGGTGATATTAGAAGGAAATATTTAACACGAAAAGGGTAATACCGTGTAATAAGCCAAATAAATTTCTAAGAAGAGGTGCTAGGGGGCCTCCTCATCTGACGAGAATACGGGCCTGTGATGCCCTGTCCTTATGGTGCGTTATAGGCAAATTGATTGACCTGAGATGCATGGGCCGAGTAGGGTCTGTTTGAATCGCGGCTGCTGATTGGCTGCCGATCATTTAAATCTACACCACTTTTTATTTTAACACATTTATATTTATTTTTTTAAACTACCTTCAATACAAGCAGCCAGATTAAATATGGAATATTTTCCGAAGCTGAAGAGGTCAAAATTAGCTTTAAAAGTTTACAGTTATCAAAGGAAACTGAAGTTGATTATAAAGTTTCATAAAACGATGAGTGACGTTTGAAATAAATTATCCACCCACGGTGGACATCCACGTCCGCATGTTGCACTACATCCATGCACGGTGTACACCTACGTCTGCATGTTGCGCTATAACATCCACCCACGGTGTACATCCACGTCGGCATTTGCACAACAGTACATGCCTGCATTTACTTAATGACATCGTCAGCAGCCAATCAGCAGCCGGGTAACAAGCACACCGTACTTGCCTCGTACATCCAAGGTGCACCGGTCAGTCAAACACTTTGTTTGTGGGATATTCGTCCCAGTTTCCTGGAACACGGGCAAACAGAGAGCCCGTCAGAGGTGCGCACTACTTGCGCGAACTTGCTTTAGCGAGGTGGAGGATAATCCCTTACCGTAGTAGTTAATGTATTTAATGGAGCATGGGCAACAATGCCAGCAGCGTCCATAAAGACATCACCAGATCGGGCTAGGGCCGAGTCGAGCTCAGACCTGAGCATGGTGGTGGCTGGGCAGTCCAGAAGATAATGAAGAAGGGGCTTCTCACAGCTGGCCAAGCAATGTTCACACGGGTCTGGCTCCATACCCACAATTTGCTTGTAGCAAAGAAACCCAAGACGCAATCTGCGAAGCTGGACTACAATAAAATTAGGTAGTCCTGGGGGGGGCAACAGGAGGGAATACGACGTGGCAGTAGCATACCATTTTGCAGAGCAAGAGCCCTCCGTGACCCAGAGCTGATGGTCCTCTAGGGATAGTCTTCCTATGGTGGCAGTGAGAGTGCGGATGAGGTGTGAGGGACTAGGGCGTAGTGGGAATGTGATGTCTGGGAGATCGCAAGCTGAGCGCGCAGCGTCATCAGCACGCTCGTTGCCACTAATTCCCACATGTCCCGGGAGCCAGTGAAGGTTAATCGTTGGGCCCCTATGGACAAGAAGTGATGCAAATGTATGAATCGCTGTTAGGAGAAAGACGTTGTCATGCAGCGAGAAGGATCGTAATCTCTGAATGGAGGAAAGAGAGTCTGTGTGGAATATGACTCGATTGCGACGATGGTGGTGAGCATGGCGCAATGCACCCAGGATGGCCGCAAGTTCCGCCTGGAAAGCGGATACACCTGAAGAGAGTCGCCAAGCCCAGAGACAGAGGCCGCTCCAGCTGCGCCATTAGGGGAAACAGAGCCATCAGTGTAGTAGATGGCTGAGTCTGGTGAGGCCAGAGCTGCCACCCTACTGAGACCCTCCTGGCGAAGGAGTGCTGGAATTGAGGAGCGGGGTTTAGCCTCCGATGGACCAATAATATTAAAAAGAGGAGGATCCCATGGCGGTGGATCAACGTATCCAGGAAAGGGAGAGTCGGGATCTTGACAGAGGCTCGCAGCAGCTCCCAATCCATGGATGACAGCGGCTGTGGTGCGGGCCCAGTCACGCTGAGGGGCCGGCTCGGGTGGGCAGCAGAGAAGGCGTTTTAGGAGGGCAGAGACAGGCAGGTGAGGCAGGCACTGGATCAGCTTCAGAGTGACAATTGCCGCTCGTAACACAATGCGATGGGCCAGAGATGGCACCCCACCCTCCAGACGCAGATTGACAAGCCGGGTCCAGCGTGGAGCACCCAGCATAATGCGGAGGGCATCATTCTGGATGACCTCCAGAGATCTAGTGACTGGCGGAGCGAGTCCCGTCAAACAGATGGCGCTGTAATCTACTAAGGATCGGACTGCATGTATATAAAAAGTCCGTAGGACGGAATATGATGCCCCCAAACTCCGCTTGGATAGATAGCGAAGAGCAGCTATGCAGGTGGATGCACGCTCCCTCAGATACCGAACGTGGCAGGAAAAGTTAAGACCCACGTCAAGCCAGACCCCCAAGTACCGATGTGCAGTGACAATGGAGAGCTGATGGCCACCGAGTAGCAGTGGAAAGTCTGGGGGGCGGAGTCCAAATGGCAGGCACTTGGTCTTCTGGAAGTTAATTTTGAGGCCTAACTCGGCACACTTGGCATGGAGCCGAGAAAGGGCCAAGTCAGCCTGTCTAAAACAATCCCTTCTTGTAAAAACGAGGGCAAGATCGTCCGCATAACAGAGGAGGGTGACGCCAGGCCCATAGTCGATAGTTAAGAGCCCCTCCATAAGGATATTAAAAAGGAGGGGGCTTAATACGCTCCCCTGGGGCGTGCCATTTGAATGTTTGTAAAAGTGTGAGAGGTGCCCCTGAAATCTGACCCCTGCAGAGCAATCAGCAAAAAAGTCCCTGATCCAGGATAAAAGCCTGCCTCCCACACCCCTGTCTGCAAGGGCAGCCAAAATAACAGTAGGGCTGGCTAGTTCAAAAGCCTTCTCAAGGTCGAGGAAGACGACCATCCCCCTTCCCCCTCTCAGTTCCCCAAGGAAAGACGCGAGGCAGTGAGTGGCACTCCTACCATGGTGGTAAGCGAAGATCCTTGGGTGCAGTGGTCCCAGCCGCCAAGCGAGACGAGCCCGCACAACCCTCTCAGCCGTTTTAGCGATACAGCTAAGGAGGGAGATGGGGCGCATGGCAGTAGGATCATGAGGCTTAGGAATCGGGTGAATAACAGCCGCCTTCCACGACCTTGGCAGACGCCCCTCAGACCACGAGAGGTTGATTAGATCCAGTAGGCGCTCGCTGCCGCAATCTCCAGCGTGTGACAGGATTGAATATGTAATCCCGTCCAGTCCAGGCGCAGAGTCCCCCCTGTGGTGCAGTGCTTTTAGAACCTCCCCGCTGGTGATGGGACAATCAGCTGGGTCTGGCCTATCACAGGCAGCCTGAACTGCCGTGGCACGAGCGGTGCATAGCTGAGCCTGCAGAATCTGGACGGATTGTGGGAGATTGCTAGAAGCAGAGCGATCCGCGAAGTGCTGAGCGAGGCGGCTGGCCTCTGCGGCAGGATCAGGTGCGAGGGCGGACGAGGAGGACGTGGATCGGAGATGGACCTGATTCTCCTCCACATCTCCCTGAGTGTGGAGTGAGCGTCTAGGGTACGACACCATCCGATCCACGCCTCCTCCTTGAGGCGGCGTTTCTCTGTGGTGACATGTTGCGTGACAGCCACCAGGTACCGATGGTGTGGAGATGTGCGACGCCGTCGGTACTGCCTGCGTGCCGCATTGAGCCGCCGGTTCAATTCCTTGACCCTGTCGCAGTAAATCCAGCCGTCCCGATAGCACCTCGCGGATCGACGCTGCAGGGGGATAGCAAGAGAGGCAGCCTGCGAAAAGATACTCGCCACCTGATCTGCTCGTCTCTCGAGGTCTGAGGCAGGAGGCGATGCAGCAAAGGCCCCAGCTAAGGCCTGGGCAAACGCCACCCAGTCGGCCCTACGGAAGTCCCACCGCAGAGGAGGGGGCGGCGTCGGTGGGAGTGGAGCAGTTGGCAGAGTGACCTCTAGGGCAAAATGATCACTAGCAAGGTGAGGGTGCAGTGACCATGTTGCCGAGCCCGCAAGGGGGGAGGACACAAACGCCAAGTCCAGACGCCCCCAGTCAATGTGTGTGGCTTCAGTGGTGTCGTTTAATAGGGAAACATCACCCACCTCCTCCAGTATTAAAGAGATGTGTCGTCCTGCATCGTTGGGGCGAAGAGGCGAAGAGAGCAGGGCGTGGTGGGCATTGAAGTCGCCCCCAATGTACACAGCTCCCCTGGCAGCTTGGGAGAAAAGTTCCCCCAACTCCAGGGTGCTCCTCTGGCTCCGGTATACATTGTATACCGTCAGGGGCGACGTCGCCAGATGGAGAACCACGCCCTGAACCTCCACATCAGGTCCACAGAAAGGAGGGGGCTCACAATCCGTGCACGCGATGTGGTTCCGGACCAGAACGGCACATCCCCGTGTAACGCCACGAATATACGGGAGGAGATGGGTGGTGTATCCCGAGAGATGGAAAGTGGAATTGCCTGGGAGCAGGGTCTCCTGCAGGAGAATGACATGAGGGCGGTCCTTTGCGGCCGCTTCCTGCAAAAGGGGGAGCTTGCTCCGTGCTCCCGCACAATTCCACTGGAGGAGCCTGAGAGAGGGGTCTACTGGCCGTCCGGCGACAGTTGCGGACGGTTGTTCTCCTGCAGCAGTGGTGAGGCCCTGTCCATCACTTTGGACCCAGATGGTGTTAGGGTTTGCCCCAAACGATGACGATGACGAGGCAGCTGTGCGGTAGAAGGCAGAGCATTGGGAGGTCGTGGCTTGACCCTCTTGGACGGGCGAGCTGACCTGTGCGATGTGGGACGGGGTCACCCTGCCGAACGGGCTGGGCGGTGAGGGGACAGAGGAGCACCTAGGCTCGCCATCTTCCTCTCGATCGCCTGGTCCACAAGGCGATTGGCAGCTTCGGCAAGGGTCTCTGTTGGGAGAGGGATGTCGAGGGTTACGGCTACTGTTTTGGCTAGGGTCATCGCCAGCTCTGTGGCAAAGGTCCTGAGCTCCTCCGTTGTGAACGAGATCACCGGAGGAGCAAGAGCGGGGGGTGGACTGGGTGTGGAGCCAGACACTGGTGGCGGAATTGTCAGTGGCTGACTGGTCTCTACAGTTGGAAGTGGTGGCGAGACAGGCGGCTGTTGGCGGTGGACCTCTGCTGTGGTCTGGACCACAGTGAGAGCTGAGGGCAATGGAGGGAACTCCTGGTCGCTGAGAGGTGGTGGGCGCTGAATAAGAGGGCGGCGCTGTTGTCCCCAGATGAAAGTGCCGGGGGGAGCTGGAGTGGCGCTGGTGGCCTGGTGCTCCTGCACAAAAGCAACCTGCCTCTCTCGACCCTGGTTCACTCTTTGAACCCTCGCGGGGCAACTGGGGTGCCAGGCGTGGTGTCGTCCTGAGCAGTTGGGACATTTGGCCGCAATTAGTTGGTTTGCCTTGAACCGCTGCAGGCACTCGTCCGTGTCGTGGGCGCCACTGCACATGCCGCAGATGACGGGGCTGTTGCAGTTGGCACGGTGGTGCCCGTAGCGTTGGCATCGGTAGCAACACAGTGGTTCCGGGGTGAAGGGGCGAAGGTGATATTTTCCCCAGTTCCCCAGGTCGATCGCAGGGATCAGAGGACCCCGCAGGGTGACGATGACCTGGCGAGTCTCCTCCCTGGTCCGCGCTTTCTGGCAGCGGGTTGCCTCCTCGACCTGAGGGTGGTGAAGCAGTATCTCCACGTGCATTCGCAAGGGATAACCCATGACAACTGCCTTCGTAGACTGTTGGCCGGGCGTCAGCTCGACTAGCTTCACAGGGCAGGCCTCGTCCTGCTGAGCTGTTCACAAGAGGTCGTAGGCTCCCTCGTCCTTCGGCACCAACACCGAGCTTCCATCCCGACCTATCAGGTTGGAGCAGCGTAGCCCTGGCAGGTGACGCTCTAGTGCAGCCACGGCGTCGTAACTCGTCGCATGCCCGTCCTGTACCGGCACACGGAAAGCTGGGAATGCAGAGCGGGGCGGCGGACGCACAGCTACTGACACGGAGGGACGAGCAGCAGGGGGACCCCTGAGGGGAGGCCCAGTGCGTACTGCCGGAGAAGGGCCGTTTCCCTGGCGAGCATGCCTCGATCCATTGTGTACCACGGGGGTGAAACCCTCATCATCATGCAGAGCAGGATCAGCAGAGGGGGAGATCTGAGTCACAGCAGGAGCCTCCGACGGGACCTCCAGCCACTGGAGAATACGAGAACTAGCCGGCCTAGGCTCGTGAAAGGGTGCGCAGGTGGGAGCTTGAGGCTGCGGATCGAGGGCTCGGTTCACGGGAGCGCCTTGCCGTGGATTAGGGCTGGCATCTGCACTTAGAGAAGCTGAAGTGCCCTTGGTGGAAGAGAGAGATGGTGGAGCAGGTGCAACCTCCTCCATAGCCTCATGTCGGCGGGCTGCCTTAGCAGAACGGGTAGAGTCACCACGCAAGCGAGGTACCACTCCCGTTGACTTAGGTGTAGAGGGGTTAGCACAGGAAGCCTCGTGAGCTGACAAGTGGGAGCTCGAGTCAGAGCAGTGACGCTCCCGCTTCGTGCCTGTAGCAGGACACGGAATGGAGAGCCTCGACTGAGGCAGCGGGAGGCAGGAATGCCCCTGGGGCCTAGGGATGCTGGATCCCTTCATCCTGCTCACAGAAGAGGCCAAAAAAAAAGAAACTCAGTCAACACACACACACACACACACACACACCTCACACACACAACCACTCAAACAGCACAAACAAAAAACAGCAAAAGTGGCCAGGTCCCTACAGTGATGGGCAACCTATGCTCCCCGCCCTCTAAAGGGCGATGGGAGGCCCCGCCACTGCCCCTTTCGGGTCTTCCCTAATCTAACAGAGCCGCCCTCACTGCCTCCTATAACCAGGCTCTAATGGCCCTCCTTCATGGAAGTGCCCTAACGGCACCCCTTCAGGGTTCGGCGTCGTACTACAGTGAGGGACACTAACGGCAGGCCAAAAAAAAAAACACACACACGCAGTCACAAACTCACACACACTCCCACTCACACCCAGGCAATCGGAGACTAAGTCCCAGAAAAAACCTGGAAAGCAGCAAAATTCTTCCTCTATGCCAGAGACTAAGTCCTAAACAGGCAAAAAAGCGAGGAAAACAGACGAAAATCTTCACGAGTAAATGAACCAGAGTTCAAAGCTCGAGAGAAATCGGCCAGACTTCCTCACCCGACAAAGTCTGAGCTAGGAGAGGAGTCAAACACAGTTCGTGTCCAGCAGTGGTGGCGGCAACAACTCTCCACCATGGCCTCTTCCTCTACTGCTACAGCCTACGACCCGTCGACGGGGTCTAACACTGGCAGTATCGGGCCTGAAGGCGGATCACAGACCATCAAAGGCACCGTAAAGTGGTACAGCATAAGGGCGAGGTACAGGTTCATCTGGCGCCAGGATACTGGTGCCGATGTATTCGTGCACCGTTTCGGGATTGCTGCTCCCAACTCCCTGCCTAGCTCTCGTAGCGTGCAGACCTCTGGCCAGTGTCTCTAGAGCTTTGGACTACCTCATTAATTGAGGAAGAATTTCGGGAGTTTTTCCTGCTTTTTGCTTTGCAGGACTTAGCCTGATTTACTGACGGCGATTTTTCTTTATTTTTCATGTTTTGGGGTGAACTCTGTCACTGACAGATAGACCCTGCTTGCTTGTGTGTGTGTGGATGGGTGGGTGGGTGTTTTGTGGGTGTGTGTGAGTTTTTTTTCTTTTTGGCTGCCGTTAGTGTCTCTCTGCGTGATACGAAGCCTACCCCTGAAGGGATGCCGTTAGGGCATTTCCATGAGGGGGGGCCTCTAGGGCCTGGTTATAGGAAGCGCAGAGAGCGGCTCTGGTAGATTAGGGAAGACCTGAAATGGGCAGTGGCGGGGCCTCCTACATCGTCCTTTAGAGGGTGGGGAGCATATTGTAGGAACCTGCCGGTTTATTGTTTCTTTTTGTGTTGGGGGTGAGTGTTGGTGTATCTGTTTGGGTGTCTGTGTGAGTGACATCTGTGTGTGGTTGTCTGTGTGCCTATTCATCAGGGACATGAAGAGGACTCAGATCCCCCAGCCCACAGGGCAAGTCCGCCAATCCCCTCCTGTGCAGAGGCCGTCTCGCCCTGCTGCCATGCCAGGTGGGAAATGAGAGTGGCATCTTTCAGACGCCAGCTCCCACTTGTCGACGTCTGGTGATGCCTCTGCCTTTCCTCCCTCTTCTTGGCCTATGGGGGCTGTTCCCCATGCAAGGGCTGTTGCTTCAGCCCCCACCCTCCACTTTGGCATGTGCAGCCAAGGTTGCACTTGTCCATGAGGCAATGGAGGAAAGCGTCTCGGCTCCTCCTCCTCCTCATCACACCTCTAAGACCTCAAATGCTCCCTGCTGTTCTGCCCAGTCCTCTGAGCACCCATGCTGCCAGGCATCTACCACCACCACACTGTCCTCAACTGCTGCTTTGGGTGCGCGTGATGGCACCTGCTTTCCTGCCAAGCCCTCAGCTGCTCCTTCTGCTGCCTTTCCTGATACTGACGGTTTTATCCCTGTCGCATGTAAACAACGGCAAGTGCTGCAGGGAAACGCCACTCCTCCTGCATCCAGGACTGTGGCGCCACGACGGCCTTCCCCTGCTGCACGCCCCTCAGTCTCAGTTGCGGCTCCTCTGCCTCCTTGCTCCTCCTTTCCGGCCTTTCGAGTTCCTCTCCAGGAGGGGTTCAGCACGAGCTATGACTTGGTAGCGGCTCTAGAGCAACACCTTCCAGGCCTTGCAGCCATGAATCACTTTGGCTGCAAAAACAGCTGCGTGCTGATCCCCACTGGGTAGGAGTCGTAACTCCGGCTAAAGGTGGTGGCAAGGAGGACGCCCCGATAGTCAGAATTGTGGAGCTCCCTCAGGATGCCCAGACTACAAAGGCAACCGTCATGGGATATCCCCGGCACATCCTGGTGGATATCCTATTACAGCACAGTCTTGCAGAGACAGCGGAGCGCTGCCAAACCAAGCGGGTGCCGGAGGAAACAAAGCAGGTTCTTGTAACCCTGCGGGGGCCTCTCGTCGAGTATACCCTGATGGTATACAATGTGTACCAAAGTCACAGGGGCTTCCTGGAAATGGGAGATTTGTTCTCCCAGGCTGCCAGGGGCACGACTTTAACCCCCACCACGCCATTCTTTCATCCAATGACACAGGGCGGCACATCTCTTTGGTACTGGAGGAGATGGATGGTGTATCCCTCTTAAATGATACCATGTTTGCTACTCATGTTGGTGGGGGCCATCTCGACCTATCTTTTGTGTCGTCCCCTCTGGCAGAATCAGCAGCGTGGTCACTTCACCCCCATCTCTCTAGTGATCACTTTCCGGTCGAGGTTACACAACATATGGCTCCACTCCCGCCTCCCCCTCTCCCTCCACCTAGGCGGGATCTCCACAGGGCTGACTGGCCGGCTTTTGGCCATGTGTTGGCTGTGGCCTTTGAGGCATCTCCTCCTGCCCCGGACATCGAGAGTCGAGCAGATCAAGTAGCCCGCGCTTTTTCACGGGCTGCCTCTCTCATTATTCCGCTGCAGAAACGATCTATGCGGTGCTGGCAGGATGGCTGGATTTACTGCGACAAAGTTAGGGAGTTGAATCACAGGCTTAATGCAGCGCGCAGGCAGTACTGGCGGCGCTGTACATCCCCGCACCGTCAGTGTTTGGCCGCTGTCATGCACCATGTGATGTTGGAGAATCACCACCTTAAGGAGGAGGCGTGGATTAGATGGTGTCGTACCTTGGATTCTCACTCCACTCTTCGTGAGATGTGGAGGAGAATATGGTCCATCTCTGATCCACGTTCTCCTCGCCCGCCATCAAACTCTGACCCTGCTGCTAGAGCCAGCCAACTCGCCCAGCACTTCACAGATCATTCTGCTTCCCACAACCTTCCACAACCCGTCCGAGCCCTACAGGTACAGTTGTCAGCTTCTTGTGTCACTTCTGTACAGGCTGCCTGTGCCAGACCTGACCCCACTGATCATCCCATCACCAGCAGGGAGCTGCGACACAGGACCGACACTACTCACTTTTGTCTAATGTTGGAGATTGTGTAGTGAGAGACTACTTGATCTGTTCAATCTCTCATGGTCTGAGGGCCGTTTGCCGAGGTCGTGGAAGACAGCTGTCATCCACCTGATTCCAAAACCTCGCGGTCCCGGCGCCATGCACCCTATCTCGCTCCTTAGCTGTGTGGCTAAGACAGCAGAAAGGGTCATGCATGCACGCCTTGCCTAGCGTCCTGGCAGGAGTGCTTCTCATTGCCTCGCTTCTTTCCTTGGGAAGCTTCGAGGTGGACAGGGGATGGCTGGCGAGAAAGCCTTCGAGCTGGCAAGCCCTCTTGCTATCCAGGCAGTCCTTGCAGACCGGGGAGTCGGGGGTAGACTTCCATCATGGGTGGGAAACTTCTTTTTGAACTGGATGGCAGGGTTAAGATTTCAGGGGCAGATCTCCCCATTTTACCATCACAATGGCACGCCCCAGGGGAGTGTTCTCAGCTCCTTGCTCTTCAATGTTCTGGTTGAAGGGCTACTAGCAGTGGACTATGGCCCTGGCATGACTCTGCTCATGTATGCTGATGATTTGGCACTTGTCTTCTCGAGGGGGGACTGCTTCACCCAGGCTCCTGTTGCTCTTTCTCTGCTGCACGCCACGTGTAGTGAACTCAGGCTGAAGGTCAACCTCAAGAAGACCAAGTGCCTACCTTTCGGTCTCTGCCCTCCAGACCATCCTCTCTTGCTTGGTGGCTGCAGCATCGAGCTGGTCACACTCCACCGCTACCTGGGGGTCTACTTTGATGCTGGCCTCACTTTCACAAAGCATGTCAGATAACTGCAAGAGCGGGTCGCCACCCATGCTCCTGCTCTCCACTATCTATCTTGCTGCAGTCTAGGGCATCTTATAACGTCTTGCACACCTTTTATGTCCAAGCTATCTGCTCCCTTGTGGTTTATAGTGCCATTTGCCTCACTGGTCTTGCCCCACATGTCTCCCAGTCCTTGGAAGTGCTTCAGAATGAACCACTCTGCATTATGTTACATGTGCCACGGTGGACCAGGTTGGTTAACCTGCGTCTAGAGAGTGGCTTTCCATCACTGGCCCACAGAATCACTTTGCGTGCAACAGCTGAGACGCTCTGGCTAGTGCATTGTCATCCACACCTACCAGTCTCAGCTTTACTGCAGCATCTAGCAGGCCGACCCCCTGACCCACTCCCCCACTTTGACTGGGCTCATGCCACCGTGGCTTTTATACATGATTTGGGAGTGGCTTCAGAGGTGTGTAGTGATCCTGAGCTAGACTGTCCGGGTTACTCACCTCCCTCCCCCTGGTCACCTCCTCCTTTCACCATTGTCCATCCCTCTGTGCCCAAGCCTCGCCACTCCATGCAAGCCGTACTCCGGGAGGAGAGTCTTAGTAGCATCTCTGCTATCAACTCTACTGCTTCAGCGATTTACTATACCGATGGCTCAGTCTCGTCTGATGGTTCAGCGGGGGAGGGTTTTGCTTCTGGAACATAATTATACAGAATCATGGCACATCTCCACAGGGGTCTCAGCCTTCCAGGCGGAGCTGGTGGCTCTCCTCGGTGCCTTGCATCATGCCTACAGACAACGACATCAGCGAGTCGTTTTCCACACTGACTCACTCTCTTTCCTTCAGCGCCTGGAGTCTCTCTCGCTCGCTTCTCACCGGTTCTTACTCACTGCTATATATATTGTTTCTTCCCTCATCCAGCAGTGGGGTGGCTCAGTGACTTTTCACTGGGTCCCTGGACATGTTGGAATTAAGGGAAATGAACTGGTGGATACACCTGCACGTACGGCTAGCACTCTCCCTGCTGTCAAGTTTCCACTCTGCCCTTGTGCCACCTAAGTCCTCTCGGAGGTGTCTGCCACTATCTTTGGGCGTACTTGGGATGACCATCAACTTTGTATTGCCGACAGCTCAAGCTCGGCTGTCTGGTATGTGGTGGCCACATCATATTCTCCTCTTCTGATACTGACTGGCCTACCTAACTATATTTTAGTTAGAATTCGGCGTCTTGGCCCAGGTTTCCTGTGCTGTCACCAGGTTACTGGCTTGGAGCCTGAACCATGCCCCCATTGCTATGTACGGTCTACCGAACCTCTCTGCCATTACCTACTCAACTGTCCGGCCACAGCCCTGCTTCGTGCGCAACCTGATGGAGGCTTTCCTCATTCTGGGGATGATGTCTTCGATGCGGCTTGGACTGTTGCCGATGTGTCTTACCAGAGGCTTTTACACATTGTGTGGGACTTCCCCCCTCCTCTCTAATTGTACTCAGGACTTGCTCATGTTTTTTTTTTTTTTGCCTGTAGTCTTTCTTTATAATGCTTTTCTCTGACGGGCTCTCAGTTTGCCAGTGTCTCACCAAGTGTGGGTAAATATCAAACAACAACAGCAACAACAAACTGCTTCCACTTCATGGCGCCTCCAGCTCTCGTTATGCTAGGGCAAGACAGTTGAATTCCACGTTCACCAGACACTGAAGGGTCCCGAGGCTAGGAGCCTTTGCAAGGCTCTGACTATGCACGGCGGCGCCCCACGGCTCAGGGGCGCTGGCCTTTGGATACCCGATGTCCTGGTGATGTGGGTACGACTGTCGCCACGTGCATCGCAACAGTGAAGGCGTTCTGTGGTGATGACAAGGCCCCCAGATGTTTGAGAAGAATGGGCTGCCATGCCTTGTCATTCCACAGAGCTTTGCTCTTGATGCACAGCCAGCTCCTCGTCAGGAGCGTTGTTTCGTCACGCTTCAGCCTCCCAGACCCCGCACAACACTGTGGAAAAGGCTGCAGCTCGACGCTCCTCTCAACAGAGCAACTGCCTTCTCCACCACCACCTCTTCCGTACCCATGGACACCACCAACGCACAGGACAGCCCAAACTCTCACCACTTGCTGTCAGCAGCCGTGGAGAGAGCCGCTTCTCCTGCTCCCTCCATTCAGCAGGAAGAAGACTATCCTCCCCCATCACCATGTGCCACATCTCCTGCTGAGGCTCCAGTGTCGTCCCCACTCAAGAAGAAGAAAGGCAAACGCCAGGGCAAGCCTCCACCCATTGCCTGGCGCATCGCCAACGCTCTTCTGCCCCTCAATTCTGCAACGGCCGCCCACCTAGCCCCTTGCAACGACACTGACCTCCAAGAGATTCTCCTCGACCTCTTCACGCCTGCAGATCCCGACAACGTTTCTGCTCCTCTCTACAGGCAATAGTACGTCGACCTGAGGGAGGCGTACATAGCACAGTCCATCCCTGCCAGCTTTGAGTCTCGCCTGTTTAACAGTTTAGCTGCAGATCCTCCGAGGTCTGCAGTCCTAAACTTTATCGCTGCCCAGCTGCTCTCATAGAACCCTCCAGCATAGTCAACGATTTTTCTCTGGCGGGCCCATACTTAGCCCGGTCCTCCTACGTGAGATAAATCTCCACAACAAAAACATCAATCAAACAGACTATAGCAAAGACAGCCATAATGCATATGTATATAGACCACAAATTACTGGAGATTATAAATATTTAATCAACATTTTAACATTATAAGGAAAGAAAAAGAAACTATGCTTACTTTGGGGTATGAACTGAAAGAAAAGAAGATATAAAAATTAAAGTTTTAATATAACATTTCTGGGGGGGGGGGTTTCTGTAGCGGCTTGCGACTTTTCTTGCAACTGTTCATGTATAAGCTAAACTAAGTGTATTTCTGCCCAGCTCTCCTACCGCCACTCCCCCCCCCTCTCTCTCTCTCTCTTTCTTACCTGTGCCTGGAATATCATGCTAGTAACGAAGTGATATGGAAAGGAGGTAGCCTCATGTCATATTCTGTCATTGAGCTACGTAAAATCGGCTGCAAAAGGACGAAAATTTAGGCCAGGTTAACGCGAAACGGCTGTAGTTACGAGAAATTTACGGAAAAATTGTTCAGTTTGTTTCCCGTTTCTTCCTCGTCGTTTTCTTTGTCACTGATATTTTATCACTTCTACCATGTCCAAGCCTAAATAATTTCTCTCGCTCTGCTTGTAGCCAGTTTATCGATCCTTCTTCCCATACTTTCTCCTTTTTTTATGTGGCGCTACTTTGTGTGTGTGTGTGTGTGTGTGTGTGTGTGTGTGTGAAGAAGGTTCAATTTAGGTGGGCGTAGAGTGTAATTAGGAGGGTCAGGTGTGCTTCAGGGCATTGTTGTGTGTACCTAACTTGTACTCTCGCCACCAATGCATCACACACCCTTTTACTTCACCGGCTAATGATGTACACAAATTTGTTTCTCTTGTTTTCTTATGCAGAGTATTGGACGATTTTTACTTGTAGGCCCCGGTTTCCACATCAGCGTTTTTGGGACACACACACACAAAAATGACACAGAGACAATTAGGCAAGTTAGCAGTCTTATTGACCAGAGCAGTGATATTGAGGAGAAGATAACACAAGTGAATGAAGCTGTGCAAAGCTATAAAAATGATGTAGAAACCACGTATGCTGAAATGGTGAAAGTAAAGAAAGACTTAGAAATAAGGGTAGAGGAAACAAGCATTAAAAAGGAGGTGAAAAGAATAATCCAAAACAATCCAAAGTTAGTCAGAGATTCAGTAGAGATAAACAAATCAATAGTAATCACTGGTATAGAAGAGGAAGAAGTAAAAAACAAGAGCACAAGAGACAAAAAGGAGATGACAAATGTAATGAACTTACTAAAAGAAGTATCAGAGGAAATCTGTAGTAAAGACATAGAGGAACACAAAAGGTTAGGGAAATACGAGAAAAGCAAGACAAGACCTCTAAAGGTGACTTTCCGGAGTGTAAACACTGTGGAAGAGATACTAAAAAATGCAAAGAATATTATGGAAAAAGAGGAGTTCAAAAATGTATGGATAAAAAGATGCCTAACACAAGAGGAACTGGAATTACTGAAAGAGAAAAGGGAGGAAGCAAAAACAAAAAATGAGGGAAGATCAGAAGAGGAGAACAAGAATTTTTTTTTACAAAGTAATAGGATTGCAGGTACGAAAGTGGTACACAAACAGGATGGAAGAAAAAGGAGGAAGGTAGTAGAACCATGTCATAACAAATATATAAACAAGATGATAAAGTTGATGTACTCAAATGTGGATGGAATGGTATCTAAATTACTACAGATGAATGATTATGTCAGAGAAAATGAACCACAAATAATATGCCTAACTGAAACAAAATTAACACCAAGTATATCCAATGACATACTAAACTTAGAGGAATACAATATATGGAGAAGACACAGAAATTTAAAAAAAGGAGGAGGAATTATAATATTAACTAAGAAAAATCTAAAAGTCAAGTAGAACTGATTGTAGTAGAGATCGACACATCTGAAGGTAAAGTAATCGTAGCCAATTTGTACATGCCACCCAGATCAAACACATGGGAAAGAGACGAATATGAGGACCTGGCAGAGAGTACAATTCAGAGTATAAGATCATTGCTACATAAAATGGAAGAGAAATCGAAAAGAATTATACTAACTGGGGACTTCAATACAAATATAAATTGGAATACTCTAGATATAAATAGCCAAGAAAGCTGTTGGGACCAAAAGCTCCTGGATCTCGTACAAGAGTATTTCTTAACGCAACATGTGAGGGAAACCACCAGAAAAAGAGGACTTGATGTACCTTCAGTGCTAGATCTAATATTTACTAGGCAAGAAAATGATACTGACAGTTTAATATATCACCCTCCACTCGGCAAGAGCGATCATGCAGTACTAAATTATAACTTCAGGATAGCATATGACACAGTAAACAGCAATGACAGTTACAAAAAGAGCCTAAACTATAAAAAGGGAAATTATCAAGACCTAAAGAAGTATTTCTTAGAAGTTGATTGGGAAAATGAGCTTAGAGGACAAGATTTAAATGCTGTATATAAAAAATTTTGTGAATTTTATGAAATAGGGGTCCAGAAGTACATCCCACAGCACAAAGAAGCAGATAAGAAAATACAGAAATGGTTCAATACAGAATGTAAAAAATCAAAAGAAAGAAGAGATTTGTTGTGGAATAGATACAGAAGACACAATAGTGAAAGGACGTATAATAATTACAAACAGGCAAGAAACGACTATACAAGAATAAGGAGGGAAGCCCAAAAACAGTTTGATGAGGATATAATAAATAAAAGTAGTGATCAACCAAAGCTGTTTTACAGCTATATCAGAAGCAAAACCAAAGTAAAAGAAATAATAGAATCCATTACGGACGAGGGAATCACTTATACACAAGACAAAGATATTTGTGAAGCACTAAATAAGAATTTCCAATTAGTTTTTACAGAAGAAAAAAATTTTGAGAGGGACTATGTGGAACACGCATGTCCACACATACTACCAGATATACAAATAGCAGAAAAAGTAATACAGGAGGAGTTAAGTAGACAGAGGAAAAGCAAGTGGTCCTGATGAAATTTCATGTTGGGTATTACGAGAATGTGCAAAGGAGCTAAGTAAACCATTATTTATAATTTTCAAGAAATCCTTGAGTCAAGGTAAACTACCTGATATTTGGAAAAAAGCAAATATTGTCCCCTTATTCAAGAAAGGAAATAGACAAAATCCACTCAACTACCGACCAGTATCACTGACCAGTGTTGTAAGCAAGGTATTAGAAAAACTTATAAGAAAAGCTTGGGTAAATCATCTAGAAGAACACAGTATGATAACAGAAAGACAGTTTGGTTTCAGAAAAGGAAAATCATGTGTTTCTAATCTTTTGAGCTACTATGACAGAGTAACAAACACAATACAGGAAAGGGAAGGATGGGTGGACAGTATCTATTTAGATTTCAAGAAAGCTTTTGACACAGTACCACACCAAAGACTTTTATGGAAACTGTACCATCAAGGAGGAATTCGAGGCAAACTGTTTTGTTGGATGCAAGACTTTCTCATAAAAAGAGACATGAGGACAGTATTAAGAGGAAACTACTCATCATGGAAAGAAGTGACTAGTGGAGTACCACAGGGTTCAGTGCTGGCACCAATCATGTTTTTAGTGTATATAAATGATATAAACAGTAACACTGGAAATGAGAGCTATCTGAATATGTTTGCAGATGATGCAAAAATACAAAGGAGAATTACTAACACAGACTCTTGTAAAGAGCTACAAGAAGAATTAAATAAACTTCATGAATGGAGTAGTACATGGCAAATGGAATTCAATGTGGACAAGTGTCATGTAATCAAGTTTGGTAAAAGTGGAAAAAGACCTGATTGGGATTATAAGTTAGGAAATAAAACCCTATACACATCAGAAAGAGAGAAAGACCTAGGTGTGATTATCAATAACAGACTATCTCTGGCTGACCACATCAGCGAGAAGGTACGGAACATGTATACACTGCTTGCAAATATGAGAATAGCATTCACATACATAAATGAAGACATGCTAAGAAGGATAATAACATCATTCAATAGACCAACCCTGGAATATGCATCAGTAGTCTGGAGTCCTCATCCCAAAAAGCATATAGACAAGATTGAAAAAGTTCAAAGGGCCGCTACAGGATGGATACCAAGCTTAAGGGACCTAAGCTACGAAGAAAGACTAAATAAACTGAATCTACCAACACTACAGGAGAGAAGGAAAAGAGGTGACATGATAATGCTATATAAGTGCATATCAGGAAAGGAGAAAATAGACATAAATGATTACTTAACATATGGAGAAGCATCAGCAAGAGGACACTGCAAAAAACTGCATAAGAAGAGAGGTGATAAAGACGTAAGGAAATTCAGTTTCCCAAACAGAGCAATTGATCAATGGAATGCACTACCGAATGAAATAGTGTGTGCCAAAACAATTCACAAATTTAAGGATATGTACGATAAATATGGTTTAAGACACGGGACAGTACGAGCTTGACTCATTCCTGTAAAGATACAATTAGGTAGGTAAGAACACACAGACACACACACACACACACACACACACACACACACACACACACACACACATATATATATATATATATATATATATATATATATATATATATATATATATATATATATAGACACAGACATAAACACTCACACGCACGTACGGACGCGCGCACACACACACACAGACACACACACACACACACACACACACACACACACACACACACACACACACACACACACACACACACACACACACACACACACACACACATTCACATATACACCCACACACACACACGCACGCACACTTACACACACAACCACGCACCCACTCACATAACACACATACACATACATATACACACACACACACACACACATTCACACTAACGCACACGCACACACATACAGTGAGAGAGAGAGACAGGGGGGGGGGGAGAAATGTGTAGACGAAATGAAAACAAACTGAAGTAGCTTGCCTGACAAGCGGTATAGTTATTCATTACACTAAAATATTATCAATTTTCGGATCGTATGGCCACTGGACATGAACATTGTTAAGGCCGCACCAACAATCAGGCGGGATAATACTGAACGTACTTTTAACAACTTCCTGTCCCCGTACCGGCAAACACAAGGGCCGGTGTTCTCCTGCTGTTAGGAAGCTCACTGACACCTCTTCCTTACCGGTTAGTTTCTGATTCTATTCCGTTACTATAATCTTAAGTGTTATTCGTGCCATCAACGTCGACATTAGAAAGATACAAGAGACAAAACTGAGAATTTTAAAGGGCAATTTGGAAAATAAATCGATAAAAAGAGGAGATGCTAGGTAGCCTTCTTACCTGAGATTAATACCGGCCAAGGGTCAGTTAGGTAAAATAAGTCACGCCCTTTTGTTGGCTCCTCGCCCTATGGTATGGGATGTCGACTGTTTTGTGACGCGGGAATAAAACTGAGTCGGGTCTGTATGTGTGTGTGTGTGTGTGTGTGTGTTCTTACCTAATTGTTCTTACCTAATTATATCTTTACAGGAATGAGTCAAGCTCGTACTGTCCCGTGTCTTAAACCATATTTATCGTACATATCCTTGAATTTGTGAATTGTTTTGGCACACACTATTTCATTCGGTAGTGCATTCCATTGATCAATTGCTCTGTTTGGGAAACTGAATTTCCTTACGTCTTTATCACCTCTCTTCTTATGCAGTTTTTTGCAGTGTCCTCTTGCTGATGCTTCTCCATATGTTAAGTAATCATTTATGTCTATTTTCTCCATTCCTGATATGCACTTATATAGCATTATCATGTCACCTCTTTTCCTTCTCTCCTGTAAAGTTGGTAGATTCAGTTTATTTAGTCTTTCTTCGTAGCTTAGGTCCCTTAAGCTTGGTATCCATCTTGTAGCGGCCCTTTGAACTTTTTCAATCTTGTCTATGTGCTTTTTGAGATGAGGACTCCAGACTACTGATGCATATTCCAGGGTTGGTCTAATGAACGATGTTATTATCCTTCTTAGCATGTCTTCATTTATGTATGTGAATGCTATTCTCATATTTGCAAGCAGTGTATACATGTTCCGTACCTTCTCGCTGATGTGGTCAGCCGGAGACAGTCTGTTATTGATAATCACACCTAGGTCTTTCTCTCTTTCTGATGTGTATAGGGTTTTATTTCCTAACTTATAATCCCAATCAGGTCTTTTTCCACTTTTACCAAACTTGATTACATGACACTTGTCCACATTGAATTCCATTTGCCATGTGCTACTCCATTCATGAAGTTTATTTAATTCTTCTTGTAGCTCTTTGCAAGAGTCTGTGTTAGTAATTCTCCTTTGTATTTTTGCATCATCTGCAAACATATTCAGATAGCTCTCATTTCCAGTGTTACTGTTTATATCATTTATATACACTAAAAACATGATTGGTGCCAGCACTGAACCCTGTGGTACTCCACTAGTCACTTCTTTCCATGATGAGTAGTTTCCTCTTAGTACTGTCCTCATTTCTCTTTTTATGAGAAAGTCTTGCATCCAACAAAACAGTTTGCCTCGAATTCCTCCTTGATGGTACAGTTTCCATAAAAGTCTTTGCTGTGGTACTGTGTCAAAAGCTTTCTTGAAATCTAAATAGATACTGTCCACCCATCCTTCCCTTTCCTGTATTGTGTTTGTTACTCTGTCATAGTAGCTCAACAGATTAGTAACACACGATTTTCCTTTTCTGAAACCAAACTGTCTTTCTGTTATCATACTGTGTTCTTCTAGATGATTTACCCAAGCTTTTCTTATAAGTTTTTCTAATACCTTGCTTACAACACTGGTCAGTGATACTGGTCGGTAGTTGAGTGGATTTTGTCTATTTCCTTTCTTGAATAAGGGGACAATATTTGCTTTTTTCCAAATATCAGGTAGTTTACCTTGACTCAAGGATTTCTTGAAAATTATAAATAATGGTTTACTTAGCTCCTTTGCACATTCTCGTAATACCCAACACGAAATTTCATCAGGACCACTTGCTTTTCCTCTGTCTAATCTACTTAACTCCTCCTGTATTACTTTTTCCGCCATTTGTATATCTGGTAGTATGTGTGGACATGCGTGTTCCACATAGTCCCTCTCAAAATTTTTTTCTTCTGTAAAAACTAATTGGAAATTCTTATTTAGTGCTTCACAAATATCTTTGTCTTGTGTATAAGTGATTCCCTCGTCCGTAATGGATTGTATTATATCTTTTACTTTGGTTTTGCTTCTGATATAGCTGTAAAACAGCTTTGGTTGATCACTACTTTTATTTATTATATCCTCATCAAACTGTTTTTGGGCTTCCCTCCTTATTCTTGTATAGTCGTTTCTTGCCTGTTTGTAATTATTATACGCCCTTTCACTATTGTGTCTTCTGTATCTATTCCACAACAAATCTCTTCTTTCTTTTGATTTTTTACATTCTGTATTGAACCATTTCTGTATTTTCTTATCTGCTTCTTTGTGCTGTGGGATATACTTCTGGACTCCTATTTCATAAAATTCACAAAATTTTTTATATACAGCATTTAAATCTTGTCCTCTAAGCTCATTTTCCCAATCAACTTCTATGAAATACTTCTTTAGGTCTTGATAATTTCCCTTTTTATAGTTTAGGCTCTTTTTGTAACTGTCATTGCTGTTTACTATGTCATATGCTATCCTGAAGTTATAATTTAGTACTGCATGATCACTTTTGCCGAGTGGAGGGTGATATATTAAACAGTCAATATCATTTTCTTGCCTAGTAAATATTAGATCTAGCACTGAAGGTACATCAAGTCCTATTTTTCTGGTGGTTTCCCTCACATGTTGCGTTAAGAAAAACTCTTGTACGAGATGCAGGAGCTTTTGGTCCTAACAGCTTTCTTGGCTATTTATATCTAGAGTATTCCAATTTATATTTGTATTGAAGTCCCCAGTTAGTATAATTCTTTCCGATTTCTCTTCCATTTTATGTAGCAATGATCTTATACTCTGAATTGTACTCTCTGCCAGGTCCTCATATTCGTCTCTTTCCCATGTGTTTGATCTGGGTGGCATGTACAAATTGGCTACGATTACTTTACCTTTAAATGTGTCGATCTCTACTGCAATCAGTTGTACTTGTGATGGTATATCTAGTTTTATTTCCTTGACTTTTAGATTTTTCTTAGTTAATATTATGTGTGTGTGTGTGTGTGTGTGTGTGTGTGTGTGTGTGTGTGTGTGTGTGTGTGTGTGTGTGTGTGTGTGTGTGTGTGTGCGCGCGTGTGTGTGCCCGCGCGCGCATAAAACACTGAAATATAACATTCATATGCTGCTGGTGTAACATCTAGTAGGAAAACAAACACCCACCCACGAGAGAGAGAGAGAGAGAGAATTTCTAATGTGTAGCGTGTGGAGGTGAAATTAGAACTACAACTCATAGATACTGAATAACTTACGGTAAATTTTCCATACATAACTGAGAAGTATTTTTGCAGGACAGACTTAATGAAAGGAGACTGCAGAAGCCTTCTATACTCAGTTCATCCTGCTAAACCAAAGCTTGTATTCTCTTGACTAAAGGAAGCTCCGTAACAGCTCTTCATAAGCGATTCATTTTACTTATTACTCCTTATTATCGCCTTCTATGTCATTTTAATTATTCAAGCATCGTCATACTCATTAGAATAACAGAGAAGCTGATATAAAGTACCATATCAAAAAATAAATCGGTAAGGAACAGGTGTTAGGGAGCTTCCACAACCGACGAGAATACGGGCCCAAATTTCATTTATGACAAGAATCTAATTATAGTTATATGTCAGCGTTGAGATACGTTGCTAAAGTGACGATAACGACAAGTGAGGCAAGTTAGAAGTTAATGTGGAGATATGTTATTGGAGAGACCATAATGGCAGGTAGGGCAAATCACAGGGCAAGTACTGACAATTTCCTAGTGGCATAGAAAACATCGAAACACCTCTGCCTTAGTAATTTATTTTGCATATTACACTTTAACATAGTCTTGAATGTTATTTATTTCGTTTCCATATCGACATTGCTTCAGTAATATGCTAGTTGATACTGAGGTGTGTCCATGCATCTCGAAATGAAATGAAAGGACCTTGAAATTGGCTTTCTGTTATCTTGTTTCTGTTTTTTTCTTGGAGGGACAGATCTTGCTGGGTCATGGCCTTTGGTTCCTTGTATCTTACATTTTTTTTTAAATGTGCAGAAAACGTCAATACTCGTAAGAATTATGTGATATGAAATCTCCAGTGCCACTTACAATATGACTCATAGTCTAATTTTCCCTTATGATTTTAGATTTAAAATGTGGTTTAATAGGTTAATAAACCTTAATTATTTATTTGTTCTTCTGCAGGTCATACATAAATGTTGAGGTAAAATCCATTACTAATTTGGTGCATTGATCATTTTTCATTATGTGGGTAAGAGTAACTTAGTTTATGGATGTTTAGTAAATATTGACGCTAGTGTAACAGTATTCAGCCTGATAGACTTAAAATAAAGCCATAATGATTTTGCACCCTTTACAATCGACACAATAACGTTGTACCCTTTAAAACCAACACAATAACTTTGTACCCTTCAGCATAAACTGAGAAAAACTTTCAACCCTTTAGATTCAACCTAGGATAACTTTGCACCCTTTAGAATCAACCCAGAATAACTTTTTACCCTTAAGAATTAACCCAGAAGTCTATCTATCTATATACCTAGGCTGCTTCCCCCAAGGAAAGGGAGGTAGCCGAGACAGGACGACACACTCTCCATTTACTCATCCATTTAAACACATTCATTCACATCTTAGCCCCAAAGGGGAGAACGGACAGATCCTCACCGCACCACACCGCACAAGGGTCAACTGCGCAATGCAATCAGTGACATCCGCAGCAGGGCCCGACAGCAGAGCTGGTTTACCCCTGCCACATCATAACATACCCATCCCCTTACCCGCACCTGACCTGACTAGCTGATCAGACCAAATGCGGGAGAATATCCCCTCAGGGCTGCGTCATCACTTATTTATTCACAATTTCTCTCCATTTATTTCTGTCACGCACAGCCACTCTTCCTTGCTCGACAGACATCCCTCTCGCATCCAGCGCTCTCTTCACACTATCCATCCATCCTATTCGTGGTCTTCCTCTCAGCCTTACACCTCTCACATCAGATCTAGTTATCTTTTTCACCAATCGCTCATTATCCATTCTCTCCATATGCCCAAACCATCGCAACACCCTCTGCTCAACTCTACCAGCCATCTCCTGAACAACTCCAGTTCTCCTTCGCACTTCATCATTTCGCACCCGATCCATACGCGTCACTCCACACATACTCCTCAGACACCTCATCTCCAGTACTTTGCATTAAGAATAAAGCCGAAATAGCTATGTACCCTTTAGAATCAACCCAGGATAATGTTCTATTCTTCTGAATCAACCCAGAAGAACTTTGCCTCCTTTTATAATCAACCCAGATTAAATTTTCACCCTTTAAAATCGACCATGAATTACATTGTACTGTACCTTTGGAATCAATGGTGAATAACTTTGTACCATTTAGAATCAACCCAGGATAACTTTGCACCCTTTAGAATCAACATAGGATAACTTTGTACCCTGTAAAATCAACGCAGAGTAACTTTGTATCCTTGGAAATCAACCCAGAATAACTATGTACCCTTCAGAATAAACCCAGAATAACACCGGACCCTAAAAATCAACCTGGAACAATAATGTACCCTTTAGAATCAATCCAGAGCAACTTTGTACCCTTTAGATTTAACACAGGATAAATTGGTACATTTAGAATCGACCGAGAATAATTGTAACATTTAGAATCCACACAAGATAATTTTGTGCCCTGTAGAATCAATTCATGATATCTTTGTACCTTTTGGAATGAACCCAAAATAACACTAGCCTTTAGAATCAACCCATCATAACTTTGTGCCCTTAACCCGTCACGTCCCGAGGTTTTCCGCACCTCCGACATCCCCCAGTCCCAAGCCTTTTTGGAATTTATTTTTTTGGCTAAAACTTCCGCTTTGGTTGAGAAACGAAGGAAAATCACCAAGAAAGGGCTTATCGTGGTCTATAAGTGGTCGGAACAGGTGAGGTCCCCCGCGCCAGGTATCGTAATCTATCATTGACGTGTCAGGCGCTCGCGTTTTCTATGGTAGGGAATACTGGGAGAAACAACACACAACACCTCTATATTTATTGAATTTGAACTAATAAACAATAACAGTAGCAATATAATGGATTTCAGACACATATATATGAAAAATAAGCATTGTACCATCGCGCGAGCATAGCGAGTTAGGTTCGAGTCATAACATGCTATATGCTAAGATTCTTGTATCAGTCAACATATCATTTTTTCTACTTGTATACTTCTGTTTCAAAGACATTTTACCAATTTCTACTGTTTGTAAATATTTTCAGATGTTTTCATTCATTATGATGACATGCAGCATAAGTTTAGTGCACATCGGATTACTAAGCGCACTCGCTATGACTCGTATTTCAACATACCCAATTGTTTTATCACTTTCCTATTATTTTTCCCTTTACATAGAACCTTTCCTCCACCACTGTAAATGTTTTCAATAATTTACATTCATTACGAGGGCATTTAGTGACATGCTAGCGCATATTCACGTAGCAAGCACAATCTCAAACACTCGTGTTTCATCTTCTACTTTATTTATTCACTCCAATTATACTTTCCCACTTACATTACACATGGTTACACCCCTATACTGCACTGTACGTACTTACTGGCATTATTTATTCAAGTGAGCGTCAGAATATCGCATGAAAATACCCTCGCAATGAATATTTCGACCAACATAATACTCAGACACTTATATACTAATTCTTCACATATATTACACACTTTCCCACTTGTTGACTTCTATTTTCATTATTACGGGCCTTATTCATTCAACTGAGCATCAGGATATCGCATCTCTATACACACGCTATGAATATTTTGACTTAGAATATATATCAGCACTTACGATAATTTGAACTTACATTATACCCGTTAGCATTTCCAATAATAATAATTACATATTTACGGGCCGTATTTATTGCACTGAGCGACAGAATATCGCATCATAAAACCCTCGCTATGTATTTTTCCACTTACAGCATATTTATACACTTACATACAATTTTTGCACTTATTTTATACCCGTATGCACTTTATACTAATATTTGGAGATCAATGTGACTGATAATTTCACTGAGCGTCTGTTTGTCGCATTTACTTCATAGTTTCAGCGTCCTATCGCATTCACACCATATCAGAATTGCATCAACGTGTGATATTCGCTGAAACATGGGTGAATACAGAGACCCACGTCACACTCCACGCACTCATAGGGGGTGTCCTTCCTCTGTGTGGTAGGTCTCACCCGGGAATTGCTACACACGAGACACCTGCGTTGGGGCCTAGGTCTGTTTGGCTGGGGAGGGATAGGAGTGGGGAAATGGTGGCCGGATATTCTCAGGGGAGTTTGGGCAATAGGGGCAGTGCGGGTGCGATGTTGGGGCCTTTCAACAACATAACGTGCAAACATCTCTCTTGTGAGCTCCCTCACAAACCCTTCAAAGGTTTCCTGAACTCCTGTTGTCATGGCGTGAAAGTGGTGGCAATTCACCCTAGCTCGACCACGTGTTAGGGGATACTGGGGAGCATAAGACGTGCCTGGGAGTGGTTCCTCCCCACCTTCCCCCTCCATCACAACCCCACGTGATACTGAACGCACCCGCACTCACCCACGTGATACACTCCGCCGCCTCACACTACCTAGGGAGAGCAATGACTCACTCACGTCACTCTCACTTTCCATACTCCTCCCTGCACTTTCCCTTTCACTCCCCACTCCCTCCACGGCACTTCCTAACTCGCCAAATAAAATACTAGGCCCATACCTGCTCGTCTGACGTGGTGTGCGCTCTGGGCCACGATGAGTTATTACCTCACGTCCATACCACGGGGCAACACGTCCCACGACTCCGTCCTCGTCCTCGTCCTCGTCATTGTCATCGAAATCTGGTTCTGCATCACGTTGGGGCTGGGCATAGGATGTTGCACGTGGTTTCTTGGCCGGCTGCCCCTCTCTAGCAGCACATTAAGAAACGTACTGCTGCTTCCTGGGAGACGGGACTTCTTCATCACTGCTGGTGGTTTCATCCTCCTCTGGCTGCACATAATCTTTATCCACAACCTCGTTGTCCAGTGGGGAATCACTGTCGCCTGTAAAGGCGTCCAGGGCGGCTTGAATTTCGCCCTCTGAGAGACCTCTCTTAGCCATGTCTGAGCAGGACCGATGCTACCAGGTGAGTGGACGAGCGGCAGGTTAGCGCGAGTCGTGCGGGGTTGCCGAGTGTCCCTGTCTGGTGGCAGGTAGGGGAAGATCATGCGAGAATATGTACCGCAAATCAAGCGCGAAATTTGAAAATTTTCGAAATTATGCAATTCCATGACGTACCGGTACATCGCTGGGACTGGCAAATGCAAATCGTTGCAACGTACCCATACGTCGACGGGGAGGGGCGGGTTAAAATAACTTTGTACCTTTCAGAACTAACCGCGGATAACCTTGTACCCTTTAGGATCAACCCAGAAAAACTTTGTACCATTCAGAATCAACCTATAATAACTTTGTGCCATTTAGAACCAGTCCTGAGTAACTTTGTACCCTTTAGAATCAGCTCATAATAAATTTGTACCCTTTAGAATAAACCCAGAATATCTTTGTAACCTTAAGAATCAGTCCATAATAGCTTTGCACCTTTTAAAATTAACCCAAAATATATTTGTACTCATTAGAATCAACCCAGTATAACTTCCTACCTTTTTAAATCAACCCAGAATACCTTTGTACCCTTTAGAATCAACTCAGGATAAATTGGTACCTTTGGAAATCACCCAGAAAAAATTGTCCAGTTTAGAATCCACCCAGGATAATTTTGTCTCCTTTAGAATCACCCACGATAACTTTGTACTCTTTAGATTAATACTAGGGTAAACAGGCACCTTTAGAATCAGCGCAGAATTATTTTGCACCCTTAGAATCAATTCAGAAAAAATTGCTCTCATATAATAACTTAGCACGCTCTAGAATCAACCCAGAAAAGTTTGCACCCTTTAGAACCCACCCAGAGTAACTGTGTACCCTTTAGAATCAGCCCAGAAAAACTACGAGTCTTTAGAATCAACTCACGATAAATTTGTATCCTTTAGAATCAGTCCAGAATATTTTGTCCTTAAAAATCAATCCAGAATAACCTTGCAGTCCTTATATCAGCTGATAATAACTTTGCGTCCATTAGAATCAACCCGGGATAACTTTGTCCCCTTTGAATCAACCCAGGATAACTTTGTATCCTTTAGACTCAACCCGAGAGAGCTTTCTGCTCTTTAGAATCAATCCAGGGTCACTTTTCACATTTAGAATCAACCCAGGATCACTTTGCACCTTAGAATATATCCAGAATAATTTTTCACCATTTAGAATCAACCCAGGATAACTTTGTACCCTAAGAATAACTCTGTACCCTCTACAATCAATGCAGCATAACTTTGTATCCTTGTTTTACGGTCGAGTTTTAACAGTATTAAGGAAAATAATCGGACCTCTAATGCTGCCAGTTAATGTCTGAAGGTTGAGGAATTAAAGTGAGTAAAATGATTATAACTTTGAGACGAGGCGACTAGGGAAACACTCAGTATTTCAGTGTAAGGTACTGATATAACCCAGAGTGGAGGAAGAGTGGGGCGAGGAGAAGGAGGAGGAACAGGAGGAGCAGGAAGAGGAGCAGGAGCAGAAGGAGGAGGGGGAAATCGGAGGGAAGAGGCAGGAAGGAAACAAACGAAAATGAGGGGAAAGAGGAGGGAACGGGAGAGACGAAGCAAAGAGGAAAAGAAGAATCAGGGAGAAAGAGGATGATATGGGGTTGAAGAAGTAAGGAGGAAGGAGAGCAGAAGAAGCAGGGAGATAGATGAATTGAGCGAAAAGAATTGAGGACAAAGGAGAGTGGTGGAGGATGAGGAATGGCCGCAAGATGAGAAGGGGAATAAAAGAAGGGATGGAGGGAGAGATGGAAAAAATGAAAAGAAAAGAATCCAGAAAAATCACACTCCGAGAAGATAATAAGTAGAGTAATGGTTGAGATAGATTAATAGAAGCATAATAAAGGAAAATGCAATGATAAGCTAAAAAGGGAGATGTGTGTGTGTGTGTGTGTGTGTGTGTGTGTGTGTGTGTGTGTGTGTGTGTGTGTGTTTTGAGAGAGAGAGAGAGAGAGAGAGAGAGAGAGAGAGAGAGAGACAGACAGACAGACAGACAGAGACAGAGAGAGAATGGTAAGGACTAAGAAGGTTAAGTGCAAAAGAAACGAAAGAAAATACAGTAACTTCAAAAACAAAAGAAATATACGAGAGGAGAGGAAGACTGCTAAATGATCTGAAAGAAGAGAAAAGAGAGGCGAGTCGGAGGAGGGGGAAGAGAGGTAGGAAGAGAACGCATGCGAAGACGAGGAGGAAGAGAAAGAAAAACCATATTAAGGTGAAGAGGAGAGAGAGGACCCATTAAAGGATGAGAAAAGACGAATAGAAGGAGAAGAAAACGGGAAGAGAAAACAGCGGCTGGCGAAAGGGATGAGGAAAGGAATAAAAAGAGAAGGGGAAATGAGGAGGAGAACGTAGAGGAAGGGAGGAAAGAAAGAGAGGGGATAGATAAGGAGATGGAGAAGTAACAGGAAAGGAAAACAAGAACGTAGAAGCAGAAGGAGAAGGGGGAGGAAGAGGAGCAGAAAGTAGAAGAGAAAAAGATGACGGAGAAGGAAGAGGAGGTGGCAGAGAAGGAGGAGAAAAGGAAGAAGGAAGAGGAGGAGGGGAGCCGACTGTTGTGGTTACCTGAACGCATTTGCATAATTCAGTCGGAAATTTATCTCAGCTCTCCCCCATCTCTCGTTCCTTTTTCAGTGACTCCTTCCATTGTTCCCTACCCTTTCCTCCCCATCGTTCCCCTTCCCTACGTTCCCTTTTGCGTTCCCTATCTCTTCCCTCCCACCGACCGACCTGCCTTCCTTAGTATAGGGCTTCCTACCTTACCCTCCCTCCCTAATTTCCCTTTCCCTTTAGGAATCACTACTTCCTCCCTCATTACCTATCTAATTCTTCCCTTCCTTACATTCCTTCTTCTCGTTCATCCTACCCCATCCTCATCATTTTTCATCTCCTACCCCTTACCCACTTGTTTCTTTCCTACTTACTTCCTTATCTCCTTTTCTTCATCTCTTCCTACCTCCCGCCATCACTCCCTTCATGCATCTCTTCTCCCCATCGCGTCTTACCTTTCCTTCTTTCCCCCATCGCTCCCTGCTCTCTGTCTCTGCCTTCACTCATTGCTCCCTTCCTCCTTCCCCCTCTTTCCACGGTTCCTACTTCCTACATCCTCCTCCGCTCCAGTCCATCCCTTCTCCTCCTCCTTTTCTGTTCCCTTCCTCCTCCTCCTCCTCCTCTTCTGCTCGCTTCCTCCTCGTCCTCCTCCTCCTCCTCGACTCCATTTCTCCCTTCCTCTTCCTCCTTCATTTCCTTCCTCCCTTCCTCTTCCTCCTTCATTTCCTTCCTCCCTCCTCTTCCATCACTTTTTCCTCCCTCCTCCTCGTCCTCCTCCTGCTCCTCTCAAATTTCTCTGGACGCGAGGAGTCAACTTTGTCAATCTGTGGGACCAGTTCTATGAGCAACATACTCTTTTCCAGAAAGATGGTCTCCACTTGAGTTCAGCAGAAGCGGCGCGGCTAGGTAGACTTTAACATGATAATGTTGACCTCTTCAAATAAAAAACGCGGAGCACCCGGGAGCAGTAACCTCAAGGTAAATACCCGTAAAGTCAGTTCATCAACTGTTTGGGAGAGAATTAGAATCTGCTATGTTAACGCACGTAGTCTACTTAACAAGTTTGAGGATTTAAAATCTCATATTTATCTATTGTCTACTTGATTGGCCTGTGCAGCTGAGATGTATGCGGCAAGTAGGTGTGTTTGTTACGCGGCTGCTGATTGGTCGCCGATATGGCATTGAAGTAAATGCAGACATGTACTGTTGTGTAACATGCGGACGTAGATGTACACCATGGGTAGATAATAAAGCGTTACATGCGGACGTGGGTGTACACCGCGCATGGATGGAGTGCAACATGCGGACGTGGATGTCCACCGTGGGTGGATAATTTATTTCAAACGTCACTGATCGTTTTATGAAACTTTATAATCAACTTCAGTTTTCTTTGATAACAGTAAACTTTTAAAGCTAATGTTGACCTCTTCAGCTTCGGAAATTATTACATATTTAATCTGGCAGCTTGTATTGAAGGCAGTTTAAAAATATAAATATAAATGTGTTAAAATAAGAAGAGGTGTAGATTTAAATCATTGGCGGCCAATCAGCAGCCGCAATTCAAACACATCCTACTTGGCCCATGCATCTCAGCTGCAAAGGTCAGTCAGATAGACTATAGAAAATGGAAATTGTTGGCATCACAGGGTCCTGGATTAACACGTCTGACCGTGACTTTTTAGCGGGATACACATAAGCAGGGTACATTATTTTTATCTGTGAGCGACCACACCGAGCTCTTGGCAAAGGCTTCAGGGCCTATTTCATGGGCTCAGTGGCCTATCCCAAGGCCCAGTAGTACTACACCCCACATATAACCACGTCGGCGCTAACACCCACCGTCCATATTAAATACATGCTAGGGCTGTCTCATACAGAACTAGTGTATTAGTATTAGCGGAGGTACTTTTACATGTCGGCGAGACTTCTGGTAGATCAGGTAAATCTGCTTTTTTAATATTCAGATCCTTAAACTGTTCCCTACTCCAGCCGGGATTCGAACCTGGGTCCATTAGGGCTGCAGGCCACCTCTACTGATTTAGCCACCACCTCCCCTAGCCACCATCTCCCCTAAGTGCCTGGAACATTCAATTGAGTATTAAATCGTATAAAACAAATATTTGTCTTGTCTAATGTCCTCCAGCACAGTCAACTAAAACAGATGAAAAATTTTATGATCAAATTACGGAAATCTGTTGTCGAGAGGATAGTGTAATTTTTGGTAGCTTTAATCTACCAACAACAAAGTGGGGTGAACCGCTAACTGTTCACTCAGGACAAGAGCTTTATAGGAATCATCAAGAAAACACCTTTCACCAACACAGCATAACCAACGAAAGGAAACAATATCCTAGACATCATCTTAACTACAAATGATAACCTAGTTAACAAAACTGAAATCGGACCTGAGTTTAGTTCCAGCGATCATCGAATTATAGTTTAATATTACTACTGATAAACTGAAAGAACCAAGGAGCAAAGAAAAGGTCCCAGACCATCGTAGAGAGGATTTCTCCAAGCTCAGAGTACTACTTACAACAACGAATTGGAATCAAATGACTGACATTGATGACAAACAACCGTGGGAAATTTTCACCAAAAATTTAATGAAGCAGTGAAGTCATGTGTACCACTATTAAAAAAAAAAAAAAAAAGTAATAAGACAATACATAAGTCACACCTTAAAAACAGAGAAGGGGCGTGGAGCAGTCGTGTGTGCAAACACGACTGCTTCACGCCCCTTCTCTGTTTTTAAGGTTTGACTTATGTATTGTCATATTACTTTTTTTTTTTTCATTTTCCTTGTACTTAGTAGCATCCCACCAACGTTGGCTATGAATGATTTATTTCCTCATCTTACATAATAATTCGTCACATGTATTTTTATCAGATATTATGTTTTACTTTGATTTTTTTACTTAAGTTTTCGTATTATCATTATAGACATGGTGTTTACTTTGATTATATTGTATTTTCTATAGGTCTGAAAATGACAAACGAGTCGTCGAAACGTCACCAATTTATTAAAGATGTCCCTGATTACATTGGTGTTTATCTTCATACTGAGACTACGCTTCCCCCATGGTGAATCTATTGCATCTGTATATACATATATATATATATATATATATATATATATATATATATATATATATATATATATATATATATATATATATATATATATATATATATATCATTCCATTGATTTCCTCATATCTCAGTGACAGGAAAATAAGAGTAAAAATAGATGATGTATATTCCATTTTCCAATCAATTAATGCCAGCGTGCTGCAGGGATCAGTTCTGGCACCAACCCTGTTGCTGGTTCATATTAATGATCTCTTATCCATCACCCACAATCCCATCGACTCATATGCAAATGACTCAACACTACATAGTTCATTCACACTCAGACACCCATTAACAAAGTCTAATATCTCTACCTCTCAACTCAGTACAGCCATCTCCATAAATCAAGACCTATCTACAGTCAGTGAATGGGGACAAAACAACCTTGTCTTATTTAATGATAGTATAACTAAATATATACAATTTACTAATAGATAGATATTGCCAGATTCGTATATTACCTTCAGTGCTACTAATATTCCCATCTCCAAAAGTATTGCAATTCTCGGCGTCTCACTTAACAATACCTTAAGCTGGACCTTTCATGTTAGATCACTAGCATAAACCGCCTCAAAGAAACTTGGATTAATGTACAGAGTCCGTAACTTCTTCACTGATGAGGAGTTAGCTGTAATTTATAAGAGTCATGTGTGCTCTCAGCTTGAATATTGCTCAACTTTGTGGAATGGATGTGGAGAGGTTGCATTAAGACAACTAGACAAAATTCAGAACAAAGCTGTTAGAATTATCAACAACCTTGCCATTACAAATAAACTACCTCCCCTACAAATAAGAAGGAATGTTGCCTCCCTTGCATTATTTTATAGATATTTTTATGGTAAATGCTCAGACGAAGTTGTGTCCATGGTGCCACCTCTCCATGCCTTCCCTTGTGCTACACAGACATCTGGTAGCGTTCATGACTGGAATGTCACTCAGCCATGTTGCAGAACTTCTGCCTATCAGAATTCTTTCATTCCCCGAACTGCATCTCTTTGGAACATGCTTCCCCAGAGTTGTTTCCCTCCAAACTTCAACCTACAGCTGTTCAAGTCTAACTGTTACAGTTATTTTATGAACAGAGAATACTAGTAATCTGGTGTATGGATTATTTTTTTTTAATTTTTTTTCCTTCCTCTGTTGTTTTATATATATATATATATATATATATATATATATATATATATATATATATATATATATATATATATATATATATATATATATATATAAAATTATCTCTCTCTCTCTTTCTCTCTCTCTCTATGTATGTATTAGGGTGCTCCACATGTATATGGCAAAAAATGAAGTTCATTATGCAAGTCAGGTCACCCCCTCATTTTGTTACGTTTGTCATTGGTATATTATTGTCAAAATTTTAGCTTGCTACTGCATCTAGAAGCCTGTGCTCAAGAGCCATACAATATCAGAATTATGGTGCCATGTATTACTAACAAACGTGATGTTGGTGAGATACATCTTTACTCCAATAATACGAAACTTACAATGAAAATACAACAGAATCATATGGAATAATAGTATCAATAATACAAATTTAAATGAGCATAAGTCTTGTGCACTTATCAAACCAGAATTCTTAATACCAGTCAGTATTTCATAACAGTGACAATATCAGACGCCTTTGTTGTTTGAGTGTGAATAGCTTTCCTGTTTGCTTCAACAACTTGCAGGAGAAAGTGCTTTTCTTCCTCATCATTGGTAATAAAACAGTTATATTTTTCAAAGAGCTTTACAGCACGCTCAGCAGTGTCATTCACTACCCTCAACTTTCTTATTCGCTCTTTTCCCTGCAGATAATCTTCGTTTGTGTTCCATAAATCTGGTGGAAGCATAAGAAATGACTCCAATTTTCTATCTATCTATCTATCTATATACCTAGGCTGCTTCCCCCAAGGAAAGGGAGGTAGCCGAGACAGGACGACACACTCCCTTTTTACTCATCCATTCAAACACATTCATTCGCATCTTAGCCCCAAAGGGGAGAAGGGACAGATCCTCACCGCACCACACGGCAGAAGGGTCAACTGCGCAGTGCAATCAGTGACATCCGTAGCAGGGCCCGACACCAGAGCTGGTTTACCCCTGCCACATCACAATAGACCCATCCCCTTACCAGCACCTGACTTGACTAGCTGATCAGACCAAATGCGGGAGAATATCCCCTCAGGGCTGCATCATCATTTATTCATTCACAATTTCTCTCCATTTATTTCTGTCACGCACAGCCACTCTTCCTTGCTCAACAGATATCCCTCTCGCATCCAGCCCTCTCTTCACACTGTCCATCCATCCTATTCGTGGTCTTCCTCTCAGCCTTACACCTCTCACATCAGATCTAGTTATCTTTTTCAACAATTGCTAATTATCCATTCTCACCATATCCCCAAACCATCGCAACACCCTCTGCTCAACTCTACCAGCCATTTCCCGAACAACTTCAGTTCTCCTTCGCACTTCATCATTTCGCACTCGATCCATACGCGTCACTCCACACACTCCTCAGACACCTCATTTCCATTACATTCAAACTTTTCCTCTCTACTACAACCATATTCCATGTTTCAGCCCCATATAACGCAGTCGGTACCACAACACCCTCATACAGCCTTCTATTTACATCAATTCTAAGCGAAAAATATCTAAACACTTTCATTCCTCCCAGCACCTTTCCTACTTCATTCATTCTAAACTTCACTTCTGCATCTATGCTTCCATCCACAGCAACATGTGACCCTAAATACTTAAAACACTCTACCTCCTCAAGCAATTCACCATTCAAAACTATATTCATCCCCCTACCATCTACCAACCTCGTACACTTCATCACTTTACTCGTATTCTCATTTACTTTCAATTTCCTCCTTTCACACACCCTTCCAAACTCCTCTACTAACTGTCTCAATCTCTCCTCTGAATCAGCCACCAGTGCAGTATCATCTGCAAAGAGCAGCTACTTCAGATTCCACTCTCCACCATCAACATTCACCAGACTCAGACCTCCACCTAATACTCTTGCATTCACCTCACTTACACCACCATCCATATAAATATTAAACAACCAAGGCGACATCACACATCCCTGTTGCAGCCCCACTCTCACGGGAAACCAATCACTCACAGCATTTCCCACTCTTACACACGCTCTAATATTTACATAAAAACTTTTCACACCTTTTAGTAACCTACCATCAAGTCCATACAATCTTAAAACAGTCCACAAAGCCTCCCTATCAATTCTATCATACGCTTTCTCTAATTCCTTGAATGCCCAAAACACATCCTTGCCTTTTGCTAAATACTTTTCACACACTTGTCTCACAGCAAACACCTGATCCACACATCCCCTCCGTCTCCTAAAGCCACACTGCTCATCACCAATCACTCCCTCTGTACCCTCTCTAACTCTCATAATTAACACTCTAACATAAACCTTACCTACAACACTCAACAGACTTATACCCCTAAAGCTAGTACATTCAAACTTATCACCCTTGCCTTTATACAACGGGACCACACAAGCACTTCCCCAGGCAATTGGCACCATACCTTTCACAGAGCACACATTCAACAGTCTTACTAACCAGTCAACAATAGTCACTCCACCACTCTTCAGGCATTCCACAGCACACCCATCATTACCTGCAGCTTTCCCTGTTTTCATCTCCTTTACTGCCTTCTCCACTTCCTCCTTCATGATCAAAGAATCATTCAACTCTCCCAACACATTTATTCCGTGCACCCTTCCATCCGCCACAATCTCAGCCACCCTTTCCTTTTCTACATTTAACAGTCTTTCAAAATACTCTGCCCATCTCTTCCTTACTGCATCCATCTCAATTAGCATCCTTCCATCTTCTGCTTTTACTCGCTCTTCCTTCCCAGACTCTCCCTTTCGCACCCTTTTCACCTCCTACCAGAACATTTTCTTATTCTGTTGAAAATTCCCAGTCAGCCGCCTACCCCACCTCTCATCTGCTGCCACTTTAGCATCACACACAGCCCTTCTCGCCCTATTCCTCTTTTCCTTATACCTCTCATATGACGCCTCATCCTTCCTCTGAAGCCACACTTCATATACACGTCTCTTCTCAGCCACAGCCATACTTACTTCCTCACACCACCATTCACTTCCTTTTCTTACACCACCACCCACATGTCTCACACCATACACCTCTTCTGCATGACCCACCACAGCACTCTTAAACAACTGCCATTCTTCCTCCACACTGCCATTTTCCTGATCTTTCACTGCATTCCACTCATCTTTCAGTTTCTCCTGATACTCTATCTTTTTCTCTCTTTTATCCAACTCACTCACTTTCAAAACCTCCCTGCCACACCTAACCCTCCTAGCTCACACCCATCTCTTACCCTCCACCAGGTAGTGGTCAGACTTACCTCCACCCTCCCCTCTCGGAACTCTCATCCAGCAATCTTCCTATTACATTCCTAGACACAACCACATAGTCCATCAAAGCTCTATCAACAACCCTTCCACCCTCCTGTCTCACCCATGTATACTTATAAATATCTTTCTTCTCAAACAGCGTATTTCCAATCACCATCTCTCGCTCAACATACATCCCTATCATTCGTTCCCCATTTTCATTTCTTCCAGTTTTTAGGTGATGTAAAATGTTCATGGTCCACTTGCTTGCCAAATTACCCAAACTTGTTTCTTTTGCTGAAGTGGTCGGATCACCTCTCACATGGCGTATTCCAGGTTCTTTGCTCATAGCCTTCACTTTCTTGGCTTTCTCTCTTGCCGGAATTCTCTCAGAGAAAAGTGCGAGACCCACAAACTCATTTGACAGGTACCACAAGTGGTGCTCCAGGACTTTCATTACAGCAGCAGCAATCTCACCATCAATGGCTCGCATTTGTGAAGACCAGCCCAGAATGCCAAATGTCCAGCAGGTACATCAGCTGCAAGGGGGGCTTCTATCCATGCTCTAATGTAAAGGAGTGCACCAAGCTGTACAAACCGCTGAAGCTGACGTTGTTCTTTCTTTGTCAGATGAAAATGTCTTGCTGATTAAGAAAGAGATATATTTTGATGCCATAAAGCAGTTTAGCCGTCCACCTTGCATGGTGGACAGGCCCTGGTGTTCGCCAGTTAATTTGCTCGGGTGGACTTCCCAAAACAATCTTCGTTAGTTCAGCCTGTTCTTGGTAATCATCCCTGATGAGCAATTCCTGGCCAGTCACATCTTTGAAAACAGCTGCTGTTGATTTCACAAAGCTGTCTGCTCCATAATTTAGCTCCAAGGCCTGAAAGTTTTCATGGTTGTGATTCGACCAACTAGACTTGATCCATTTGAAGAGAGGAATATCTGGTGACCCTGATGGCATCAGGCTGCCCTCTTTGTACAACACACACATCCACATTTTATCACATTGCTTTAAACCAGCTATTCTCCATAAGACACCAATATTGTCATTACATATCATACACATTCCACAACACATCTCTGCTCTCCCCCCCATAAAAAGAACCATGGCTCCTGCTATACTGGGAATTAGTGCAGTGGTCTCTCGGGTGACCACCACCGGCAGGGCTGGGTGGTCTGCCCAGGACCCTCCCGGTCGTCATCAAGCAACTGTGCCACCTCCAGTGTTGTGGTGCCCTAAATCTGCTCGTCAGTGCAGTAAAATTTTCTTTTGCAATGTTAGGGGACTTCACTCCAACATCGACTCTGTTTTTCAAAATTTCCTCCAGTTTGAATCCCCCTGATCTGCTATTTTTGACAGTCACAAGTTAGCTCCACCTCTGATTTAGCTAGATTTAGTTTTCCTGATTATATCTTGATTCAAACTTTCAGACCCAAAGGAGACGTACATTGTCTTGCTAAATCAGAAATTGCCCTGGAGGAGATTACTATATATAATTATCCTTATTTCGACTATTCCATATACAAATTAATTTCTTTTGGTACAATTAAATATTTCTGTTGTGTTTATCATTCCCATAATGGCCCTCTGGAGCCGAGTTTATTTGACTGTCTTCACAACTAAGTATCCTCAACATAAGTACTGCATACTAAATTACTATTCTGGGTGATTTTAATGTCCATAATGTCGAATGGCTCACTTATTCAGCCAGAACTGATGACTCTGATCTTGAATGTGAGCTATATGCAGACTCATTTAATCTCACCCAGTTAGTCAGACAACCCACCCGTGTACCAGACAACCCCTATTAAAATCCCCACCTATTGGACTTGTTTCTAACAACCAAATCAGATAATTATAATGTCGAAGTGAAGTCCCCCCTCGGATCCTCGGATCATTGTCTGATTCAAGCAACCAGTTTAACACCTGCAACACCCTTCTGCTCTGAACCTGTTGTGGTGACTAAATGGCACTACGACAGGGCAGACTGGAGGACTCCATATTTTTTCATGGATGTTCCTTGGACCTCCTTTTTCTCCCAAGATGCAAATTTCACATTGGGCCACATACAGGATTTCATTAAAGTCGGCATGGAATCATTCATTCCCCATCATCGTTACGGAAAAAGATGTAATTCTCCTAAATGGTTCGACCACAATTGTGCTAGAGTAACAGAACATAAAACAATAGCCTATAACACTTATACAAGGACCAAAACCAAAGAAGCCTTAAACTATTAAAGAAATATCAGAAACTATGCCAAAACTATTATCAATCTTTCTAAATCAAACTTTCTACATAGACAGGCTAACAAACTACTAACCAACCCAAATGATAACAAAATATTCTGGTCAACCCTTAATTCATTCAGTACTAACTTCACTAACACCTCTTCCATTTCACCTTTACAGTCCCCCAGTGGAAATCTAGTAAGTGACCCACATGGAAAAGCCAAGCTTCTTGTTGACATTTTTTCAACAAACTCAACCCTAAATACAGAAAATCACAATATTCGTGTACTTGATTTTGATTCCCCTCAAACACCTCCTTTCATGATTCACACCAGATACGTACAAGCTGTATTACAGAATCTCTCAGCAGACAAAGCTACCGGTACTGGTCCAGATGAAATTCCTTCAATAGTACTTAAAAATTGCTCCTCAGTGTTGGCTCCTGTATTGGCAAAATTTTTCCGCTTATGCATCCATACCGTAAGTTTTCCAGTCTCTTGGAAAGAAGCAAATAACCGTCCTATTTCTAAAAAGGGGGCAACTTCTGATCCATCAAACTATAGACCAATTGCAATAACTTTCATTCTTGGTAAAGTTTTTGAGACACAAATTAACAAACATAATCAAGCATTTAGAAATCAATAAATTAATCAATGATCAGCAGTATGGATTTAGACAAGAACGTTCATCTGAAGACATTCTTTGCCTTCTTACCCATCAGATTAACAAAACAATAGACCAACACGGTGAAACACACACAATAGCACTTGATATATGAAAAACATTTGAGAGAGCATGGCACTGGGCTTTAATGTTTAAGATGTCACTATGGCCTTGCATCACTGGTTCCTCTAATTTCTTCTTACCTTCATAACAGAAATATACAGGTCATGGTAGATGGAATTTTTTCTCAGTTTCATTCCATAAATGCTGGAGTACCCTAGGGAACAGTTTTGGCGCCAACCCTCTTTCTCATTCATATAAATGACCCCCTATCTGTCACTCACAACCCAATACACTCTCATGCTGATGACTCGACCCTTCATAGTTCTTTCACGTTTAGTACCTCCTTTACACATTTTGATAATATAAATTCCCAAATAAACACAGCAATTTCTCTGAACCAGGACCTTTCTAAAATTAATCAATGGGGACAAAGAAATCTGGTCTCATTTAATGCTCAGAAAAATAAATACATTAATTTCTCCAAAAGAAAGAATCCCTCAGACTCTCACATAATTTTAAATTATGTCAGTATACCCTTATCCACTACAACTGATATCCTAGGTGTTACTCTAAACCCCAGCCTAAGCTGGACAGCTTATGTTAAATCCCTTACTAAAAATGCTTCCAAAAAATTGGGATCTATATAAAGAGTTCGCGAGTTCTTCACTGACGAGCAGATGGCCACAATATACAAAAGTCATGTGCGTTCTCTGATCGAATACTGTTCACCACTGTGGAGTGGATGTGGAGCGGTTGCACTGAGGCAGCTGGACAAAATTCAAAATAAAGCCATTAGATTAATCAATAATCCTGCCATTACGCAGGACCTTCCTTCTTTATCAATACGTAGAGATGTTGCTCCTTTAACATTATTTTATCGATATTTTTACCGTACGTGCTCTGACGAACTGGCTTCAATTGTGCCTCCCCTTCACATTTTCTCCCGAAATACTCGGGCAGCTGGGAGCGCCTATGAACTCACACTCTCTCCCCGCAGCGCAGGACCTCTGCTTATCAAAATTCATTTATCCCCAGAACTACTACTCTCTGGATTCACTTCCTGGGAGTTGTTTCCCACAAACATTTAATCCGCCTCAATTCAAATCCATTTGTTATAAATATTTTATGAATGGAGGATGCCTTTAGGCACATGGACTTATTTTTTTTCCTTTGTTTTTCCTTCCTCCATTCATTATCTATTGAAAAAAAAATAAGGAAAATGCTTTTGCAAGAACCACTTCCATAACATGGCAACACGCAAACCAATGTAGTTCTCTCCCAAGCATATACTCAAAACGAGTGCATACACCATTGGTTCGACCAGTATTTACAAATGTGGTGTCAAAGCTCATTGCCTGCACTTTGTCTACCAGGTTCCATTGCACCAGAAGATCATAAATAGCTTTGGCTTCATATTCCGCCTAGCCAGAGGATATCTTTAGCACACCAAGAAGCTTATCTATTTCATCTCCAGACACCAGCACTGGCAGTGGTCAACTTTTCCTAAATTTGAGGCAGAATTTTGTCATCCCAGTGTATGACTAGAGGATATTCCAGCACAAACTCTGCTCTTGCTAATTCTGCATGATCTTGTCTTGCTTTCCTTCTTACTCTGTGGACGGTGCTACAGGAAATGGGAAGAGAAGAGGGATCATGACCAAGAGCAACTGCAAGTGGTGCCATTAAACGAACCACCTCTCGATCATATGTTTTGTTTCCGTCCAAAGCTCCTGTCACATGTTTGGTATATACAGTAGCTGGGATGTTGGAATTTGCTGGTTCTTTGGCTGTGCACCCTGACAGTTAATCGCCAATTTTGAAGAACGGATAGGTGCAAAATCAACATCTGAATCATTTGTATCATTTGAGCTGTCAGTTTCATCAGTCATGCAAACACTGTTTGCTGTTGGGGTGGCTGCAGCAATTGCCTTTTGTTGATGCATTTCTTAGATCACTTTTTCGTTTTGGGGTTCTTTCTTTTTGGCCAGTTCCTTGTCTTTAGTACTCATGTACATTTTCCGGTCTTGTCTTTGATAACTGAGGAATTTTGCATCTTTTTTTTATCTTGATCATAGTTAGTGCATCAGAATGAGCAATGTCAAATAGAGAATCTAAAGTTACAGCATACTCCTTCTCTCTATTACTTTGAGTTTCAGAACATATTCCTCTGTTTTTCTTCAGCAGCAACCAGGTGGTATGGAATATTTCTAATTTTTCAATTACAAGTTTTTCAAGGATAGTAGGAATGGCAGCTTCATGCCAACGGACCATCAACTACTCAGTTGTCATATGACTAGCATTTCTGACAGACTTTACTTCCTGCAAGTGGTAATGAAACTTTTGCACTTCTTGTCTAATTGTGAGAAGTTGCCTCAGCCATAGCGGTAAAAAGTCACTAGGACCAATCAAGATAATGTCACCTTTCTGACGAGTTGATGTCATTGCTGATGTGCTTTGGAACAGCTTAATGTCAGCTTCAGTATTACTACAACGATCCTCATACTCACTCATAACATATCAGTAACTCTATCCTGCTAGTTATGGCATCTTCCGACACAAGGCTCTATTGTGAAATATGTGCTGGGAACTATGATGGTCTTGTGGCACATAGCAATACTGAATACATTCACCAGAGAGGTGACACATATACATCTGGTGTTACTGATGCATTGCAGAATCATACGTTCAAGACAACTAATACTGCAATTATGATGAGAACTTTTATGAATGTATGAGCGTATCCCTTTCAGTAGTTTGTTGCTAGCTTTGCGATTTTGTGCAATACTTGAGCCTCATTGAGCACTGTCTTAAAATACCTCTAAAATTCTGAAATTTTGCACCAGTAATTCAATTGGTAGGTCAAACATATTGAGAGGGTGCCCTGATTTCTAGCTTAAATTTCATTTTTTTGGACCACCCTAGTGTATATATATATATATATATATATATATATATATATATATATATATATATATCCCCGTCCCACACTGCCACAGGCTCCAACAGCGGTAGTACAGTACAGGAAGGACGTTGCCCAGTGAGTTCTTCTTCCTATGGTCAGCCTTACGGTGTATGGCACACAAGATCAGCTCAGGCGTTGTAATTAAAATGTGTCTTCTTAATGGGGTTATGACTTATCACCCATAGCCCCATTCACTCATATGCAAATCACTCAACGCTTCACAGTTCCTTGCCACCTAAACACCCATTCACAGAGTTTAATATCTTTAACTCCCAAATCAGTACACCAATCTCCATGCATCGAAACTTGTCAAATATCGCCGAATGGAGAAAAAATAACATTGTCTCACTTCTGATTCCTGTATAACCTTCAATGCAACCAATATTCCAACTTCTAGAAGTACTGCAATTGCCGGTGTTTTACTTAACTTCACTTGGACGTCTTATAGTAGATCATTTGCTAAAACCTCTTCAAAGAAATTAGGGTTATTGAAAAGAATCCGAAACTTTTATACTGACGAGCAGTTAGCTATAATTCATAAGAATCAAATGTGCTCTCAGCTGGATTATTGCTTACACGTGAGGCGTGGATGTGGAGAGGTTGCACAAAAACAACCGGGCAAAGTTCAGAATAAAGCAATAATAATTTTAAATAACCCTGCCAGTACAAGTGAACTACCTCCCCTACAAATAAGAAAGAATGTTGCCTCCCTTACATTACTTTACAAATGCTTTTATGGCAAATCCTCAGACGAAGTTGTATCCATTGTGTCACCTCTCAACATCTTCCCCTGTGCTACGTGGGCATCTGGTTGATGCTTATAACTGAATTATCACACTGCCATACTGCAGAACTCCTGCTTATCTGAATTCTTTTATTCTCCGAACTACATCTCTGAAACTCACTTCCCACTAAACTTAACTATTGCAGCTCAAGTCCAACTGTTACACCATTTTTTTTTTTTTTTAAAGAAGCCACCTTTGTAATTTGATGTATGGATATTTTTCTCTTAATTTATTCTTCGTTCCTTTGTTTACCTTCTTTAATATATATAAATAAATAAATATATTTACCTTCTTTAATATATATAAATAAATAAATAAATAAATAAATATATATATATATATATATATATATATATATATATATATATATATATATATATATATATATATATATATATAAACTGAAGCACATAATATGCACAGTCAATTGTCCATCAGTACTAGAGGCTTTTATTAAGTTAAGTACGTTATAAACTTTTTCACAAAGAACCGATTAATTTTCTATAAGCCATACGTGAAGGCTGATAGTTTGATGTAAATAGCTATTTTAACTCCTATTCGCCACGAAACGTCTTACACATCACGCTCGGGGTGCTACATGGGCTCCGGGTAACAGCTAAACACACAAATGTCTTCCCCGCCACTATTTGAATTGGCCGCCATTTCATCTCATCACCAAAGGGTAGGGAGTGAGTCCCTCCGCAGCACACAGGCGAGGAGAGACAGTCTGTCCCGTACTTTTGCTAGATGTACAGTGATGTCTTCAGGATCCTATTTGTCTGATTCCATCCATGCTGCCTGTAGCCAATTGCATCATCCACCAAGGCTACTAGAAAAGGGCCCAGTGATAGTGACACAAGGCATACCTTGAATGCAAGAGTGTCTAGTTTATCTATTTGTGGTGAAGTTATCACGTTGAGAGCAAAGCCATAGTCGGCTCCACGGGCAGACACACGAACACGTCTTGCTGTCGCAATGAAAATTAGTTCTCTTCTTCACGTCATTACTCATCAACACAACGACCTACAGAAATGTGGATACTGTACTTTCAGTCGCAAGAGAAAGAGTTGGAGAGAAATATGGTCTTTAATTTGCCTTCCAAAGTGTTGTACATAGTTTTCGAGATAATAAGGTTTGAAAACAAGCAATTTTAGGGAAATTGACCATAGTGAGGTGACAACTGCGTAATAAATAGCCTGGCGTTTGGTGGCTAGAAATGCAACTCAGTAAAATATCCGTGAGTATAATCTTCTCAGATTTTGATAAAGTTGAAATGCTGAGGCGATGAATTGGTCCCAACAAATATTGAAAGTTGGGGTAGGGTGGGAGGAAGGAGAAGGGGGAAGGAGATCTTGTGGAGGGAGGAGAGTGACAAGTGATAAGTTGGGGTAAGGATGACAAGAAAGTGAGGGAAATGAAAAGAATTACGATAGAGAGAGAGAGAGAGAGAGAGAGAGAGAGAGAGAGAGACTCTTGAAGGTCATCTTCCTTTACCATCTCCATTTTTCCTCTAGACTTCAGATGGTAAGGAAACAGCAAGAGAAATGAGGAGCAGAAGGGGGAAGTGGGTTGGAAAGTTAAGGGCAGAAGGGAAGGGTTACAGACAGCAGATTACAGAAGTAACACCATTACTCTGAGAGGTATTCCAAAGCTGAATTTTCTTAAGTTGGAGCAATTGAGATTAAGTAATGCATTACTTAGTAATCATTTTTCTCTCTTTTAACACTTTCAGAACAATTTGCTGGACTTTATTCTTTTTACTTAGGTTTCACGTTTATTTCTGCATATGGCAGGTTAAAATTACCTCATAAAATTCAAATATAACAAGTATAGAAATATTAAAGTTCCTTTTAGGCTCACAAAACTACTCCCTGATTCTTCTTGTTCTTGTTGTTTATCGTTCCCGGCCCTGACTCGCTCCTTCCCCCCCCCCCTCCTTTCCTTTGCTGACTCTTTTTGGGACATACTTCCCTAAAGTTTACCTAAAGTAAAGTGAGACCAAAAATAAGGACATAGTATCTTTTCATTCTAAAGGTCTGTCTCTACCTTCCAGTCTTCCAGACCTACAAAACCACTACCACCACCAGTAACAACAGACAACACAACAGCCATACAACACTGCTTCCCTCTCTGCCCCTCACTCGTCCTGAAAGTATATGTAAGAGTCCTAAGAGGATATAGAGGAAAAAAGTTTTGATTGCCTTGAAGAGAATATGTGGGATCATGGAGTAACCACGGCCCGTAGTAGCTCGGGTGAGGACGCTTTCTACCCTCAATATACAGCATGTTAATACATCCCTGAAAAGATTCAACCCTAATTCAAGAAGTATTTTCAAAGTTGCACAAGCTGAAGACTGCAGCTAGTTATATTTATGATTTGGATACTTTTCTATGTTTTAAATCCTTAACTATGAAAAATTTGTCCTAAGCTGGATAATGGCGTCTTGGAGTACCAATGAAATATAAATTCTTCATCACACAGAAAGAATTAGCAGGTGCTCGTATAACTTCTATCCCCTCCAATAAGCAGTCTCTCCTAGTAAAAGAAAAATCACCTTATGATAGCAAAAATAGGAAAAAAAAAAAAATGCTATCTACCCTTAAAAACTGAGGACGATGAGATCTCAGTGCATGAACTATTTTTTTTTTTTTTTTTTTGCCCGTCCATGAGCAATGTCTTTAGCCTAAATAGCTTAGTAAAGACCGATCTTTGTGATAAGATAAAACACACACCCATAAAGCACTTAGCTCGACTACCATGATGCGTTTCGGTCTTTCATTTGTCTTTACAAGCACCTGGATACATTCTCACTCACATCTGACACCTGATGACTATTTTTGCGCCTATTTACATCAAGAAATCTAGCCTAAGCTAAAAAATATGAAAATATCATGAAGAAAGTGAATCATACTTCATCATACTTCACCCATTTCTTCCAGCAATCATTTCTCTCACAAATACCAAAATTCCAGCTTCTCTTTCTTCTCCTCCTACCATCTTAGGAAAAATCATCAATCTCTACTTTTCCTTCCACTGACTTCACCTCGCTTCCCTGCGTGTCTCTTTCCCTTTTGTTTTTATTCACTTGTTCAGTTCACTAGCTCATTGTCTTTTCTTAGTTTTCTTTACGACCTCGAGAGGCAGAGGCAGTACCAAGTAGCCGTGTGGCGTTAAAGGCAATCATATCCCTAATTCTGACAAGATGTGTTCTCTCTCCCAAATTTCACTCTGAGATGGATGGGAAATTATTTAGTAAGAATAAACTCTTCATATGCTTCCCATTTCACCTCTGTCTTCCCTACCATTAGTTCTCCTAAATCTTTCCATGTCGTTTCAACTACATTACTACGTTAATATATTTATCTGCACTCACATAAACATTTGCATTTACTTTCATGTTTTATTTTGTTTCCTCTCCTTTGTTTGTTGTTGAGCTCAAACTCCTCTCTCACCCCGTATACTTTCTGTGTCTTCCACCTCATTTATTTAACTACTCCTGTCCATCTGATCCTCTCTTTCCGCCGCTCCCATTATCATTTCGTCTCTCCCTTTCGTCGAAATTTTAGTCCACTGATTTTCTCTGAACTTCTTTATCCCTGCTTTCCCTCAATTTTCTTCGAACGTCCTTCACTCCGATTAATTTTGTGTTCTTCTCTCTCTCTCTCTGTTCAGCATTCACGTTCTCCTTGTCTTCTCTCTCTCAGTTTTGTTTGGTTTCTACGGTATTATTGAATTAGTATGCGGTCCTCTGTTCAGCCTCTCTCAGGTCTTTTCTTCTCCCATTTATCTTCGAATCTTGGACTGCAACGCCGCGTCTTTCAGTCTTTCCATCATTTTTATGTTCATTCCATCCTCTTACCTTACTTTCATTTCTCATTGTTTAGTTCTTCGTTTCATCCAAACTAATCGATTTCCTTCCCTTCCCATTCTCTTCTTTTTTTCCTTTCGTGTTTTTCTTGCGTTCTTTCCTTACTTCCCCCATAATTCTGTGCTACCTCTTGCACTTTCCTTCTTGCTCTATCTTCTCCCACTACTGTCTCCCACATCTCCTCCGCCTTTAGCCCTCCATCACATTACTCCATTCCTCCCATCCATCATTTCCTTACTTCCTTTTCCTTTTCTCATTTCTTCAACCTCCTTAAATTAATTTTTCTTTTTACTTTATCATTATTATGCCATCCCTGCTCTACCTCTTCCTTTAATCTTTCTTTTATTTTCTTTCTTGCCGTGGTTCATTTCCCGTTTCTCATCCTCCTCATCCAATTTGCCATCCTTCACAACTACGTAATCCTGTTACCTCATTGAGTCACAATTAAGGTGAGTAAGAGGCCACGATCAGGTGATGTCACGTGATGAGAGGGTCGTAAGTCGCAAGATGGTAGGGAGAGAGAGAGAGAGAGAGAGAGAGAGAGAGAGAGAGAGAGAGAGAGAGAGAGAGAGATACGGTGAACAACAATTCAATAATCTGGTGAAGTAAGGCTTGGCTTGACTTGGTAATGCTGGTGGTCACATGGGGTCTACACTGCCGACACCACAAACTCCATCATCACCACCACCGCCACCATCACCGACACCTTTGACCGGCACAAGGACGCAGTGTTTTGGGGTATACTTACTTGCTCCTGGGGCATGTGGAAAGACTGGAATATTAATGGTTAACTAGAAAAGGGTACAAATGTATTAAACGTGTAAGGCTGAAGGACACACGATCGGAAGTAAGCATTAACAGAGGGAGGTAACGCTAAGGAAAACGATATAGGGATAAATGGAAGGCGAAAATGGAAATGGGATCTAATTCCATATCGCCTGAGTCAAGAACTGATGATAACTTCGCAATGGAGTAATTACATGGATTTCTCTTCTATATTACACTGTGTAACAAATCTAAACCAATTTTTTGTTTATGTTGATTTTTACGCTATTTCTGATCAGTATCAATACGTAGAGTCCGAATATGCTATTTTTTTTCTTTTTTGTAAATCTAGAGTTACAGGAATTATGCAACAGGACCTGCAACTTGTTACCATTTCAAGAATGTTGAGAATGTCAAAGAATTTATTTTTTCCCAGGTGTTTATTATATATTATGAATATAACTAGAAAATGAGCAAACAGTAGGCTAACATCACAAGAAATGCAGGGCAGATAGTATCTAGAAATGCACTTTTGCTGTTGACTTTGTTCTGTAACTATGATGACAATCGCACAACAATCCGCAAACGTAATCGCCCATCATTGCCTCATTCCACCTGCCCTGATATCTGGTTTCCATCAGCAGAATGTGCTGGTGGAACCGTTCGTCATGTTCCTTCCTGACTGCACCAAAGTTGCTTTTGAAGAAATCAAGGTGGAAATGCAGATTGCAATTTGACTGACATTCTGCATCAACGCAGGTGGAATGCGCCGATCAGGTCATCGACAAGCTGTGCGGAATCTGGTCTCCTCTGGTTGCCAAGAAAACCTTCCACAACCCCCCTGAATGCATTCCAAGCACGCTTTTCATCATCGGTCATATTACCCTGGAGTTCACGACGTGCAAGCATTCTTCAGACTTGCAGCCCATTGAATATGCCAGCCGTCACCTTTGCCACGTCGAACTTTGGAAACATTGATTGGATATGCAGAAACGCAGCGCCATCCATCGATGGCTTTCACGAATTGTTTCACAAGACCAAGTTTTATGTGTAATGGCAGCAGCAATAGCTTCTCTCTGGAGATCAGGTTAGCTCTCAGAACGTTGCATGAGCCTGGTGTGAGACTCTCTGGGAGGTCAATCTTTCCTCACGAAATGTTCTGCATCGCTCCAGCTGTCCCACAAGTATAAAAAAACATGAGTACTTCATATAACCGCCTTGCATTCCAAGTAGGAACGAAATCATTTTGAAATCCACACGAACCTCCCAGTTGTGATCTGAGTACTTGATCTTTGTCAGACAAATCTTCGCATTCTCATAGCCTTCTTTCGTTTCCACAGAAAGTGCAACTGGAATTGATGGGAGGTCATTGCTGTTATACAAAAGTACAACTTCTAGGATCTTCACGGAGCTGTCTATGAAGAGTCGCCATTCTGAGGCCTTGTAATCCACTCCCATGCCTTGGACTAAATCCTTAACATCAAAACAGTGACACAGTGAGTTTTTTTTCAAAAAATTTGAAGATATATGCACACATGCTGTGACGATTCCTATACCTCAACTTGCCTCTGGGATCCAACAAGCTCCATTCACTTAGACGTGACGTCAGCAGTTCAGCACTGGACTTGGTGAGTCCTAGATTTCGGACCAAGTCATCTAGTTCTTACTGACTGGGAAAGTGTGGAATGTCTCCGGAACATTCTCCAACATACAATTCATCATCAGTTTCCCCTCTGTCATCAACGATGTCCTCATGGTCAGGGACAACTTTTGTGTCCGCAGGAGGGACAGGAATCGCCAGCTCATCGTTGTGAGGCACTGGAGAGATTGAATAAGGCAGATTTGGATACAATGTTCTTTTTGCCCTTAATGCTCTTTGCACCACCTACATCAATCATGCAAAAATAACAATCGTCGTGGTGATTCGAAGGCTCTCGTCACACTGTCAGAACTGCAAAAGGCATCTTCTTTCTTGGATGTCGTAGCCACGCTTCAAGCGCAGAGTGACAGCTGCCACTAGTGTAGTGTGGAGCCCAATCCTTATCTTGATCGCCCATTGCCACGCCAAAACATCCCTTGTATGCAGGAGGATTTTGTGTTTGATCATCTTTGGTCCAAATATATTCTCCACATACATAACAAAATGTATCGGCTGACAGCTTGCAAGAACGTCTACTGGTCATTCTCATCAATAGAAACACCTTTAGGAGCAGCTCAAAAACACGTCAACCAGCCAAACTAGCAAGGTGAGACTAGCTCATCTAATGAAGTGACTCGATCCGTGTTGCAGGACGCAATAATGGTCATATTAGCGACATTTGCATGGACGCAGATGATGTGTGTGTGTGTGTGTGTGTGTGTGTGTGTGTGTGTGTGTGTGTGTGTGTGTGTGTGTATGTGATACGTCAGCCATTACATCAGAGCGCGGTAACTCGACTGGAAAAAAAAATTGCCAATTGTTGACAAAAACCTAGAGATAGACAAACAAAACATACACCAATGGAATCAGCGTGGAAAACTGAGTCTAACAAGACAAAAAAATAAATAAATAAACAAATTCTTTTTTACACAGTGTTATCAAACATCTCTCTGAAGATGAAATGGATGAAGCAAGGATGCAATAAAAACATCATCACACTAATAGTGCTCACTGAGACATCGTATGGAAAGGCGACAGACATGTCAATATGAAGTCATAGGCCGAGAACGAAATGGAAAGACAAGACGGAGGACAAACTGGGCAAGGGTGTCTTGGAATTACAGGAGTGAATGGTGACGGGTTGGGATGGAATGGCGTGGAGGCAGCAGTTACATTCCAGGGCCACTAAAACTTAACTGTGGAACTGTCCGCTTAACGACAAGGTTTAACTTTTCTGATGATATCGTTTTGGCCATCAACCCATTCAACCCAAGGATGTCATTTTAATTTCGTTTACCGCCAACTGACGATATTACTCACCTTTTGGGAGCTTTCTTATAATAACAGAGTATGGAGTAACTTAATTTCTGTATCGTCATGGACTTATCGTTAGTAGAATAAAATTATTTGGTTAAATCAAAGAGAAACTAAAAATAAGACGTCACATGTATCTATTAGTTAGTTACCAACTCTTTCCTTTTCCATCATTTAGCTTCATGAACAGGCTATGGTAATTATCATCACGGTTATCGTCATTACCATCATCGTCTTTTTTGTCGTGAATTATCGCCGTCTCTAAAATAATGCCAACCACCACCATTCCTTTCCTCCTGTCATCATACACCATTATAGTACATCAAAATATTTATATCATACATCATCATACCCATAATCATGACCATCATCACTGCCATCACATCCATAGCAGCAGCAGGTACTTTGAATAATGATAAATCATTGGAACGAAATGAGAAAATGTGGATAAAATGAACTGCTGAGTTCCTGCACGAATATTACATAAAAACCAAATGCCTCCCTGCCGCAAGGCGGGTCTAAAAACAGCACAGTTACCTCCTCACAAGAATACCGTATGTCTACCATAGTCTAAATTTATTCCTGTTAAGAGTTCTGTCCTGTGGTCTAAAGGCTTATGAATATGAGAGAGAGAGAGAGAGAGAGAGAGAGAGAGAGAGAGAGAGAGAGAGAGAGAGAGAGAGAGAGAGAGAAACCGACCGACCAAGCCCATATTCTGTTGTCAATGACCTGTTTTATTTCCTTCTGTAAATCGCCTATTGAAATGTTGCACAACGCTAAATGACGCAAAATGATTTTTGTTGAAAAGGGATATGCTGGGAATATAAGTATAGGTTTCGCCGACAACATCAGCTTGATGTCTCCCATAAATATCATTTATCCGTAGTAAGAAAATAAAGTAAGCTGAACTGCAAGCATTAATTCAGACTGTTTCCAACGTTTATCACCACGAGACATTTCTCTTAAAGATTGTCATCTGGCGGAAAAACTAAAATAGATGCCATCGTACTGAAAGTCCTCAAATATATAGTTTCAGTCAACAGTTCCTGTACAATATCTGGAAAACCTGTCAAAACCTTATGAATGGTAAAGTAATCAGCAACAATCAAATAGGTTGAAATATCTTCCATTGAATGGGGACCAGAACTAAATAAATCATTAAACAGGACTATAAAGGCCTGTTAAAGCATGCAACATTATCCCCATCCATAATGTATATGGGTCCTTCACAGCTATATACAAACTGTCTGACGGTAGCAAGAAAATTAGCGAGGAGTCATCGTAATATTGGCGTTAAGAAGTAATCCCAGTGCCAAATGTAAATCACTAAGTCAGTCAATCACACAGCCAGTCACCTCACAAGTAACCTAGCCAATCACCCAGTCACCCAGCTAATCAAATGAGGCTCCAGTTAATCAATCAGTCATCTAATCAGCCACATGATAAATCAACAAATGATCTTAATAAACGAGTAACCCAACCAGCAACCTAGCGAAGCATACGATATTCCAGCTAATTACCAGCCATCTAACATTCAGCCAGTTACCAACCACTTATCTAATCTACCAAGCAGTTACTCAAGCAATTAACTAGTCATCCAGCCAACCAGTCACTCAATCAGTAAACCAGTTCGAAAACATTCACTCACCAACCAGTCAGCCCGTCCCCGAAACAACCTTCCAGTCACCCAGATAACCAGTCAGTCACCCAATTAATCAAACAGTCACCCAGCCAAATAATGAGGCACATACTAAGTAAGAAAGTAATCTGTCAAGTCACTCGGACTCCTAACTAATACATAAACCAGAATTCTAACCAGTCATTCACTTGTACATAATACAATAAAAAAAAAAAAAAATCAGGTAACCAGCCACTTTATAATGAATGAAATAACTTACTCATAGGAGACAGATACTTAACCAGCCTTACAATCAGGCACACAGTCAGTAAACTCACTAGCCATTTAGCAAATGAAAGTTCCAAAATATCTAAAATTCTTTACCAGTCAGCCATCTTACCATTGAACTCCCCCCCCAACAAAAAAATCAACCAATTTTTCATATACTTAACCCATCTCCAGGCCAACCAAACAGTCAGCGGAATAAAGAACCAGTCATCCAGTCATCTATATTTTCAGTCACCCAACCGCTTAACCCTGGATACGTAACGTGGGGTATCAGAAACCCCAGTCCTCGAAATTTAATTTTTAAAAATATGAGCATAAGGTCTACAGATCTGTCCGTCTCATTACCTTCCTGCCTAGTGACGCTCTTCATGGGGATGATGGGGTCATAGCTGTACCTGGCTCTGATTTTGCTCTATACAGCCATTGGGGTATGTCATCCCCAGGTTACCTATAATGTAACCTCAGTTGAGTCCTCTTGTGATTTTTTTATTTTAATTTTCTGTCTTTCTCCTTTTGTATACAGAAGGTCCCAACATCGGTCTACTGCAGGGCACCCACAGAATCATGATATTACTTTTAAGTTTTGCAAGATTTAATTTTAAAATTTGTATATCTAAAATTTTATCATTTTTGTATAAATTAAAAAGAAAAATATTTTTAAAATTAAACTTTATTTTTTCTGGCCCTATTTAAAGATAATGGGTTGAATTATCTGTGTATTGAAGCATTTTGAAATATCTCAAACGGATGTATTTTTGTTTTATTTTTTTTTCCGTTGGGTACGTCATACCCCACGTTACTTAATATAGTAAAAAAACATGTTTTTTTTTTATGCCAAGAAGAAGGAACCAAAGGCCGCGAGCCCGCAACTATTGTTCCTGCCAAGAAAAAAAACAAAATAGAAGAGAGAGCCAAATTCAATATCCAGTCATTTCGAGATGCCTGGACACACTGCGTTTGAAAGATTGGAGATCATAGGAAGCAGGAAACACAGACAGAGGGAGACAGTTCCAGAGGCAGTTACCTATCCAGGCTTAATTGAGGCCCCTATTTTCATAAGGTACCAAGCGCCACTCCACCCTGTTTTTATTAAACCATCTGATAGATCAACTCTTCCTCTACCTAGAAGCATCAAAGAAGGTACGAAATGGAACCCGCAACATGGTTGAAATTCGCGTTAAGTCAAGGTAACTTTTCACCCTACGTGCTTCCTTGCTCCCGCTTAGTCAAGCTTGAGGCCAGAAGGTCCCAGTGCTGCAAGAGGAGCATCAGCGAATCACAGTACGCACTGGATACCACCCAGGCAACTTTCAGCCAATCACAAACCGCATTACATTTTCTTTACTGCCAATCAGTGCTCATATAGGTCCCTTCTTGTTTACATGTTGTGTTGTGCCGCAAGTGCAGTTCCTTTCTAGTTTTTCTGCCTGTTACCGCATCACTACGGCAGTATGAGTGATAGTAACTTTTCAAGTGATCGCCCTACCACTCCTGAGCGTGGTTCTGCACGTAACAGGCTGCATAAACCCGAGACATGGCAGAGAAATGTGTCTAAAATGAACCACAACAAAAGCCAAAATTATGTGAGTAGAGCAACAGACCTGTGGGAATACGACTCTGACTTACCATCTGGAGATGAAGCAGACCCACATGATCCACCCTCTGCCTGACTAGTACGTAAGTGGTAACATTATAGTATTACTTTCCAATAGTCTTCATGCTGACAGCACAGTACTGTACCTGTACATTATACAGCTTCCCACTGTGTTACTCTGCCACTACAGTACAGTACAGTACCTAGGTACTACTGCAGTACCTAGTTAATGGACTGAATCTATGTTTGTCATTATGCAACAACATTGACATGAGTTTTAAATATTCTTCATGCTAATAGTACAGAACTGTAGCAGCTCATTAACACTAGTACAGTACCTAGTTACTGAACTGTTTCTGTGTCTTATTATGAAAACATTAACCAAAATTATTTCCCAATGTTCTCCTAGATGAATATACAGTACGGTATTTAAAAAAAAAAATCATTATTGGTTGCACTAATCCCCTCTGAAAACAACAGTGCTTTGGGCAACAATTAGAAAAAAAATATGAAAAAATCTTTATTGCTTGCAAAGTTATCGCAGTTCAAAGTTCGTCAAACTTTGACTGCGTTTTTCTCCCTTTTTAAAAAATGGTGCTTGATACCATATGGAACTAGGAGCCTCAGTTAGTCTTCCAGTGAACCAGTCCCATCCCCCTACTAACATATTAGGTAAATTATAGGGGGAGAAGTTATACAGGAACATGATTGTGTGTGTATGTGTGTGTGTGTGTGTGTGTATGTTTGTGAGAGAGAGAGAGAGAGAGAGAGAGAGAGAGAGAGAGAGAGTTCATATTCCTTTACCGTCTCCTTTCTTCCTCCAGGCCACAGATGTAGGTGGGGTAGTTAAGCCCGTCACACGACAGTACAAACCGCCACGAATCAGGATCACCTACAAAAAAATTCAAATTTTTATGGTCCGCTCCAAATTCGCCTATATTCGTCTCTATTCGTCTCTTCATTCGGGAGGGTCGTGAGTGGGTCGGACGGCTGTCTGGGTCGCGGCCAAGTTCGGCAAAAAAAAAAAAAGGCTTCTTATATCTGAGCCGAAAGTTCGTGGGAAAAAAAACGTTATTTTTTTTTCGTCCTGGATTCGTGTAACGTTCGTCTGACTTTCGTGTGATTTGTGTGGGGTTCTGTCGTGATCTGGTTCAGTTGGGGCAGTTGATCTTTGACCGAACTGAACACGAGTCACACAAATATCACTCGAATTACATCAGAATGCCAACCGAACTGAATCCGGTTATTCGTGTGAGTCTTAGGGCCCGTTCACACATTGTTGAATGAGATGCCGAATGCGTGCCGAACCGTATTCGGCCGGGATTCGGCCAGAATCGGGCCCAAACTGCCCGAATTTGGCCTTTCAGTCTGCTGTCTGTTTGATGTCGCTGACAGTATACCGACGAAATAGAATGCAAACCGAACGCAAATCAAACGCAAACAGAATGCGCACAGACGCGAACCCGAAACTCCTATTTTGAAAATTAACTGTAATTTTTTTGGTGCGACGTTGGTACATCATCGACGATGTATCATCGATGCATCAACGATGCATCGCCGATGCTGTATCGAGCGCATCCCGAGTGCATACCGAACTTCCCACGCCCACCCAGGGGTGTATATATGCGCGTACCAAAAAGCCCATCACACTCCCAGCTCCAACAGAGTAACAATAGACATCACAGCAGTCATCCCCTGCGAAGTCAACGAGCAAGCCGTGGCCCTGTGGAGCAAAGCACAGATGGACTCCCTGCTCTGCGTCAAGTATCTGACCTACCTGTACCTGGAAGATGAGGAAAAAGACCACATTCCACCCCGGAGGAGGCGCAAGATTCACCAGAAGAGGTCCTGTTGGTCCCGTGACTGGCTTCAATGGCGGAAAGAATTTGGCCAATGGGAGAACCTTCTGCAGGAGCTGATACTGGAGGACAGGACATCATTTCGCAATTTCCTACGCATGGATGAGGACCTCTTCTGTGAACTCCTTGAGAGAATTCGTCCTCACATTGAGAAGCAGTGCACCTTCTGGCGGGAGCCCTTGGAGGCAGGTTTGAGGCTCTCCATCACCCTCAGGTACCTGGCCACCGGGGACAACTACTGCAGCCTTTCCTTTGGATTCCGAGTACCTCCCAACTCTATCTCCTGCATCGTGTATGAGACGTGTGAGGCCATCATCGCAGAGTACATGGACAAGGTGATCGTTTGCCCATCGACAGCCGAGGAATGGAAACAAGTTGCGAAGGGCTTCTCACGAAGGTGGCAGTTTCATCACACCGTTTCATCACACGCACATTCGTATGCGTGCTCCTAGCAAAAGTGGATCCTACCACTACAACTACAAGGATTTCTTCTCCCTGGTCCTGCTTGCTGTGGTCGACAGTGATTACAAATTCATGTTTGTGGATGTGGGTGCCAATGGGGGCAACTTTCGATGTCCAGGTATTTACCAACTCAACCCTGCACAAAGTACTCTCGAACAACCAAGTTCGACTGCCTCCCCGAGAACCTCTGATTGATGGCGAACGCCCGGTGCCCTACTTCATCGTTGGAGATGATGCCTTCGCCCTTCAAGAATGGTTGATGAAGCCAACCGAGGTCACACCTACGAGGAAAGAATCTACAACTACTGCCTCTCCAGAGCAAGACGAGTGGTCGAGAATGTCTTCTGCATCCTCGCAACAGGTAAGTGAAATTTTTATGTCTACAAATGTCAGACGTGTCTATATATCAATACAATTGAGGAGTCAGTGTTCTTTGTCACATGGTGCCATGCGAATAACGGTAAATTTTCTTATCCCTTCCAGACTTTGCTGCCTGCTGACGGCGATGCTATTGCAGCCGAGGGGTGTGGATGCGGCAGTTCTCGCCGTCTGTTGTCTCCACAGTCTCCTGAGGGAGCGGAGGCCATCATACTGCATGGCCAATGCTGAAGCTGAAGACCCTGTCACGCATGGGGTCACCGAGGGTGCCTGGCGCGATGGTAGGCAGTTGGACCCATTGGAGCCCCTGGTGAACCCAAGAGCTCTGGCGGCACCCAAGAACATCCGCAACTACAACTCACCTGCAGGATGAGTGTCATGGCAGGAGCAGAGGGTGGATGACTAGGAGAGCCAAGCTGTGTGATAGAATATATGCTTTGTGCCTTAGATTATGCTGTGTCATTTTGTAATATGTACATAGTGTATTTCTATCATGCACTGTGTTCGTTGTGACTTGTAAAAAAAACTTTAAAAAATACCATTGTTGGAGAAAATATACGCGTTTTTTTACATACCAAAATAGTTAAGCTCGCAATTAGTTGGTTTAGTAAGAAAACTCAGTGTCGCACTTTATTTACTTTACTGATCATCTTACTAACACTAGGAAAAATAGCATAATTGGCACGAATGAATAGCTTTCATTAATATACATAGTTATAAGTTAATACAGTTAGAGCTAGGTATATTTCTTGGGGGTGGAATGCTGTTGTAGGGGGGGCGAGAGACTTGAGTGCCTGGGCCAAGCTGTGTGATGGAATATATGCTTTGCGTCTTAGATTATGCTGTGTCATTTAGTAATATGTACTGTACATTGTGTATTTCTATCCGGCACTGTGTTCGTTGTGACTTGTAAAAAAAAACAAAAGAAATACCATTGTTGGAAAAAACATACAGTTTTTTTAACATACCAAAATAGTTAAGCTTGCAATTAGTTGGTATAGTAAGAAAACTCAGTGTCACACTTTATTTACTTTACTGATCACCTTACACTAGGAATAATAGCATAAATGGCATGAATGAATCGCTTTCATTAATATACATAGTTATAAGTTAATATAGTTAGAGCTGGGTATACTTCTTGGGGGTGGAATGCTGTTGTAGGGGAGTCGAGAGACTTGAGTGCCTGGGCGTAGTCGGATCCACAGCTGACTGGTTCGCACCCATCAGTTCCCTGAATGACAGGTTTGAAAAACTGGCTGACATCGGCCGGTGCTGGGGGGAGTAGGCACCGGCTTGCTGCTGCTGCTGCTGGTGCTCCAGCTTCCACACCCGCTGCTGCAGTTGCTGCATGTGGCTGGCAACGTAGGTGGATGGCCCTGGGTTGAGCGGAGGAGGAGCCAGGCCAGAGTGCTGGAGCGGCACTACTGCCGGTGTGGATTCTGCTGCTGCTGGTGCGGGTGAGGTCCCTGTGGTGGAGGCCAGCTCGCTCTCCTGCAGGCTGAGGAGGAGAGCTGTGGTGTCACGCTGGAACCTCATCACACTGTTCATCGACAGCATATCCAGCACCGACTTGATGTAGGCCGTGAAGTTCGCCACAAGGGTGTCCTTGGGGCTCTTCGGCTTCAGGAACTCCTCCAGCTGCTTGGCACTGGCCTGGCTGTCTTCAATGTGTTTCGTGAGCTGTGGAAGTAAGACATTCATTGTAAAATACCGTACAACATACAGAGTGGAGAGGGTATTCACTGAAAAATTATAGGGCCACTCATAGCAAAGCGATTCTCACCTGAGCTAAGTAGGGGCTGGTGGAGGGTGTCTCCTCCCGCCGCACAGCCGTCCTCTGGGCGTGTTTGGCGGAGGCCTGGGCTGCACCCCCTCCATCGTCTCTGCGCACAACCTCCACATGTTGGGTCGGATGTGTCTCGTCCTCGCTACGCATACCTTCTCCCGATTGGGAAAAGGGCAGCTGAAAAAAGAATAAAATAAAAACACTAGGACGATTATCTTCAGGAACAAAATTGTGTAGAGTCTTGTACAGGAGTCTGTTCTTAAACTTTTTGCAGGATTTTTTTTTTTTTTTATACTCTCAAGATTGTATATGCGCAAAACACTCACCTTGGACTGTCGTGTCTTTGGCATCGACACAAACGACCTCAGGAAGCCGAAGTTGCCCCATATCCAGGCGTCCCTCTCGCTCCGGTCCTCCACGATGGGGCCCTGGCCTGACCTCGTGCGGTGTAGCTTCATGTAGCGAGTCCGCATGCCGTCGACCCAAACACGTAGCTGGTTGCCTGAAAAACGAAATGATATTTACTGCATATGCATAATTGCTGAGGCACCTCTATAAGTTCACAAAAATCACATGATGAGTGTTATATGAACACACTGCTTGTTACACACACGAAGTAAATAATCACGGCACACACAAGAAGCACTGTTACTCACTTTCGATGTTGAGTTCCTTGGCCTTGTCAGCCATCAATCTCGCCTTCTTGGTGACGTCCTTGTAGCAATTGAGCTTCTTGTTATAAAATATAGGATGCTGCTGAAGCCACTCAGCCAAGTCACGCTCCTGCCATTCATTCAGCTTGGCTGATGTGCGCCGGACCTTCTTGGGGACAGACACCTGTGACATCACGCTGTCGTCGTTGTCGTCAGGCAACCGCTGTTGGTTTTCTTCAGAGGAGATGTCCCTAGTGGCCATTTTTCGCTTGTGTTTGCTGAGACCAGCCTCATCACCTCTCATGCGACCTCTCGAGGTCGACGCAGTAGCAGGTCTATCTGGGGGTGGGACCAGGGGCTCCACCACCTCATCGGGAGTCTGGCTCTCCTGCGACAGGCCGCAATCTTGGAAGTGGGGGTTGGAGTCCTCTGGGAACAGGCCTTCGGATGCCGCCTCCATTCTGCTGTAGATGCTGTAGTGCGCCCGTTCTCCTGGCTCTGGAAAGTGTGACTGGGATGCTTTGGCCTTTTATATATGCCTCGGTGGGCGGTGTTCAAAATTCTGTATATATTCTTGGGACAATCGGTATAAAATTGGTATGTATTCTGTCCATATTCGCCAATGCATCGCCGACATCGTACCAATTTTTAATGGTCATTTTGTTGGCGATGCATCAGCGAATGCATACTGAGTGCTTGGAATGCATACCGAAGGATTACTGAATGCGACCCGAGGGTGTCCCGAGGAAGTGAGTTCGGGCAGGTCACACCGAATATTTCATGTTTGATGAAATATTCGGTGACTTGCCCGAACCCATTTCGAACACCCCGAAACGTTCCCAAAGTGCGCCGAATAGCCCAGAATTGACCGCCGAACGTTTCCCGAAGGCTATTCGGCATGCATTCGGCTTCTGTTTCGGCGATGTGTGAACGGGGTATAAACCACAGCCACATTCTGAACGAATGTTGTCCGAATGGCACTGAACTTGCACACGAATCATACAATTAGCACATGAAATGGACCAGTCTGGTAGCCGAACTGAACCTGATAAATCAAGTAAGCTTCCCTGTAGCACAAATTCCGTCCAAACTGCACTCAACGTGCACACGAATCACACAATTAACACCCGAATTGCAACAAACTAGCACACGAACCGAATCCGATTATTCATGTAAGTATCCCTTTGACTACTGTATATGGCACGACGAATAACGTCCGAACTGCGCTCAACTTTCACACAAAATACACGAAGTCCACATGTGACGCACTCCACTTGCGCTCGATTCACTCGAATTTGGCGCAAATCCACAGAAGTTGCGTTGCTGCCTCCTTCTCCGTAGTCTCTTGAGTAATAGCAGGTGGCACAAACTCAGTAGATTATTGCTAGGTTTGATGCGGGTGTAGAGGGCTAGGGCCTTGGCAGGAGGCGTAACTAGCTTCAAAAAATTGGGGGGGGAGGGCAATAACAATATTAGGTTTGCTAGCTGTGGCAAGCGAAGAAACCCTGCAAAGCCCCCTCCCACCCCCTCCCGCCCGAGAAAGCTATGAGGTTTGAAATTTTAGAGATGTGTTTGAGGCAATATTGGATAGGTATTTGGTCATATACTAAGGTCAGTGTTAAGTTTTTAAACTCATTGGCTAATCTAACTTATCAATGAATTGTTCAATTAGCCTGATTTTAATCATAAGCACATGCAAAGAAAAAAAGGAAAAAGAACATCAATATCAATATTTATCAAATGTAATACGAAAATCAAATGAACATTTTACACAGCTACATTATTTACAAAAGTAACATGAAAAAAATAGCTTGCCGCTATCACGTTAACCTACCAACATCACACAGTATCAGTATTTACCAAATAGGAAAATTAACTGAATATTTGCATAGCTAATTCATTTACGAAAGTAACGTGAAAAAACAGTTTGTTGCAATCAGGTTAATCTACCAGGATCACACAGGATCAGTATTTACGAAATGTAATATGGAAATTAGCTGAACATTTGCATAGCTAAATTATTTACAAAAGTAATGTGAAGGTCACAGAGGTAACACCTGATAAAAAAAAAACACCCACACACCCACGAGAACATGCTGTGTTCCTTTAACCTTTTTAGAATACAGAAAAGCCACGTACCTGCAACATTCGCACACTACGGTCTGAGGGCAGAGTCCAGACAAGTTTTGATTATTCTGATGCACTGACGATATTGAGTCTAGTCTAGTGACGACCTGACGAGTCCCAGGCTGGGCGGTAGGGTTAGTTCCTGTTGTTAGAAGTGTGCAGGACCTGTCCAATTCAATGCTCATACACTTAGTAAACACGGTGGATGAGCGAGATTGCCAGGTGTCGATGGCTGCGACATTTAATATCCTTTTCCCTGTAAGTTCTCAAATTTTCGTTTATAAAAATGCACATCCCCCTGGTTCAAAAGTTCGAGGTGACAAAACCTATGATGTCCCCCACAGTTCAAAAGTTGAGGGGGACGTGTCCCCCCTGTCCCCCCCATGAGTTATGCCCCTGGTTGTAAGTGAACTTGTTGAAGATAAACTCCACAGACTCCATGGAGGCTAGTAGTGGTCGCCAGGGGAACAGGTGATCTAATGGCAGGGAATCAAAGGGCGCCCCCCAAATATATAGGCCTATATGACACTGTTGCAGTCGTATTGGATTCGTGGTTGGTTCCAGTTATTTGTGTGATTCGTGTGCGTTTTATGGACATCGTTCAGCTTTCGTGTGCACTGCTTCTGGAAAACGACTAACTTCGGCTAATGTTCGTCAAAGTCTGTGTGTGTTCGTGAGGAAATCATGTAAAGTTCGTGTTGAATTCGGTTGTTATTGTATTTTGTCTACTTTCGTTTGATTCTTACAGTTATCGTGTGGCGATTGTGAGGGGTTCATGGGTATTGTGTGGGGTTCGAGTGGACGAATTTTCGTGGCTGGTTCGGTCAATGACTTGCAAATTCCGAGAGAAGTTTAAGTCATCCCAATTCGTGCGGGTTCGTACTGTCGTGTGACACGGGCTTTCGGGGAAAGGGCGTAGAAAGGGTTGGAGAAGAGAGAGAAAGGATAAGGAGGGGAGGGAGAGAGGAGAGTAAGAAGGATGTAGGGGCACTGGAGGTAGTTTAGTGACCTTCAATACGACAGGTCATCGTAGGCCGAATTAGATTATCTGGCATTTGGCTAACAACAATTAAGTAATGAATTAAGCACTGATAAGTTTATCACTTCATTTAACCCATTTACGCCCCGTGTCATCAGTATAGGACGGAACTGGGCATTTTCATAATTTTAAATAAAGGAGGGAACCCCGGGGTAGGGACCTATGAGCTTTGTGACTATGAGCTGAAAGAAGGAGGGCTGTACGCTTAGTACCCTTCCCACACAATCTCTCACACAGGAACCACAGGAGCTAATAGGTCAAATATAATATATTTTTCGCTCTTTTAAAGCTATAAGGAAAGGTGACGGGTCTGTATTTCTCAGGTGGGTTCCGTTTGCTGCTACCTCTCCCACGTTGATATTATAAGTTAGTTATTTAGACTATGCAGTTATTCAAATAGATTTTGATCAACAAACTTCTTGCTCCTGTGGTGTTAGCCTTCTCCACCCCAGGCCAGGTCCCCCCCTCCCCGGTAACGCCATTCCTCCCAGTGTCCCATAAGGGACATGTTGGGGTATTTGAACAGGGTATCAGGGGGAGAAGTCTAAACTAGAGTCTGCATGATTTGTGGTTGATTTTATGTTATGTAAATTTTTTTTAATTAACATGACCAACATGAATAACATGCAGGGTACATTATTTTCGTGTTATATCCAGAAACATCTATCTATCTATCTATTGCCAGACGCCACAATCCAGACGCCACAATCCCGTAAAGGGTGGCCATTTGACACTGAGTTAGTTGTTTTACAGGGAGGGGCACCAACCCTCCACCAACCCACTTGTTGACACGTAGGGAGCACTTATGGTTTGGTTATATGGTTACCACTCAGCGTTGTAAATGGTTTCTTGGCTTACAGGAAACCATTTGGCTTGTCACTCAATGTAAAGCCACCTGTAAAGGAAAGAAAAGGAATAAGAAGTGACAGGAAAGATAGGAGAAATAGGAAGAGAGGAGGGCAGGCACAGACAAAGAATGATAAAAGCTAAGGAAGTAGGCAGCACTGCATGAAGTGGGTGGATGATGGTCGGCACCACCTACCACAAATCCTGATAAATAATCCTCTTAAACTTACGAAAGTATGTTCATATTAGTGTTTGAGAACCGGATAGGTGGAAGAAAGAGACTAAGAATTTGGCAAAGAGGAAACCAAGAACAGTGTAGAGAGAGACCAAGAACAAGGCAGCAGCAGATCAGGAACAAGGTAGAGATAAACCAGGAACAAAGCACAGGCAGATCAAGAACAAGGTAGAGACAAACCAAGAACAAGGTAGAGGTGGATCAAGAAAAAAAGCAGACCAAGAACAAGGCAGAGACAGACCACGAACAATACAGAGGCAGACCAAGAACAAAATAAAGGCAAACCAAGATCAAGAACACGTCAGAGGCAGACCAAGAACAGGGCAGAGACGGACGAAGAACAAGGCAAAAACATACCAAGAACAGGACAGAAGCAGACCAAAAAGAAAGCAGAAGCAAACTAAGAACACACAAAAAAAGCAGATCAAGAACAAAACAGAGGCAGACCAGGAAAAATGCAGAGACAGATCGAAAAGAAGCAGAATATAGCGGAGCTATTTAGGACCAAAATCACAGTGTCCTAAGAGTGACAGAAGCATAAGTTTAGTACATTAATTTGTCCTTTCCTCAACCACCACCAACAACAATAACAACAGTACCCACCCTACCCCCGGCCATCAAATGTCCTAATAGTAAATGATGAGTCCCGAGAGGGTGTAGAGAGGAAATGTTCTTCCACCGTGCTGTTCCTTGCACTCCCTTTCGTCTTCTCTTCACTCAACACGCCACCACACATGCTGCACAGATTTCTTCTGTGAATATCTTGCACACACTTTCAACCTTCCCCATCTGCTCCAAATCATAATTATATACTCAATCGCTCCTCCACTTCTCCCATATATTCTGCCTTTATTCATCCTCCTGCAACCTTTCTACCTTCTTTATATGGACGACTTCCTCCTGTCTTTCTCTCCTTCTATTTATCCATCGTATATTTAAGTTGACTTTCACCATCATTAATTGGTAGTTAGAAAGTCCATTCCCCCAACCTCTGTATGCTCTCGCATCCAATACATACCGTAGTTTTTTATTCTTTAATCCACACACACACACACACACACACACACACACAGAGGGATTCAACCGAGGCGGACGTGGGACATCGGCGATCCGTACCGAACCAACACGGCCAGTGGCATTACCTAAATTAGTATCTTTGTATGAGTCAAGCTCTGTACCAGGTTAGACTAAATGATTTTTCATTATTAAAAGGAAAAAAATAATAAGTTTAAACAAGACTTGTTCAAGCAGGAAGGAGAACCAAGACGAAAAATACGCTGAGTCATCTGAGATTTGTTTAAACTACAACAACACGGGGATTGTAAGTACATACTCTGCACTTTTAGTATTGCAAAATGGATACATACTTTAGTATAGCAAATTTGGAAAAGAAAAGGGATAAAGGTAAAAAGCAAAATCATGATTTCTACCAAGAACTGGTTGAAGTGGAGACTCACAATAGACTGGTTGAATGTGTAAACAAACTAGAAATGGCCTTCAAAAATGAAATTGATGAAATAAAGAAGCAGATGCACTTGCAAAGGAAGAAATAGAAAAACTAGGAAGGGAGGCCAATAAGAAAGACACAACCATCAGTGAACTAACAGTGGAATTGAGTACACTTAGGAAGAAAATAAGTGAAATGGCAACTACAGTAGTCAATCACGAGAGTGTTATGGAAGAGTTAAAAAATGACACAGAGACAATTAGGCAAGCAAGTAGTCTTATAGACCAGAGCAGTGATATTGAGGAGAAGATAACACAAGTGAATGAAGCTGTGCAAAGCTATAAAAATGATGTGGAAACCACGTATGCTGAAATGGTGAAAGTAAAGAAAGACTTAGAAACAAGGTTGGAGGAAAAAAGCATTAAAAAGGAAGTGAAAAGAATAATCCATAACAATCCAAAGTTAGTCAGAGATTCAGTAGATCTAAACAATTCTATAGTAATCACTGGTATGGAAGAGGAAGAAGTAAAAAACAAGATCACAAGAGACAAAAAGGAGATGACAAATGTAATGAGCTTACTGAAACAAGTATCAGAGGAAATCTGTAGTAAAGACATAGAGGAACACAAAAGGTTAGGGAAATATGAGAAAAGCAAGACAAGACCTCTAAAGGTGACTTTCCAGAGTGTAAACACTGTGGAAGAGATACTAAAAAATGCAAAGAATCTTATGGAAAAAGAGGAGTTCAAAAATGTATGGATAAAAAGATGGCTAACACAAGAGGAACTGGAACTACTGAAAGGGAAAAGGGAGGAAGCAAAAACAAAAAATGAGGGAAGATCAGAAGAGGAGAAGAAAAATTTTTTTTTACAAAGTAATAGGATTGCAGGTACGAAAGTGGTACACAAACAGGATGGAATAAAAAGGAGGAAGGTAGTAGAACCATGTCATGACAAGTATATAAACAAGATGATAAAGTTGATGTACTCAAATGTGGATGGAATGGTATCTAAATTACTAGTGATGAATGATTATGTCAGAAAATGAACCACAAATAATATGCCTAACTGAAACAAAATTAACACCAAGGATATCCAATGACATACTAAACTTAGAGGAATACAATATATGGAGAAGAGACAGAAATTTAAAAAAAGAAGGAGGAATTATAATATTAACTAAGAAAAATCTAAAAGTCAATGAAATAAAACTAGATATACCATCACAAGTAGAACTGATTGCAGTAGAGATCAACACATCTGAAGGGAAAGTAATTGTAGCCAATTTGTACATGCCACCCAGATCAAACACACGGGAAAGAGATGAATATGAGGACCTGGCAGAGAGTACAATTCAGAGTTTAAGATCACTACTACATAAAATGGAAGAGAAATCAGAAAGAATTATACTAACTGGGGATTTCAATACAAATATAAATTGGAATACTCTAGATATAATTTGCCAAGAAAGCTGTTGGGACCAAAAGCTCCTGGATCTCGTACAAGAGTTCTTCCTAATGCAACATGTGAGGGAAACCACCAGAAAAATAGGACTTGATGTACCTTCAGTGCTAGATCTAATATTTACTAGGGAAGAAAATGATATTGACAGTTTAATATATCACCCTCCACTCGGCAAAAGCGATCATGCAGTACTAAATTATAACTTCAGAATAGCATATGACACAGTAAACAGCAATGACAGTTACAAAAAGAGCCTAAACTATAAAAAGGAAAATTATCAAGACCTAAAGAAGTATTTCTTAGAAGTTGATTGGGAAAATGAGCTTAGAGGACAAGATTTAAATGCTGTATATAAAAATTCTTTGAATTTCATGAAATAGGAGTCCAGAAGTACATCCCACAGCACAAAGAAGCAGATAAGAAAATACAGAAATGGTTCAATACAGAATGTAAAAAATCAAAAGAAAGAAGAGATTTGTTGTGGAATAGATACAGAAGACACAATAGTGAAAGGGCGTATAAAAATTACAAACAGGCAAGAAACGATTATACAAGAATAAGGAGGGAAGCCCAAAAACAGTTTGAGGAAGATATAATAAATAAAAGTAGTGATCAACCAAAGCTGTTTGACAGCTATATCAGAAGCAAAACCAAAGTATAAGATATAATACAATCCATTACGGACGAGGGAATCACTTATACACAAGAGAAAGATATTTGTGAAGCACAAAATCAGAATTTCCAATTAGTTTTTACAGAAAAAAAAAAATTTGAGAGGGACTATGTGGAACATGCATGTCCACACATACTACCAGATATACAAATAGCAGAAAAAGTAATACAGGAGGAGTTAAGTAGATTAGACAGAGGAAAAGCAAGTGGTCCTGATGAAATTTCACGTTGGGTACTACGAGAATGTGCAAAGGAGTTAAGTAAACGATTATTTTTAATTTTCAAGAAATCCTTGAGTCAAGGTAAACTACTTGATATTTGGAAAAAAGCAAATATTGTCCCCTTATTCAAGAAAGGAAATAGACAAAATCCACTCAACTACCGACCAGTATCACTGACCAGTGTTGTAAGCAAGGTATTAGAAAAGCTTATAAGAAAAGCTTGGGTAAATCATCTAGAAGAACACAGTATGATAACAGAAAGACAGTTTGGTTTCAGAAAAGGAAAATCATGTGTTACTAATCTCTTGAGCTACTATGACAGAGTAACAAACACAATACAGGAAAGGGAGGGATGGGTGGACAGTATCTATTTGGATTTCAAGAAAGCTTTGGACACAGTACCGCACCAAAGACTTTTATGGAAACTGTACCATCAAGGAGGAATTCGAGGCAAACTGTTTTGTTGGATGCAAGACTTTCTCATAAAAAGAGAAATGAGAACAGTACTAAGAGGAAACTACTCATCATGGAAAGAAGTGAGTAGTGGAGTACCACAGGGTTCAGTGCTGGCACCAATCATGTTTTTAGTGTATATAAATGATATAAACAGTAACACTGGAAATGAGAGCTATCTGAATATGTTTGCAGATGATGCAAAAATACAAAGGAGAATTACTAACACAAACTCTTGTAAAGAGCTACAAGAAGAATTAAATAAACTTCATGGATGGAGTAGTACATGGCAAATGGAATTCAATATGAACAAGTGTCATGTAATCAAGTTTGGTAAAAGTGGAAAAAGAACTGATTGGGATTATAAGTTAGGAAATAAAACCCTATACACATCAGAAAGAGAGAAAGACCTAGGTGTGATCATCAATAACAGACTATCTCCGGCTGACCACATCAGCGAGAAGGTACGGAACACGTATACACTGCTTGCAAATATGAGAATAGCATTCACATACATAAATGAAGACATGCTAAGAAGGATAATAACATTATTCATTAGACCAACCCTGGAATATGCATCAGTAGTCTGGAGTCCTCATCTCAAAAAGCACATAGACAAGATTGAAGAAGTTCAAAGGGCCGCTACAAGATGGATACCAAGCTTAAGGGACCTAAGCTACGAAGAAAGACTACATAAACTGAATTTACCAACACTACAGGAGAGAAGGAAAAGAGGTGACATGATAATGCTATATAAGTGCATATCAGGGAAGGAGAAAATAGACATAAATGATTACTTAACATATGGAGAAGTATCAGCAAGAGGACACTGCAAAAAACTGCATAAGGAGAGGTGATAAAGACGTAAGGAAATTCAGTTTCCCAAACAGAGCAATTGATCAATTGAATGCACTACCGAATGAAATAGTGTGTGCCAAAAAAATTTACAGATTTAAGGATATGTATGATAAATATGGTTTAAGACACGGGACAGTACGAGCTTGACTCATTCCTGTAAAGATACAATTAGGTAAGAACAAGTAGGTAGGTAAGAACACACACACACACACACACACACACACACACACACACACACACACACACACACACAAACAATCAGTCATTGCCTTCCGACTATTCAGTTCACCACCCACCCTTTTCATCACTCTCCATGTATACGATAGGATCATTTTGTGAATAAAGGCGAAATTGGCTGTCACCAATACCTTCATTCACATTTCCTAGTTCTTTCTTTCCGAATCAGTTCATCACCAACCCTTCCCCTTCGCCTCAATATTTTTCCATTTTCCTTGTGTGTGTGTGAGTGTGTGTGTAATTCACCGGGTCGGTCAGGATCACTTGATGGTCGTGATCGTCAGCATTTTACCCTCCCGAAAGGGAGCTGAGAGCTCATATAGTCCGATCTAAGGGCAAGGCTGTGACCTTCACACACCCACACACCCGTCCCCTTGCTCAAGGGGGACAGTAACCACCCACTTCTTCAGTGAAACTTTTCGCAACCTGAGCGAGGCGCGAACTCCCGTCTACCAGATGGCAAGCGAGAACGTTACCACTGCGCCAGAGAGCGGTGTGTGTGTATGTGTGTTTTCTTTTCCCCTTCTGTTCCTCTTTAACTCCATGCTACAGTTTTTGTGTAATTCTTGTTCGGAATTATCTCAGTGATTTTTCTTCCTTTTCATATTTCTCCTTTAGCTCTTGCTCATTTTCCTCCTATTCTGTCTACGACTATTTCGTTTCCCTTTTTACTTTTTTTTTTTCATTTTCCTTAACCTCCATCTTTATCACTGTCGTTCTTATTCTCTCTAATCTACGCTTGCTTCTTTCCCCTCTCTTGTCCTCCTTACTTTTCCGTTTCCCTCCTCTTCACCCCCAACCATTCTGTCATCCTCCACTTTCACGCTATCCTGTTATCACGTTGATACAATTAGCGCTCATAGGAGAGCATGATCGAGTGATGTCGCTTGATGAGAAGGTAGTAGGTCTAGATATAGTATGAGAGAGAGAGAGAGAGAGAGAGAGAGAGAGAGAGAGAGAGAGAGAAAGAGGGAGATTGAAGGAAAAAGATACAAAATTGCCAAGAACAGTTTATGTTGGTGAAAATAGAGAGAAATCTGTGAAAGTGGATATTAACCTTTACACCGCGGGCTTGTTTCCCAATGCGTTGCGTGTCCCGCGGGGTTATTTGGGCTCCGACAGACTCTCAAAAAATATTTGCCAAAAATCAGTTATTAGTCCTAGAATATTAAAATTATATATGCTTATGGCACATACCTTCAGCTTTCTCCTGGAATGTTTGTTGAGCCTTCGTCGGTTACCGTAGGACTTGTGGAGACCTCTGAAGTTGGGTAACGAAGTCTCCACTTTACACTTCCCGACAACCCGTAATATGATTACCACAGCCAGATATTATCACTATAAACACTATTCTATGATTATCAAGTAGTTTGGGATCCATACTCCAAAAAATAACCACTGTGAAAGCAATGAATATTACGAGCGCGTATGACCTTCCCACTTGCTCTAGTTCGCTGTTGGTATTGTGTCATTTACTATTCATAAAACCCCTCACACTTTATATTTCTATACTATATAACACTTACATATATCTGGAGTCTTTATCCATAAGTTTCCTTCAGTAGTATTAGTTTATTGTCAGTGAAGTCTTTCAATTTTTCATTCAGTAAAATACATAGAGAGCCACGGATTCACTTTCACTGTTATAACCAAGTATTTGTACTCATATTCTTATATTACTAATTGCTTACATTTCTATTTACATTTTCTATTGTATTTTCAATATTTACACTTCTATTTTACTTATACTATGTTATTCACTGTCACTTTCAGTAACATAAAACTATATTACACTGTTCAGTCATCTGTACTGTACATCAATTGCTTTCACTTGCTATTTACACATTATTTTCCTTTCCCACTTGCACTTTTAGAACTGCTTCTGGCTGTGGTAATCAAAGAAGCAGGTAACACAGAGGGGAACCTGGCACTCAGCGCACCGCCAAGAGGTGCGTTTGTGCTCAGGTGTGCGTCGGGTGGTATGTGCACACACCTGGCACCTGCGGATCGCAGCCTTCCTCTTGGTTGTGGCAGGCATTTGGACCAGTCTGTGCCGATCCATGTACGCCCTCTGGTCAAGTCTGTCGGGAAGTGTTACTGGATGGCGCCTTGGAGTTGCTGCTGTCACCCTACCATATCTTTCAAGCAGCTGCTGAACACAAGTCCTGGCGAACAACCTCAGGGAGAAGGACTTGGGTGGCTTGACCTTCGTCTTGTACAGGATGAAGGCGTTCAGCATCGTCATGTCTATGAGATGCAAAAAAACTTTCCTGTACCACCTAGTATTCTTCCTGAGGCAGTCGATCTCTCCAATCATCATGTCGGACTTGTCCACCAGCCGCATGTTGATATTGTAGTCTAAGACAACATCAGGTTTCCTCACAGGTTCGCCTCTCCTACGGTCGACCTTCCCACTGTCTGTCATTTCCCCCTTGTGTACGGTGGTGAGCATGTGCACGACCCTCTTGTCATGCCACCGTATTGCCAGCATCTTCTCAGACTTGCGTAGGTGCACGTCTCCTCGCTGTGAGGTTCCTGCCTTTGGGAATTTAGGGAAGTGGGCACGATTACTCTTGACAGTGCCGCAGGAGCCTATGCCGTGCTCTGAAAGGTATTTGGCAAGTTTCGGTGCTGTATAATAGTTGTCTGTATACAGCACATGATTCCCACCAAAATACCTTTCAAGGAGCACTTTCACTACACAGCCTGAAAAGTCAAGGGGGTGTGTTTTATCAAGATCGACAGTGCTGGCCACTGCATCATTTTTCAGATCCAAGAATTCCTCCTGCAGATCCTGTGGGTCACTATATACATCTGCTGTGAATGGATTCCTGATGAAAGGATAGCCCATCACTTGTCATGCCCACCTCGTGGAAGTAGCATTGGAACTGGTCCTGTAGTTTTTGCAAATGATCATGAATTTCAGTCTGAATGGCTTCTTTTTTTCCCTGGAATGGCATCTAGACATGAAATTTTAACAAAATTATTAAACGTCTTCGCCCCCGAGGGGCTCGGGGACGGGGATTGTTTTCACTCGGTTTCTCTGTTAGTCTGCCTGTCCGTATGTCTGTCTGTTAACAACTTTACACGAAAACTACCGGCGCGATTTTAACTAAATTACAACGATGATGGGCTATGGTCTTTCAATCACCTGATAAAATTCTGGCCCAAACCGAGTCAAGACCCAGGCTGTAAGCCAAAAAAAAAAAGGTTAAAATATATATATATATATATATATATATATATATATATATATATATATATATATATATATATATATATATATATATATATAAACACTTTGTTCTCGCCATAACTCCTTTCAGATTCGTCATATCGACATGAAACCAAAACCTAAAGATGCATCTTTCACATTTTCATCCAATAGCATGCCTCATAACATTAGAGGGGGTCACCCCACAGCTAACGATAGGGGAGTCAGTATGGGTATAAATCGTCAATTTTAACCCGATTTACTCCAAATTTGATATGTGACATCTTTGACTAGATATCCTGTTGTGTTTATACGTCAGCACTAAAATGACTGCCGGGGACGGGTTTGCCGTGCCTTGACACTGCTTCTTGCTGTCTTTGACTCTTGCACTTCAGTTCTTTTCTTTTTTTTCAAAAATAATGCCTTTCCCCTGCAGCTTAAGATTCACCTAGTTCAAAATCCCTCAAACATCCACTAGATACGCATGTTCGAGATTTGACTGTGTCAGCACATTTCGGTATTCTTTTTTTTCTTTTTCATAGAGAAATGATACCAATTCTTCTCTCAGTTCAAAGTTTTGTTGACTACTTTCCCTGGTGACAGCCACCATACTGAAGAGTAGAGCAGCAACACACCAAAATCAGAACCAATGTCCTGGTAAAATTTTTTTAATAGTCTAATATTCACAGCTGATGATTTGATGTAAGTAACCACTTTCACCAACTGCTTGACAGTTTATCAGATAATATTTTTGATGTCAGTGTTTCCCCATGAATGAAGCACAGAACTCCGATTACCACTGGAGTGCATTCCCTCAAAAAGGATTGGAAGCCCAATCTTGAGCCCAGCATGGCAGGTGCACCATCAGTGGTGACACCCACAAGATTTTTCCAATCTAGACCATGGACATGAAATAAATTGTTAACAATTTCAAACACATTGCAAGCATTTGTGGTGGTATCAAGAGTCTTGCCCCCCAAAAATCGTCTTTGAAGTCTCCTTCAACCATGTATCGTGCGAACACAGTAGCTGAGAGCACAATGAGACATCAGTCGTTTCATCCAATTGAATGGCAAACACTGAAGACCTCGTTCTTTCATCCACAACTTGATCACATATGTTCTGTGACACCTCAGTTATCCATTTTGATACCGTGTCATTGGAGACAGATACATCATTCAGCTTCTGTGCTGCTTCCTCACCAACAACAAGCCATACCATTTCTCTTTCACAGGGAGACACAAGTTGTTCTACATTCGTATGAGGCTTCTTGGCCTGTGCAACTTTGATGGCGACAGTGTAGAAGTGCACTGCATGGCTTGTCTTTTCAAAGAATTCACCTCCTGGGTCGAGATACTGTCACTTATGAGATGATAACTGCAGCTCAAAATAATCTTGATCCAGTAGCAACAAGCTGGGGTGACACTTTTCGAGATGTAGTTTGAGCTTAACTGGCTTCATTGAGTCATTCCTCAAGCCTTTGAATGAGATTACACATTGTGGAAGATCCATGCCTCCTTTTTCTTGACAAGTTGAGCCGAATGTGATGTCCTCTGAATACTGTATTTGTGTTTAACATTCCTCTGTCATTGCCATGTTTGTTTGTGAGATATTCGTCCCAGTTTCCTGGGACACGGGCAAACAGAGAGCCCGTCACAGGTGCGCACTACTTGCGCGAACTTGCTTTATCGAGGTGGAGGGTAATTCCTTACCGTAGTAAGTAATATTTTAAGTGGAGCATGGGCAACAATGCCAGCAGCGTCCCTAAAGATATCACCAGTTCGGGCTAGGGCCGAGTCGAGCTCAGACCTGAGCCTGGTGGTGGCTGGGCAGTCCAGAAGATAATGCAAAAGGGGCTCCTCACAGCTGGCCAAGCAATGTTCACACGGGTCTGGCTCCATACCCCTAATTTGCTTGTAGCAAAGAAACCCAAGACGCAATCTTCGAAGTCGGACTACAATAAAATTAGGTAGTCCTGGGGGGAGCGACAGAAGGGAATACAACGTGGCAGTAGCATACCATTTTGCAGAGCAAGAGCCCTCCGTGACCCAGAGTTGATGGTCCTCTAGGGATAGTCTTCCTATGGTGGCAGTGAGAGTGCGGATGAGGTGCGAGGGACTAGGGCGTAATGGGAATGTGATGTCTGGGAGATCGCAAGCTGAGCGCGCCGCATCATCAGCACGCTCGTTGCCACTAATTCCCACATGTCCCGGAAGCCAGTGAAGGTTAATTATTGCGCCCCTATGGACAAGGAGTGACGCAAATGTATGAATCGCTGTGAGGAGAAAGACGTTGTCATGCAGCGAGAAGGATCGTAATCTCTGAATGGAGGAAAGAGAGTCTGTGTGGATTATGACTCGATTGCGACGATGGTGGTGAGCATGGCGCAAAGCACCCAGGATGGCAGCAAGTTCCGCCTGGAAAGCGGAGATACCTGAAGAGAGTCGCCAAGCTTCCACTATTTGCCCAGAGACAAAGGCCGCTCCAGCTGCGCCATTAGGGGAAACAGAGCCATCAGTGTAGTAGATGGCTGAGTCTGGTGAGGCCAGAGCTGCCACCCTACTGAGACCCTCCTGGCGAAGGAGTGCTGGAATCAAGGAGCGGGGTTTAGCCTCCGATGGACCAAAAATATTAAAAAGGGGAGGATCCCATGGCGGTGGATCAACGTATCCAGGAAAGGGAGAGTCGGGATCTTGACAGAGGCTCGCAGCAGCTCCCAAACCATGGATGGCAGCGGCCGTGGTGCGGGCCCAGTCACGCTGAGGGGCCGGCTCGGGTGGGCGGCAGAGAAGGCGTTTTAGGAGGGCAGAGACAGGCAGGTGAGGCAGGCACTGGATCAGCTTCAGGGTGACTACTGCCGCTCGCAACACAATGCGATGGGCCAGAGACGGCAGCCCACCCTCCATACGCAGATTGACCAGTCGGGTCCAGCGTGGAGCACCCAGCATAATGCGGAGGGCATCATTCTGGATGACCTCCAGAGATCTAGCGACTGGCGGAGCAAGGCCCGTCAAGCAGATGGCGCTGTAGTCCACCAAGGATCGGACTGCGTGTATATAAAAAGTCCGTAGGACGGAATATGATGCCCCAAACTCCGCCTGGACAGATAGCGGAGAGCAGCCATGCGGGTGGATGCACGCTCCCTCAGGTACCGAACATGGCAGGCAAAGTTGAGACCCGTGTCAAGCCAGACCCCCAAGTACCGATGTGCAGTGACCATGGAGAGCTGATGGCCACCGAGTAGCAGTGGAAAGTCTGGGGGGCGGAGTCCAAATGGCAGGCACTTGGTCTTCAGGATGTTAATTTTTAGGCCTAACTCGGCACACTTGGCATGGAGCCGAGAAAGGGCCAAGTCTGCCTGTCGAAAACAATCCCGTCTAGTAAAAATGAGGGCAAGATCGTCTGCATAACAGAGGAGGGTGACGCCAGGCCCATAATCGATGGTTAAGAGCCCCTCCATAAGGATATTAAACAGGAGGGGGCTTAGTACGCTCCCCTGGGGCGTGCCATTAAAATGTGTGCAAAAGTGTGAGAGGTGCCCCTGGAATCTGACCCCTGCAGAGCGATCCGCAAAGAAGTCCCTGATCCAGGATAAAAGCCTGCCTCCCACACCCCTGTCTGCAAGGGCAGCCAAAATAACCGTAGGGCTGGCTAGTTCAAAAGCCTTTTCCAGGTCGAGGAAGACGGCCATCCCCTTTCCCCCTCTCAGTTCCCCAAGGAAAGACGCGAGGCAGTGAGTGGCACTCCTACCATGGTGGTATGCGAAGATCCTTGGGTGCAGTGGTCCCAGCCGCCAAGCGAGACGAGCCCGCACAACCCTCTCAGCCGTTTTAGCGATACAGCTAAGGAGGGAGATGGGGCGCATGGCGGTAGGATCATGAGGCTTGGGAATCGGGTGAATAACAGCCGCCTTCCACGACCTTGGCAGACGCCCCTCAGACCACGAGAGGTTGATCAGATCAACTAGGCGCTCGCTGCCGCTATCCCCAGCGTGTGACAGGAGTGAATATGTGATTCCGTCCAGTCCAGGCGCAGAGTCTCCCCTGTGGTGCAGTGCTTTTAGGACCTCCCCGCTGGTGATGGGACAATCAGCTGGGTCTGGCCTATCACAGGCAGCCTGAACTGCCGTGGCACGAGCGGTGCATAGCTGAGCCTGCAGGATCTGGACGGATTGCGGGAGATTGCTTGAAGCAGAGCGATCCGCGAAGTGCTGAGCGAGGCGGCTGGCCTCTGCGGCAGGATCAGGATGCGAGGGCGGCCGAGGAGGACGTGGATCGGAGATGGACCTGATTCTCCTCCACATCTCCCTGAGTGTGGAGTGAGCATCTAGGGTACGACACCATCCAATCCACGCCTCCTCATTGAGGCGGCGTTTCTCTGTGGTGACGTGTCGCGTGACAGCCACCAGGTACCGACGGTGTGGCGATGTGCGACGCCGTCGGTACTGCCTACGTGCCGCATTTAGCCGCCGGTTCAATTCCTTGACCCTGTCGCAGTAAATCCAGCCGTCCCGATAGCACCTCGCGGACCGACTCTGCAGGGGGATAGCAAGAGAGGCAGCCTGTGAATAAATACTCGCCACCTGTTCTGCTCGGCTCTCGAGGTCTGAGGCGGGAGGAGATGCAGCAAAGGCCCCAGCTAAGGCCTGTGCAAAAGCCGCCCAGTCGGCCCTACGGAAGTCCCACCGCAAAGGAGGGGGCGGCGTCGGTGGGAGTGGAGCAGTTGGCAAAGTGACCTCTAGGGCAAAATGATCACTGGCGAGGTGTCGGTGCAGCGACCATGTTGCCGAGCCCGCAAGGGGGGAGGACACAAACGCCAAGTCCAGGCGCCCCCGTCAATGTGTGTGGCCTCGGTGGTGTCGTTTAGTAGGGAAACATCACCCACCTCCTCCAGTATTAAAGAGATGTGTCGTCCTGCATCGTTGGGCCGAAGAGGCGAAGAGAGCAGGGCGTGGTGGGCATTGAAGTCGCCCCCAATGTACACAGCTCCCCTGGCAGCTTGGGAGAAAAGTTCCCCCAACTCCAGGGTGCTCCTCTGGCTCCGGTATACATTGTACACCGTCAGGGGCGACGTCGCCAGATGGAGAACCACGCCCTGAACCTCCACATCAGGTCCACAGAAAGGAGGGGGCTCACAATCCGTGCACGCGATGTGGTCCCCGGACCAGAACGGCACATCCCCGTGTAACGCCACGAATATACGGGAGGAGATGGGTGATGTATCCCGAGAGATGGAAAGTGGAATTGCCTGAGAGCAAGGTCTCCTGCAGGAGAATGACATCAGGGCGGTCCTTGGCGGCCGCTTCCTGCAAAAGGGGAGCTTGCTCCGTGCTCCCAAGCAATTCCACTGGAGGAGCCTGAGAGAGCGGTCTACTGGCCGTCCGGCGACAGTTGCGGGCGGTCGTTCTCCTGCAGCAGTGGTGAGGCCCTCTCCATCACTTTGGACCCTGATGGTGTTAGGGTTTTCCCCAAATGATGACGCTGACGAGGCAGCTGTGTGGTGGAAGACAGAGCATTGGGAGGTCGTGGCTTGACCCTCTTGGACGGGCGAGCTGTCCTGTGCAGTGTGGGACGGGGTCGCCCTGCCGAACGAGCTGGGCGGCGAGGGGACAGAGGAGCACCTAGGCTCGCCATCTTCCTCTCTATTGCCCGGTCCACCAGGCGATTGGCAGCTTCGGCAAGAGGCTCGGTTGGGAGAGGGATGTAGAGGGTTGACGCTATTGTCTTCGCAAGGGTCAGCGCCAGCTCCGTGGCAAAGGTCCTGAGCTCCTCCGTTGTGAATGAGATCACCGGAGGAGCAGGAGCGGTTGGTGGACTGGGTGTGGAGCCTGGCACTGGTGGCGGAACAGTCAGTGGCTGGCAGGTCTCTACAGGTGGAAGTGCTGGCGAGACAGGTGGCTGCTGGCGGTGGACTTCTGCTGTGGTCTGGACCACAGTCAGAGCTGAGGGCAATGGAGGGAACTCCTGGTCGCTGAGAGGTGGTGGGCGCTGGATGAGAGGGCGGCGCTGTTGGCCCCAGATGAAAGTGCCAGGGGGAGCTGGAGTAGCGCTGGCGGCCTGGTTCTCCTGCACAAACGCTACCTGCCTCTCCCGACCCTGGTTCACTCGGTGAACCCTCGCGGGGCAGCTGGGGTGCCAGGCGTGGTGTCGGCCGGAGCAGTTGGGGCACTTGGCCGCAACCGGTTTTTTCTCCTTGTACCGCTGGAGGCACTCGGCCGTGTCGTGGCCGCCACTGCACATGCCGCAGATGACGGGGCGGTTGCAGTTGGCATGGTGGTGCCCGTAGCGCTGGCAGCGGTAGCAACGGAGAGGCTCCGGGGTGAAGGGGCGAAGGTGATATGTTCCCCAGTTCCCTAGGTCGATGGACGGGATCAGAGGACCCCGCAGGGTAACAACGACCTGACGAGTCTCTTCCCGGGTCCGCGTTTTCTGGCAGCGGGTCGCCTCTTCGACCTGAGGGTGGTGAAGGAGGATCTCCAAAGGCATTCTCAAGGGGTAGCCCATGACAACTGCCTTCGTCGACTGTTGGCCGGGCGTCAGCTCGACTAGTTTCACAGGGCAGGCCTCGTCCTGCATAGCTGATCTCAAGAGGTCGTAGGCTCCCTCGTCCTTCGGCACCAACACCGAGCTGCCATCTCGACCTATCAGGTTGGAGCAGCGTAGCCCTGGCAGGTGACGCTCTAGTGCAGCCACGGCGTCGTAGCTCGTCGCATGGCCGTCCTGTACCGGCACACGGAAAGCTGGAAATGCAGAGCGGGGAGGCGGACGCACAGCTACGGACACGGAGGGACGGGCAGCAGAGGGATCCCTGAGGGGAGGCCCAGTGCGTACTGCCGGAGAAGGGCCGTTTCCCTGGCGAGCACGCCTCGATCCCTTCCGTACCACGGGGGTGAAACCCTCATCTAGATGCAGAGCGGGATCTGCAGAGGGGGAGAGCTGAGTCGCAGCAGGAGCCTCCGAAGTGCCCCTGGTGGAAGAGAGAGATGGTGGAGCAGGTGCAACCTCCTCCATAGCCTCATGTCGGCGGGCTGCCTTAGCCGAGCGGGTAGAGTCACCTCGCGAGCGAGGTACCACTCCCGTAGATTTAGGTGTGGAGGGGTTTGCACAAGCTGCCTCGTGAGCTGATGAGCGAGAGCTCGAGTCCGAGCAGTGACGCTCTCTCTTCGTGCCTGTGGCAGGGCACGGGATGGAGGGCCTCGAATGAGGAAGCGGGAGGCGGGAATGCCCGTGGGGCCTAGGGATGCTGGATCCCTTCATGGTGCTCACCGGAGCAGGCCAAAAAACTCAGTCAAAACACACACACCCACACACATACACCTCACGCACACAACCACTCAAAAATCACAAGCAAACAAAATACAGAAAAAGAGGCCAGGTCCCTACAGTGACGGGCAACCTATGCTCCCCGCCCTCTAAAGGGCGATGGGAGGCCCCGCCACTGCCCCTTTCGGGTCTTCCCTACTCTAACAGAGCCGCCCTCACCGCCTCCTATAACCAGGCCCTAATGGCCCCCCTTCATGGAAGTGCCCTAACGGCACCCCTTCAGGGTTCGGCGTCGTACTACGGTGAGGTACACTAACGGCAGGCCAAAAAAAAAAAAAAAAAAAAAAAAAAAAAAAACACCCACACACTCAGTCACAAACACACACACACTCCCACTCACACCCAGGCAATCTGAGACTAAGTCACAGAAAAAACCTGGAAAGCAAAAGAAAAGCTTCCTCAGTGCCAGAGACTAAGTCTAAACTGGCAAAAAACGAGGCAAAACAGGCGAAAATCGTCAAGAGTGAATGAAACAGTGTTCACACCTCGAGCGAAATCGGCCAGACCTCCTCACCCGACAGAGTCAGAGCTAGGAGTCCGTCATTGCCATGATTCTGGATCTGTAGTTAGGCATAACACATATTTTTAGGGGGGAAACAAATTAAATCTATTAAAACCAGTAAAACTCCTTTGTCGGCGAGGTACGAGAGAGGCCATTTGAATCTGAAAGCACTGAGATGTCGCCTTACACTCCAAGGATGCCTAGACTATATTGATGACTATCTACCTACCAAGTTTCATGCCTTTACAACAAACTGTGTGGTCTGTGGCCCTCTTTTGAATATGTTCGACATGCTGCATTTGGCGCGTGTCACGTGCCACGCGCACTGTCTGGGTGTGATAAGACCTGTCAAAAACAAGTCTTAAAGAATTGGGTTATCACATGGTGCAAACCGCTTAGTGATCGGCCTTGTGATTGCGGAGATATAAGCTTCTCAAAAGCATTACAATCTGGCCGGGTCGTTCTGGGTTAGCATGGGCCCAGAGGGGTTAGGCTGCTCATATGAGAAAAATGTTTCTACTTGAAAGACTCGCAAGGGCTTCGCCCTTGCCCGTAACAAAACACTGCATGCACAGAACAACATAAAATAGCATTGAACATAATAAGGTAGCCCGGACCCATACAAATCTAGGCTATAATTTTTTAAACTGGAATCTAACTTTTGAGTGTGACTCACAGTAGTAAACAAAGCTCTGGGACAGTTTGGAAAATAGTTTTTAAAAAACACTTCGTTAGGTTAGGTTAGGTTAGGCGGTGCTCTGCATCCAACCACACCCACAGAAATTTTGTTGCCTAAGGATATGAACTATGGACCATTCAAAAGAATCATTATGGATCACTAGTGATCCGTTGACCGCCAGCTGAGAACCACATAAAAAAAGTTCAGTATTAAAGGGCTGGAATCAACTGCAGCGTGATACTAGAGTTTGCTCTTTCTGCAGCTGCCATGATGATTCAAAAAATGCTTCTCTCAAGAAGGTGGCCTTGTGCTTTGTAAAGATGTTAATTCAGTCATGGGAGCTCTTGTTCATGAACACAGTATGGACAAGTGGTCCTTCTTCATAACGGAAGTTAATGTCCTTCTCTACCTATTGCGCATGCTGCAAACATGAAAGCCATACGACAGCATGAAGTTACTTTTAGAGAAAAAAAAAAAAGATCAGTATCAGAAATATCAGTGGAATATCTGTGGAGGTCTAAAGGTCATTGTACTTTTATTTGGGTTGTTGCTAGGTTACACAAAATACTGTTGTTATTGATGTGAGTGAGGGAGGTGAGGCAAGTAATAATACTATATTCAGAAGGATTGGCCTAAACATACCTCACATGTTCCAGGCAAAGTAAATGTTGTGACCAGTCCACTTGTTGTCAGTGAGAAAGTGTACCTTCCTCCTTTGCTTTCAATCTTGGCCTTATGAAAATCTTGTTAAAGCGATGGATAAAATGCAAACTGGACTAACATACCTGAGATACAAGTTTCCACGGATCAGTGATGCCAAGATTGAAGAAAGCATTTTTTTTGTTAAGATATGAGATTTATGAAGGAGGACTGAATGAAGATGAGAAAGCTGTGTGGCAGAGTTCCGATTTTAAAAGTGTTAGCACAAACTTTTTGAGAAAACACAGTGCCAAAAACTATCCTGAAGTGGTGGGTGATCTTAAGTCTTATCAAGCAGTGAGGCGAAAAATGTCATTAAAGATTCACTTTTTAGATTCCACTTGGACTTTTTTCCAGACAACCTGAGTTCGATGAGCGATGAAGACAATGAGCGTTTTCACCAAGGCATTTCTAAAATGAAACAGCGTTAGTAAGGCAACTGGAACCTCAGTATTCTGGCTGACTTCTGCTGGACTCTTAAGAAAGAGCCATCCTTGAAGCAAAAATTCCACAGAAAATTAAATAAAAGTTCTTTTTAAACTCAGAGTTATAGTTTTTAATAAGTATATAAATATGTGGGTTTTTAGAAATTAAACTGCATGTCATTCAAATGTCTTACCTCACTGAGAAATTTAACAAAAATACTTGGATTCAGCGCAAGAAGATACTATTAGAATCAGGTATTTTCATCCTTGAGACACAATTTTTTGTTTTGTTTTGATTTGTTTCCTAGTGATATTGTTTCATCTTACATCTACGTGTTCTCCTGTCGAACTCTGCATCTCCCTGTTTCCTCGTTTTCTGTATTTTTCCGTCTCTCTCTCTCTCTCTCTCTCTCTCTCTCTCTCTCTCTCTCTCTCTCTCTCTCTCTCTCTCTCTCTCTCTCTCTCTCTCTCTCTCTCTCTCTCTCTCTCTCTCTCTCTCTCTCTCTCTCTCTCTCAGTGTTTTTTACTTTCCTTCATTCTCCGTTTCATTGTGAACATTTTCCTGGGATAATTCCTTCCTCCTCCCTTTCCATTCATTTCCTTCCCTCTCACACCTTCTCCCCGTTTTCCCCTCCTCTATATCTCACTCCCTTCCCTCGTGTTCCTATTGCTTTTACCTTCGTTTTCCATTTCCTTGTCAAACTTTTTCCTGGCCAATTGTTTTCCTGTCGTGCAAAACCCCAGGCTTAGACAGCAGCGTGGATTTGGATGGGTGGCTCGCAGAATGCTTCCACTCTTTCTCGCCATGAAAGGCTCCGTTGGACTGTTAATTAACATATCTTACTGAAATTTTTCATCCCCCCCTCCCTCTATCTATCGCCCTGTTCTCTCTGTTTTTCTCTGCCTTTTCTACCCTTATCTGTCTCTGTCGATCTATTTTTCTTTCCTTCTGCAGCTGCCACTGCTACAGAGAAAACAATATCCCAACAGCACATTTCGTTGTCCTGTTGACTGTGTAATAAAAACGGTCTGTGTAACAATTTCAGTTCATAAAAGCCACGGCGGGCATAAACATGTCCACAGTGCTCAGCAACTTTTGAGTCCAACTTCCTTTTGCGCAAGGACATCCATATTACATTCTTGCCATTAACATTTTATTCCAGCATAGGAAAACCTCTTATTCGCATTGATAAATGAACACTTCATCCAAGCCCCGTTGTTCGGTTAGTCTCGTCTAATCAGAATAAATCGTCCTGTGGCAGCAAGAAGAAAATAAAGCTGACCTAGATGCAATGGTGAGGTTATCCCGTTCAGTGTGATGACATATTTCATAATTTATCCTTGCTGTCCCTAAACGATTTTATTCAGCATAAGCCCTTCAAACTGGGGGCGTCTATGTCTAATTACCAGAGTGGCATCTTACTAACTGAAACTGACTAGTGGTAACAAAAAAAAAAGTAAAAAAAGGATCTACCCACATGCTTTTCCTTTCTGTCTCTCTTTTGACGTCAATCAGGCTTCGGTCATTTTGTGCTTGTCTCTCCTGGTCTCGCTGCATCGTTTCTTGCTAAATATGTCAAGTAAAACAAGTTATTTCTCCGAATGTTAAAACAGTGTTGGATGGAATGGGCTGGCCCTCCCCTTCCCTTTCCATTGTTTCCCTTTTTAAGAGTCGTGGCTGATCCAAAAGTCCAATGGGTTTTTGACTACTTTATTGTGGACTAGATGATAACAGATGCACCTTCCCTGAGTCCTGAAGTTGAACTGAGGCGGTTGACCGGATCTCTCCCTGCTAGCTCCATAGACACAAAAAGCAAAACCTTGGCATGGTACCACGTTATCACCACACATTTTATCATGTAGGACCCTAACGAATATACATGGTTATGCAGGGCTATACCTATACAGGGTTATACATTATACATTTTTATACATGCACTAATACACTCACTAACATTTATGTTTAGTTTGTAGTATCTAGGTAATAAGAAATTATAAAAATAATTTTAGAAACATGAAACGGTGACAAGGCACAGCAAGCCGGTCCCCGGCAGTCATTTTAGTGCTAACGTATAAACACGACAGGATGTCTAGTCAAAGTTGTCACTTATATAATATGGAATAAATAAGGTGAAAATTACCTATTTTATGCCCATTTGATGTTTTAGGCCCGACCTACCTGACGTTGAGCCCCCCTTACCGTTAACTAGGGGGAGAGGGGGAGTGACCTGCCTGATGTAATGAGGCATGTTATAGGATGCAGACATGAAAGATGCACCTTTAGGTTTTGGTTTCATGTTGATATGATGAATTTGAAATGAGCTATGGCAAAGAAACGATTCTTCATCCATTCTGGGGGCCTACGGCTTGAGTCTTGGCCCAATTTAGCCTAATATTTTGTCAGGTGATCAGAAGGTCATAGCCCATCATCCCAGTAATTTTAGTCAAAATCGCACCTGTAGTTTTCGCGTAAAGTTGTTAACAGACAGACAGACACACACACACACACACACACACACACACACACACACAAAGACAAGCCGAGTGAAAACAACACCCGCCCTCTAGCCCCTCCGGAGCGGAGACGTGTAATTTCCGAATCATTTAAGAAATTACCAAATTATATGTAACAATCTTCTCCCACTGATTAAAAATTTTGACTCCTGACACAGTGGGGAAATACACAGCTAAAGAGTCCAATTACATCAAGGATGGAGAAATAACTGAGTAAAGGAATCAGGATGTGTAAGAGTGTGATGTACCTAAGTTCGTAATCATAGTCAAGTACTACAATGGGTATTTACTGAATAAAAAGATGTAATGATGCAACGTAAATAGTAGATAAATTATTAACAAAATAAGAAATATAATATTTATAATCCAAACACATGGCCATGGTAAAATAATTCAATAATACAAGGGTTAAAAAGTCATCATGGGAAAAAGTTCAAATTATCAGTAATAATAATTTATAGAAAAAATATGAGTATCAAAGTAACATCAAATGGAAATAATAATAATAACACACACACACACACACACACACACACACACACACAAATATATATATATATATATATATATATATATATATATATATATATATATATGTATAAATATGTATATATATATATATATATATATATATATATATATATATATATATATATATATATATATATATATATATATATATATATGTATATCATCATTCGGACCTCCTTTCCCACCCTAGGGCAGGTTGAGCAGTAGCAATGTTCAGAGAGGCCAAATTTGCCCACTCCAATGGGCCACGCTTCCATTCACTCATCAAATTATAATGCCAGAAGTTTAAAACAGCTCTTGGTCTCACGGTTATGTATATTCTCATATTCTGGAAGGTCAAGATTTTTTATAGAATTACTTGTTTTCTGCGAGTCACGTCCCCGGCAGCGGCACGAGTTCCCGCGTATATAATTTCATACCAGGTGGTGTGGGGCCATTTGCTGGTTCGTGACTAGCACTGTAAATGTGTGGTATGCTGGTCGTACTGAATTCTGTATTTGTATATTGCTGTGTTATTGGTGCTGTGTTGTGTTACTTATGTGCTGTATTGTGTTGCCAGTGCTGGTTTATGCTATGATGCTTCTTTGCATTGCGTATATTGACTGTGTTTATAATATGTGCTAGACTCCTTGACTATTATTGTTACCTGTGTGTATTGTGTGGGCATTTTTGTGTTACTGGTGCAATGATATGTTGCATTATTGCACTTTTCTGCTATATTGTACTATGTTGCTAGCACTGTGCTTTGGTACTGGTACTGTGTTACGTTGTTAGTGCTGCGCAGTATTGTTTTGTTGCTAATGAAGTGTTTTGTTGCTGGTGTGACGCGATGTGTTGCTGGTTCTGTGTTGCAGTCCTGGTGTTGTGTTATTTGACTGGTGTTATATTATGCTACTGGTGTTGTGTTATGTTCCTGGTGCTGTGCTGTGTTGATGTTGCTATGTTGTTTAGTACTGATGAGTGTTAACAATACGTAATGTAGTGTGAAACAGATTATTCCCTTGTCAGTGTTGCATGTTTTATGGCAGTTATACCACATCCATTCTAGTGCCAACAGTGAGTATAATAGAGGCTATGATGCGTGGCCTGCCTCTATCAGTGCATGTTTAATCGCCAGAGATTTTGTTGGAACGGAATGGAAATCTGTTATGCCAATAATAGCACAATCAATGCTTATACAAATGCTATTGCTCGGATGGTAGCATAATACTGTGCAGTTATTGGTGGCAGACTGTATGTGTACCGGCTACATATTTACAATAATCATTTGTGCGTCTTCTGAAGCCTTGCTGCATCGTCCTTGGACAATCATCCATTCTAGTGCCAACAGTGAGTATAATAGAGGCTATGATGCGTGGCCTGCCTCTATCAGTGCATGTTTAATCGCCAGAGATTTTGTTGGAACGGAATGGAAATCTGTTATGCCAATAATAGCACAATCAATGCTTATACAAATGCTATTGCTCGGATGGTAGCATAATACTGTGCAGTTATTGGTGGCAGACTGTATGTGTACCGGCTACATATTTACAAGAATCATTTGTGCGTCTTCTGAAGCCTTGCTGCATCGTCCTTGGACAATCACACTTTTCTCCTAAACTGCAGTGTTGTCTAACCTCCATCACCACCATCACCACCACCACGTGCCAACCACTGTGTTGATCCGGGATGTCCATTGGGTGAGGTTGGGTAGAGGTGGTGGTGGAGAAAAGGCTGGGCGATGGTAGAAAGTGAACGTTCGGGAGATTGAATAGAATATACTTGGAAGTTTAAGGGAGATAAGGTGATGCAAAAAGAGATACAGTGTGGAAAAAGAGATCCAGAGTGGAGGCAGGGCAAGTTGGAACTGGAGGAGAAGCGAGGTAGCTTGGTGAAGGTCATCCAGGATACAGAAGAAAAGGTAAATAAAGGAAGAGAGACAGAGTTGTGAAAGGGATGTAAGCAGAGTAGGGGTCAACAGCTTGGATTTATTATTTATTTTTATTTACAGGGGATATGACTTCTGAAGCTAAAGACTACTTGGATGTAGAGAAAATATAGGTCAATCGCCGAGGCAAGTGAGCTGATATATAGTAAGAAGCACGAGGATAAGAAAAGCACCTCATTCCTTACTTGTAGCCAAACACGGTACCACAGCACCATAAAATTTGGACTCGTTTTTAATAGTGTGGTTGGTTCATCAGACCAACTTATATTTTTCATATGTTATAAAGTTTTCTGCAATTTCAGGTTTGTTCTAGGGGATAACTGCATTTTCACTGCCAAGACTACACTCTGAGGGTAATTGTAGGCCTAACTTTTCATTTTACATGGCTATGGAGAGGATGATCACATAGGATATACCTTACCATCATTCCAAGTCTTTGTTATTGTCCGCGTTTAGCAAGGCGAGATGATATAGTTGTGTGTGTGTGTGTGTGTGTGTGTGTGTGTGTGTGTGTGTGTGTGTGTGTGTGTGTGTGTGTGTGTGTGTGTTGCCAAAATATCTCGAAAAGTTGAGGACGAAATTTCACCAAACTTTCAGGAAATAACAACCATGCGAAAATGTAAAAGGCAATTTCTCTTGGAGAGGATTTGATCAGACACGATCAAATGCAAGCCGCCGTGATTATTATTATTATTATATTTTTGTCAATATGGGTTAGCTTTTTGTGAAACGCGGCGACTGAATTCTGTAAGACTGCGAATTTCCTTCTAATTTGGTTTGTAGGTACCTCGTACCTTACCCAACAACATTTTTTGCCAGGCAATTAGCAATCGGCCATCGAATGCTTTTTCTTTCGTTTGTTCATTGAATCCACCTTTTTCATAACCTTATCTGTATTCTTTCTCCTTCTCTCCCGTATCTCATTTCTAGTCCCTGACTGGTTATGGTCTTCCCCACTTCCTCCTCCTCCGCCTCCTCCTCGTCTTACCTCCCCCTGTTTAATGAGGGACAAACAATGCCGCCAAGACTGCGTAAGAAGGACAGTCATTAGCAGAGGAATGACAATTTGTTGACATATTAATGGGATTTTCACATTTTCTCTCTCTCTCTCTCTCTCTCTCTCTCTCTCTCTCTCTCTCTCTCTCTCTCTCTCTCTCTCTCTCTCTCTCTCTCTCTCTGTCTCTCTCTCTCTGTCTGTCTGTCTGTCTGTCTGTCTGTCTCTCTCTCTCTCTCTCTCTCTCACACACACACACACACACACACACACACACACACAAACACAGTTTTGTACAGTTTAGCAATATTTTAAAGCAACTAGCTTACCACTTGAACACTGCGTGGTTATTTTCGAGTTTCAACTGGATGTTTCTTGTGAAGGAAACCGCAAGCAAATATGTAAACTTTCTGAAGTGATTTTCGATGTTGTTTCAAGCTCCTTCTCTCCTGAAGATTCCTAAGAAAATGAAAAAAATAGTAATGGAATACAACGCAAATTCATCATGGTAGTGAAGAAAATCAGCATATTTTGAGGTATTTCAGGGGTGTGGAGGAAAGATGGTGTTGTACGAAAGCCTATTCTCCACATTCGGTAAGCCTCTGAAATGGTAAACTTGTTTTGACAGTAATATGAATGTGTATTTTACAGGAGAGAGAGTAATTCCTCACAGATACATTTTGTATCGCCTGGAGAATGGAAATGAGAAAGTTCTCCGTTGACCTAACAGGAAGTAGGCCCTGTTGAGTAAACTGTCAAGAAGATAACGAGCACGTTAATCCTAAACTGTTTTGCTAATATGCTGCTGCTTTCTTTACGGAACCGTTAATCTGGATCGAGGAGTGAAAAAAAAAAAAAAAAGAAGCACAGTAAATGCTAAGTTACGGGCAACAAATGTGGCTGAATTACTTGCGGCATCACACTCACGCCAGCTTCAAAACACCCGTCATTATGTCTTCACGCCCACACACCTGCCAAGCTTAACTGAGGCCTTTGGGTTTGAGGAAAAAATTCTTGGGAGCGAAATCTTTAGATAATTTTTTGCAAATACAGCTGATTGCATGTGTTACTTTTTTTTAAGGTAGAGACTCACAGAACCCGTCTGTCTACACATTGTCACTACTTTTCTGTGGAACACTGTAATGGAAGGTTTAACTGGCGTTCTTAATCATTCATGTTATCGTAGTGGCAGCTCCAGAATAGCCTTCCAGGCTTTTCTCTTTGAGCCTTTCCATTTTCTGGCAATACAAAAAGCTCGTGGAGAACCGTACAAATGAGAAAAATATTACAGGATAAAGGCACATGGACAACTTTAAGTTGTCTACGGGAAAAATATAAAGAACAAAATTTTCCAATTCTTAGTAGAGGAAGGAGGTGGTGAGAGGCAGGAAGTTATTAGCAGAAGTTGGACAAGCATTGCTGGTTGAGGGAGTGACTCAAGAAGTATGTAAGAGGCTGGCAGGAAACGAGGCATGCAGGCAGCTCAACAGGCAGGAGAGAAAGGTGGGAAAAGAGATCAATTGGCAGGCAGACAGACAAGAAAGAAGTTAAACAAGTAGAGTAATGACAGCTATGATGGTGAAGAAAGGCGGGGAAGCAGGGAGGGAGAAGAGGACACAAGTAGACAGGGAAATGAGAAACATGCAGACAAAGAGGACTGTAGCCTCGCTGATCAGAAACCAGGAATGCAGGTAGGCAAAAAGAAAAGGGACATATTGGCAGACAAGTAGGATGGGAGACTCGCAGTTCAGAACGCAGGCAGAGACGCAACATTCATGTTGGTAGATATGGAGGAAGGCAGGAGAAGTGAGAGGGCGGGACATGCATAAGGGCAAAAAGTGTGTCAGATCGAAAGGCAAGGAGGCAAGGAAGCAGACTGACAAGCAGGGTAATGAGTCCTGTAAGAAGGCAGACTGGAAAGGAGTCAACAAGGAAGACAATGGCTGAGAGAAGAGAGAAATCTGGACAGTAAAGTGAAAGACAGACATGTAGGTACGCACGTAGGAAAGAGACATGTAGGCAATAGGTAGGCAAACATGGGAGGAGGAAACTAGTCTATGTACAGTGTCAAATGAAGACAGATAAGCACTTGAACAGGTAGGTGCGTTTATAAAGAGATGTTTAGGTAAGTCGGCAGAAGATAATTATGAGCAGGTAGGTAGGTATATAAAGAGATGTTTGGGTAAGTCGGCAGAAGATATGAGCAGGTAGATAGGTATATAAAGATATGTTTAGGTAAGTCGGCAGAAGAATTTACACTATCGATTTTATTCATTGCAGAAAGACTCACCGTAATGACTAACATTACTACTTTCAGAGCATAATATATTTTATTCACGCGGTCGCCAGAATATTTTATTCATTATAAGAGAGACTTTGCTTAGTTAAAGGTTTAAGAGGGAAGGAAGACAAGTAATAAAAAAAATCGAGTGGACAGGGAGGAAACAAACCTATATATTCCACTTTTGGATTTTTTTCTAATTCTGTCACGCCATTATTTCTTTAACCCCTTAACCACGGGGCGTCACTTTCGTGACACTCGGGCGCAATGGATCATACCGCGGGGCGTCACTTTTGTGATTCTGTGTTATTTTGAATTATCCCGGGCTTTCAAGTGGTGGCTTGTATCATCTATCAGTACTGCCAATGTCCAACACTAGTCAGCACTCCAAATCTCATCTGTACTCCCATCCATTGTTGACATTTTAGCCATTTTCCCCCGTTCCTGACTCCCCTCCCTACCTCCCCTCCATTACCCTCTCCATGACTGATATCGAGTTGAGAACCACTGATATAGATGAAGTGTAAGATAATAATAATGATAATAATAATAATTTAAAAAGGAGCTATACACACTAGCTGTTAACACTGTGGCACCTACAAGCAGATTGACTTGGAGGCCCTACACAGAAACTAGGCTCATATCTGAACAGGTCTAAACATGTTTGCATACAGCATTACGAAATCTTTTCCCTAAAGGAATTAATTTTATTAATTTTACACAAAATTCTGTTTAATATTTTAAAAAATATAATGTTACATCCTCGTCCCTCACTGCCACAGGCTCCAACAGCAGTATTCCAGTATAGGAAGGATGTTGCCCAGTGAGATGTTCTTCCTGTGGTCAGCCTTAAAGTGTACAGCACACAAGATCAACTGAGGTGAAATAAACACCGGCTCCTTAAAGTTCACTGTCTTTATTTTCCAAGTAATTCCACTTAATGCTTTCCAACTTCACAGTTCTCATAAGCACTGGAGGTGTACAAGCTTTCCTAACTGCTATTACACTTAATGCTTGACAACACTTCACTGTTGTTACAAGTTCTGATCATATACAACCTTCAATAAACACTTCACTGATTTCACAAGTACCGAAAATAATCTTCACTAACTGTAGTTACACTTAATGCTTGCCAGCAACACTTCACAAATTTCACTAACAGCACTGAACTACACTCAAACTGAACTGAAAACTGACTGAACTTCACTCAAACTGAACTGAAAGCTGACTAAACATCAAATAGTCTACCCCATCTTTATATAAACTTGCATTATTCAAGAAACTTCTACATTTTTCCATATTTTTGGTGTATTCTAGAGAGAGAGAGAGAGCACAGTTACCAAATCAGAGACAACCCAAAATATGCCAGTTTTCGTACATTACATAAAACTCTAAATCATTTACCATACGAACTTAAATTACATAATTTAACAAGCAATCGCTTAAACAAAACATTATAAAGAAAAAGAGCAGAAAAATTAATGCATAACTGACGAAATAACTTCGCTCACAAACAGCAGGCAACTGGCAACTATGACTCTTACCCGAACCTACGGTAAATATCAAGGAACGTAGAGAAACACCTCGGCACCTAACTGGCAAATCTCACTTCTTAACACTACCCCCTCCCTAGTTCTTTGACGTCCCGACAAAGCTACACAGTATACACAAACATAAACCTTAATCCTAATGAAACATCTAACTATACACAAAATAATCCTTCAATTTATCAGGTCTTCTGTGCCACTTCTGACGACGTCCTTGTTCCTCCACACAGTCCACTCCTTCTGGAAGGTCTTGGTCCTCTTCCTGATTCACTTCTTCCCTGGGGAAACCCTCACCATCCTCTTGCACTTCAGCTCCTTGGTCCTTCTCAACATCCTCTGCCACGGGTGAGCACAATTCCTCGGAGACGTCCCGGCTGTACTGTCCTGGCCATGGTACTGCCACAGGCGGTTCATGTGTACCACCTTTGGGTGAGACTTCTTGCCTCCCCGAATCCGATACGTTACATCTGATAGGTGGTCCAACTTGGTGTAAGGCCCATCCCATGGCCTCTGCAGCTTTTGTGACTGTCCCTTCTTACGCTGAGGATTGTATAACCAAACTTGGTCACCATCCTTGAAGGTCAGTTCACTTGCCTTGGCATCATACTTGCACTTCATCACTTCTCATGAAAACTTGAGGGCTCCTTACTCTTGATGATGTACCTCAGCCAGCCTTTCCTGAAAGTGCTTCGCATAGCCGGTGGTGTCTGTAGGCAGCTCTTCACCAGGTGGTCTTCCCATTAACAAGTCAACAGGTAAGCATAACTCATGGCCCAACATCAGTTTTGCAGGGGCGTAGCCAGTAGACTTATGGGACGCAGACCGATATGCCATCAACAATGCAGGTAATTTCTGGTCCCATTCTGTTTGTCCATCTATGCAGTACTTGGCCAGTTCTTGTCCTAGGGTCCAGTTGAATTTCTCCACCATCTCGTCTGATTGTGGTCTTAGGGAGGCCATCCTGGTCTTCTTGATCCCCAATAACTTGCAGCACTCATGGAACACAGACTTGAAGTTTCTACCCTGGTCTGAATGTAGCTCTTGTGGCATCCCAAAATGACAGAAAAACTGATCAACCAACACCTGAGCAACAGTTGCGCCTCTTGATCATGAATAGCATAGGCTTCTGGCCACTTTGTGAGGTAGTCTATAGCGACTCATATATATACTGGTTTCCTCTCTCAATGGTTGGCAAAAGTCCAATAATGTCCACCGCAACACTTTCAATTGGTGCACCCACTTGGTACAGCTGGAGAGGGGCGTAACCACATTTCTTGCATCCCTTCTTGGCACAGTACACATCACAGGCCCGACACCACTCTTCAACATCCTGACACATGCCAATCCAGTAGAACCTCTGTCACAGCCAGCTTAGAGCTTTCTTCATTCTCAGGTACCCACTAGTGATCTGGTTATGGGACTCATCCAAGATCTCGGACCTCATCTTCTTCGGAACCACCAATTGCCAATACTTGCTGAGGCCATCGGGTGTCTCCCATTAACGCTCCAGTAGTCTGTTGTTCAAACAAAAAAGTCCCATTGACTCCAGTAGCTCTTGGTTGCAGGGCATAACCTGGAAACTTCTTCCCAAGATGGTCGCACTGTAGTCTGCTGGAGCCACTCTAGCACTGGTTGTAAATCTGCATCCTCCATCTGCATCCTCTTCAGGTCTTCATCTGATGCTGGCCCTGTCACTACAGTACGGCTGCATTTCTCCATATAACCTTCCTTTTTACTACACTGCCGGCACTCCGAATCACAAGGCCGATGACTCAGGCTGTCAGCATTGCGATGTACCCGCCCAGGACGGTGTTGCACCTCATAATTGTGCTGGTCTAGCTTCCTGAGCTGGTGTGCCAGTTGTCCTTCCAGATTCTTTAGCGTTTTCAGCCACTTGAGTGCTGCATGGTCCATCCTGATGATGAAGTTTGACCCATACAGGGAGGGATGGGAGAAATCAAGGCTCTTCATCACTGCCAAGAGCTCCTTATGGGTCACACAGTAGTTCCGCTCTAGTGGGTTGAGCTTCTCGCTGTAATATGCAACCACATACTCCTTGTCATCCTTCTTCTGTGACAGGACTCCACCAATACCGTGGTCACTGGCATCACAGTCCAAGATAAATGGCTGATTCTGGCCTGGGTACGACAATACTGGAAAGTTTGCCAATGCATGCTTGAGTTTGTCGAAGGCTTTCTGAGTCTCTGCTGTCCACGGAAACTTCTGCCTTTTCCCCAACAGCTTGTGAAGGGGTGCAGCTATTGTTGCAAAGTCTTTGACAAAACGCCGATAGTAGGTGCACAAGCCCAGGAAACTCCGTAGCTCTCTCACGCAACTTGGAACTGGCCAGTTTTCCACAGCTGCCACCTTCTCTGGGTCGGTATGGATGCCGCTTTCAACTACAATGTGTCCCAGGTACTTTACTTCCTTCTGAAACAAGTAGCATATCCTGGGGTTTAGCTTAAGGTGCACTGCGCAGATCCTGTTCAACACCTCCGACAATCTCTCCAGTTCCTGGTCGAAAGTCTGTCCAAACACAATTACATCATCCAGATAGATCAGAGCTGTCTGCCAGTGCAGGCCTTCAAGTATGTGGTCCATGAGGCATTCAAAAGTAGCTGGGGGATTGCATAGGCCAAATGACATCACTTTAAACTGCCATAAACCTCGCCCGTAGGAAAAGGCTGTCTTCTCTTTGTCCTTCTCTGCAACCTTGACCTGGTGGTATCCTGCCTTCAAGTCTAGGGTGGAGAACCATTTAGCATCTGACAGAGCATCCAGGATGTTATCAATTCTTGGCAAGGGGTATGCATCCTTCACTGTGACTTCATTCAGGGCTCAGTAGTCTATACAGCACCTTACTGAGCCATCATTTTTCCTCACCAGAAACACTGCTGATGCCCAAGGACTACTGGACTTTTCTATTACTCCTTGACTATGGAGATTCTCCATCACCTTCTCCATTTCTTGCCATTGGGTTGGCGCCATCCTCCGTGCTGGCTGTTTAATCGGGTGGTGATCCCTTGTGTCTATACTATGCTCCACCAGATCAGTGCACCCCAGGTCTGGGTCTCCCGTGGAAAAGACATCAACATATTCCGTCAGCAGCTGGCTCAACTTTAGCACTTGTGAACCATCCAGGCATTGGCAACTCCTAGAGAAGAGGTCTTATAGGTGGTCTGGCATGTACCCATCTTCCTTGACTATGCTCCTTTGACAGGCCTTCCACCGATGCCACTCAGGGTCCACAGTCTGGCACAGTCCCACAATATCTTCTTCGTTGATCTTCTGTGGCTCATGGAAGAAATTGGCCACCACAACCGGCACTTCATCTGCACCTATTTTCACCAGCGTTCTCCACCATCACCCCGGTCTTCGTCTTGCACCGTACATCAGGCTCCATTACCCCTATACAGTTTCAAAAGAGCCACTCACCTTACACTGGGGCAACAATTCTGATTTTGGGAGTATCACTGTAGTATGGAGCACCCTCACCTCGCCATCAGAACTGGTACGTTTCACTGCTGTGATGGGAACCGACCTTCCCCAAACCTTCATCTTCATGGAGCAGAAGTTCAGCTCACATCCCATGGACATAAGGTAGTCCAAACCCAAAAGGCAAGGATCCTGCATGTTAGCCACATAGACTGGTAGAGTAGCCTCTTACCCTGCCACTTCAATCCGGACATCCAGGGGTCCCCTCAGTTCCCCACAATGCCCAGTTATGCCCCACAGTTATTCTGATGACTCAGGCAGATATCAATGATGTAACACATCAGGCCTCACAAAAGTCTGCTCTGAGGCCGAATCAATCACAGGGAACACTTCTTTCCATCTATCCTTCCGTCTGTTCGCACACTATTGATTGCTGACCTCTTGCATTTTCTCGGTGGTGGGACTACTTGGGAAGAGCTGGCTGGTGGTTGCCCCTTCACACCAGCCTCCACTAATTTCCCACTTCTTGGTGGTCTTCTGCAACCTTCTTCTCTCATCCTTTTTCTTCTTCGGACACTCGGAACTGAAGTGTCCCACCTCACTACATGTCCAACAAGCTTTTGTTACAGCTGAAGATTTCCTTAAACTTCTCTCTTCTTGCTCCTTCTTCCATTTGTGACAATCCTCCTTCTTGTGCCCTGACTTCCCACAGAACCAGCAGCCTCCTCCGGTCTTCTCCTGTTCCCTCCTCCACTTGTAGCAGTCCTCTTTTCTGTGTCCTGGCTTTTCACAGTACCATCAACTTCCCTCAAATTTTTCCTTTCCACATACCTGTCCCTCTCTTGCCTTGAATCCTGCACTACAACCTGCCTGAAAGGTGGATGTACTGGACCTGACATAGGACTCAAATTCTGGAGCCTTGGCTAGTGCTTCTTGCATGCTTCTTGGTTGTGCCTGCTTCACTTGCACTTTCAACTCTGCACTATCAAGAACATCGATGAACTGGTCCCTCAGTAGAATAGCCAACAGATTAGGTGCTGCTCCAGGGTATGCTTTGTATGCCATACTCTCCAGGTCATGAGCAAGCTGCTGTAGGGATTCTCCTTGAGCCCGTACACATCTCTGGAATCTTACTCTGTAAACCTCAGTCTGGTACATGGTTCCATATGTGTGTTCCAGCACTTCTACTAAGGACTGATAACTGTTCCTTTCCATGACTGACATCTGGCCAAGAATTTCCATTGCAGCACCCGTTAGACTACCAGCAAGCTGCACTGCCTTCTGCCTATCATCCCAACCATTCTGATCCGCAAGGAACTCAGACTGTGCACGGTAAGCTTCCCAAGATACTCTACCATCAAATTCCTGAGGTTTCTTTTTAACTGTACCCCCATTATAGCCATGCACTTCACTGGTTTGGGGCCTAAAAACTGGGGCATGATAATTAAGGCCAGGACTTAAATCTCCTACATTCTGATTATTCAGCTCTGTAATGCTACCTTTAGATGTTTGGGATCCGTCAAGATTCACCATACGCTGTCCATTCCATTCATATGCTCACTGTACACTAACCTGAGGCTCAGTAGTGCAATATTTCTCTGCAGCCTCAAATTTTTTCACTAATTATCTTCACATGGTCAACTGCATGCTTTAACTGGTAATCTACATCTGTGGAGTAGACTGTAGCACCAGTCAAACAGGGCAGTACTCCCGAGGTGGATGGCCAGCTGGTGATAGGGAGAGCTGGAGCTCCCGTTTCACCAGCCCTCAGGACTTGATCCTGACCATCTCCCTTTGCTGAACATATATATTCAGTGCATTCAATTACACAGAGAGTAGGCCAGCATGCTCTCATAATACCTCTACCTTCAACTGTCTACACAACACTACATGCACGTAACTTATCACACCTTTTATTCACGTCTTTAGTAATGGCCGCTGCAATCTTACTATCAAATGAGGTGGTACCTCGGTTTGCCACCACCAGCAGGGTAGGACTGCTGGCACAGGGTCATCCCGGTCGCCATCAAGCGACTGTGCCGGCAGCGACTGTTGCTATTTCCGGGAATGCTCGTCAACGAAGAAGTGGAAGTGCGGCCTTATTCTTCATCAATATCCGCGTCCTTACCACAAATTTAAACTCAGTTCATTTTTTCCTTCAGTTCCTATCCCCTTTGGCCCTTTTCCTCACAGAACCACAAAGTTCACCCTCTACTGATATATCCCCATTTTGTTTTCTTGGTTACCATCTCCTTACAAACTTCCATAAGAACGGCGTCACCTGTTGTTATATCAAATCCCAATATGCAATTGACACTGTTTTAAACTTCACTTCACCCAATTTTGATTACTCATTATATAAAATAAATTGTAAAAATATTACCAAATATATTTGTGTAGTTTATTGCTCCCCCAATGCTTCTTCGGAACCCAGTGTATTAGATTCCATTTCCACACAGTTGAGTAACCTTAACCTTGACCTTAGCACTGAAATTACCATTTTGGGTGATTTAATATACATAACAGTGAATGGTTATTGCATTCTACCAGGACTGACGACACTGGTCTAGAGTGCAAGCTGTTTGCAGTATCGTTTAATCTCACCCAGCTGGTAATGCAACCAACCACCCCATCTCTTGGATATATTCTTGACAAATAATCCAGATCAATACAGGATAAAGATACTGTCACCACTTGGATCCTCTGACCACAATCTCATCAAAGCCTCATTAGTTAACCCCCCCCCACACCTCCTCGTTCTGAACCTGATAGGGCAAACTGGGATGGATTTAGAAATTATCTTGCTGACATTCCATGGCAGTCGTTCTTGTCTAGTGATCTCAATTCTACCCAGTCCCACATTTGTGACTTAAAACTAGCTGGTATTGATTTATTCATACCAAGTCATCAGTTCACTAAAAGATCGAACTTTCCAAAATGGTTTGATGGCAACTGTGCCAGAGCAACAGCCCAAAAGTCATTAGCATATAACTCTTACTTAAAATCAAAAACATCTGAATCACTCTCTCAATTTAAAATTGTTAGAAATCATGCAAAAGCTGTATTAAATCTAGCTAAATCAAACGTTATTCAAAAGCAAGCATCAAAACTACTTAACAACCCTAATGACAATAGAATATTCTAGTCAACTCTTAATTCTTTCAATAATAACTTTAACAAGTCATCTTCCATTCCCCCACTAAAATTATCAGATGGCAACATTTCAAATGACATGCGTGGGAAAGAGGATATTTTGCCAGTACATTTGCCAGAAACTCTACCATAAACGATACCAGCCAGAAAGTCCCAGTACTAGAACTTGACTCTCCCGAAATTGCCCCACTTAGTAAACAGACAAGATATGTAAAATCCATCCTAGACAATTTACCTACCAACAAAGCTCCAGGCCCAGATGGAATTCCGCCAATTGTTTTGAAAAAGTGTTCCCCTGAACTTGCCTCTGTCCTAGCTAAATTATTCAGACTATGCATACGTACTTCTTTATTCCCAAATTCATGGAAAGAAGCCAATATCCACCCAATTCCGAAGAAAGGAAGTTCCCCTGACCCCTCTGCTTACAGACCAATTGCTGTCACATCTTCTCTTGGTAAGGTATTTGAAACTTTAATTAATAAGCAGATTGTTAAACATCTTGATAGACAATATGGTTTTTGCCACGAAAGATCCACCATTGACATACTCAATCTCATAACTCATACTACCCATCAATCAATTGATCTACATGGAGAAACTCATGCAGTAGCTCTTGATATTTCTAAAGCTTTCGACAGGGTATGGTACCGTTCCCTACTGTCCAAACCTCCTTGATATAGACTAACGTCCTTTGTTCCTTTGATTTCTTCATATCTTGGTGACAGGTAAATAAGAGTAAAAGTAGATGATGCATATTCCAATTTCCACTCAATGAACGCCAGTGTGCCGCAGGGATCAGTTCTGGTGCCAACCCTATTCCTGGTTCATATTAATGATCCCTTATCTGTCACCCACAATCCCATCCACTCACACGCAGATGACTCAACACTACATAGTTCATTCACACTCAGACACCCATTTACAAAGTCTAATATCTCTACCTATCAACTCAGTACAGCCATCTCCATAAATCAAGACCTATCTACGATCAGTGAATGGGGACAAAACAACCTTGTCTCTTTTAATGCTAGTAAAACTAAATATATACAGTTTACTAATAGACAGATATTGCTAGATTCATACATTACCTTCAGTGTTACTAATACTCCCATCTCCAAAAGTATTGAAATTCTTGGCGTCTCAATTAACTATGCCCTCAGCTGGACCTCTCATGTCAGATCACTTGCTAAAACTGCCTCAGAGAAACTTGGACTATTGTACAGAGTCCGTAACTTCTTCACTGATGAGCAGTTAGCTATAATTTAAAAGAGTCATGTGCTCTCTCAGCTTGAATATTGCTCACCCTTGTAGAATGGATGTGGAGAGGTTGCATTAAAACAACTAGACAAAATTCAGACCAAAGCTGGTAGAATTATTAACAAATCTGCCATTACAAATAAACTACCTCCCGTGCAAGTAAGAAGGAATGTTGCCTCCTTTGCATTATTTTACAGATATTTATATGGCAAATGTTCAGACGAAGTTGCGTCCATGGTGACACCACTCCATGCCTTCCTTCATCTACACAGGCATCTGGTAGTGCTCATGACTGGAATGTCACTCAGCCATATTGCAGAATTCTTTCATTCCCTGAACTGCATATCTCTGGAACTCGATTCCGCAGAGTTGTTTCCCTCCAAATTTCAACTCACAGCTGTTCAAGTCTAACTGTTACAGATATTTTATGAACAGAGGACACCAGTAATCTGGTGTATGGATTATTTTTTTTATTCATTTGTTTTTCCTTCCTTCGTTCTGTTACTGAAAAAAAAAAAAAAAAAACTACTGTCTGCATTCCATTACTATTCCCTCATTAATCTTCAGCTGGTTGTCCACATGCTGTTTGCACTCCATCCCTGTTTCCTCACTAAATGACTTCAACTGGTCGTCTACCTGCTGTTTGCACTCAGTCACATTAATGTTTACCTCATACTTCTGCTGCTGTAGCTCAATGTATACCTCCTCCTTCAATTGTTCCTGTTCTTCCTTCATTTCCCCGATGAAGGCATCCAGCTGTCCTTGCATCTTCAGTTGTAATTCCCTCTGTTGCTCCTGTAATGCCTCTTGAAGTTGTTGATAATGTTCTTTTTGTTCTTCCTGTTGTGCCTATAGTTGTTCAATCTGTGCTTGCAATTGTTCTTTGATTTCATTCCTTAGCTCTTTCTGGTTTTCACTTTGGGTCTGTAGTCCTTCATGCTGTGCTTGTAGTTGGACACTTTGTGCTTGTAATTGTTCTTTGAGTTCTTTCTTCTCTGCCTGTAATTGTTCTTGTAACAGTTCTTTAAATTCGTTTATGAGCTCTTTATCTTGTGCCTGTATTAGCTTCACGATTGTCGCCAGAGAAATTTCCTCCTCCTGCCCAGCTCAAGACCTTGTCTTAACACCTTCTGCTTCCATGTCGAAAGTTAGTCTCACTGCAGCACTGAAATTATCCCTCTCCTGACACCAGTGTTACGAAATCGTCCCACACTGCCACAGGCTCCAACGGCAGTAGTCCAGTATAGGAGGACATTGCCCAGTGAGTTGTTTTTCCTATGGTCAGCCTTAAGGTGTACAGCACACAAGGTCAGCTGAGGTGAAATAAATACCGGCTCCTTAAAGTTCACTGTCTTTATTTTCCAAGTAATTCCACTTAATGCTTTCCAACTTCCCTGTTCTCACAAGCACTGGAGCTATACAAGCTTTCCTAACTGCTATTACACTTAATACTTGACAACACTTCACTGTTATTACAAGTTATGATGATATACAAACTTCAATAAACACTTTACTGTTTTCACAAGTACCGAAAATAATCTTCACTAACTGTACTTACACTTAATGCTTGCCAGCAACACTTCACAAATTTCACTAACAGCACTGAACTACACTCAAACTGAACTGAAAACCGACTGAACTTCACTCAAACTGAACTGAAAGCTGATTAAACTTCAAATAGTCTCAACTCCATCTTCATATAAACTTGCATTATTCAAGAAACTTCTGTATTTTTCCATATTTCTGGTGTATTCTAGAGAGTAAGAGCACAGTTACCAACTCAGAGACAACCCAAAACATGCCAGTTTTCGTACGTTAATCTCTAAATCATTTACCATACGAACTTAAATTACGTAATTTAATAAGCAATCGCTTAAACAAAGCATTATAAAGAAAAAGTGCAGAAAAATTAATGGATAACTGACGCTCACAAACAGCAGGCAAACTGGCAACTATGACTCTTACCCGAACCTACGGTAAATATCGGGGAACGTCGAGAAACATCGCAGCACCTAACTGATATATCTCGCTTCTTAACAATAACATTAATTTTGTATCTCGTGAACATGCAAAATGATGAATATATGAACATGGTGTCACAAGAAAACTAAGCCTAATAGGAAAAGTCTGATTTCATATTTGGATTCACCATGCATCAATACACCTGGGACAAAGTTGTTGTTGACCAGTGTATTTAGAAAGAAGTTGTTGAGGAACTGGTTGATTAACAACGAGGAAGGAAGGAAGTAATGACAGAGATACGAAGCAAGAGAGTGAATTGCAAAGAATGAGAGAAGGCGAGGATGGAGATATGGGAGAGAAAAAAAATATGGGGGGAAACATAGAACTCAGCGAGGGGAAAAAGAGGAGGTTGGCACGGAAATGGAGAAGGAAAGAAAAAATACTGCAGGAACATGGAATGTGGGAGTGAGGTATGTAGAAAGAAAGGAGGAAATATACATGAGTGTAAGGAAAAAAAAGGGGGGGGGGGGATACGTGAAGAATCGGCTCATCAAGAGGCTGACAGGAGGACAGAGTGTGAAAAGAAAACGGCAGTGAAGTAAGATATGGAGGCAAGATAGAGAGGGAGTGAGAAGGAGGAATAACAGGAGGAATGTGAGGAAAGAGAGCTGAATATAAACTAAAGGAAGAAAGAATGGGATGGACGTATGAGAAGGAATAAAAAAATAAGCGACGGAAGGAAAGCTAGATCCAGGAAACGGAGACGTGAGAGAAAAGATAATGGAAGATGTGGAGCGAGATGTTGAAATATAAAGGGGCAACATAATCTAAATAATAAAGCATCACATTATATCGTTCGAGATTCTTGCTACACTGAACAGCAGATTAGAATTTTCAGTGACTGTGTTGTAAAAAAAAAAAAAAAAAATGCCATAAGTGTCATTTTGCCAAGCGTTGCTGTGGGCCATGGTAACGATTATTTTCCTGTTGATTTGTGGAACTGACTTGTTGCTTTGAGCGGCAGGGTATTAAAAAAAAAAAAAAAAAAATCGTTCGTGTAGTGATCAAGCGAGGGTTATCGTTTTATATTACAGAAATTCGTTGTGTATTTATCGCCATAACTCGGTGATAGATTTTTCTGTAGGCTACTCAAGAGTCTGAGAGGAATTCCAGAGTACTGAGATTCTGACCGGATGTGGGACAGCAAATTTAAGGATTTGTGTGTGTGTGTGTGTGTGTGTGTGTGTGTGTGTGTGTGTGTGTGACTTAAATTGTTTTACACTGATCTCGTTACACAATACTGAGACTAAAAAGCAGAGAGTGATCCCCAGAGTGTTGGCTGTTATCGGATATTAGTGCCGCAAATATTCGAGCATGCAAGCAACTTTTTTCACCACCACTTTGTGTCCTCCCTCATGCAAACGCCCTCAAACCCTACCCTGTATGTGCAGGCCACAGGGTTGCGACACATTTGATGACACTGCAAAACTGTACCAACACCATCATAAATCTTTTCTTTCATTTGACTTCACTCACGATAATTCTTCTAAACTCTCAGATACTGAGAGGTTTATCTTTGGAGGAGAAAAAAGATTTACTTTTAGCAAAAGCGAAGTGCACAAGTCCTACCCGAGGTATCTACCAGTTTTTATCCTAGTCTAGCCATACAATCATGATAGCTGTCTCTATCTGTCTGTCTATGTGCCTATCTATATAATACTTATATATGCAATACATAGGTGCAAAGATAAACACAATGAAACAGATTCCATAACAGTAGGTACACTATTAGTATATACACAAAACTGTTAACAAACTAAAAGGTTGTTTACGAAGGCTGACTCACTCGTTCACCAAAAGAGTTCTCCTGTAAGCTGAATAAAATGGTTGGCAGTAGCAATAACAGAATAAGGAGCGGTGCCACGGCACAACAAATCCTTCCCATGCAGTCATTTTAGTGCTGATGTATATACACAACAGGATATCTAGTCAAACATGCCACGTATCAGGTTTGCAGTAAATCAGGCGAAAACTGACGATTTTATGCCCACTTGAAATTTAAGACCCGATCTACATGACACTGACCCCCTTACTGCTAACTGAGGGGTGACTTCCCTGATGTAATGAGACATAGGATGCAGATCTGAAAGACGCACATTTAGGTTTTGGTTCCATGTCTATATGACGAATTTGGAAGGAGTTATAAAAAAAAAAAAAAAAAAAAAAAAACGATTTTTACCGCCCCCCCCTTTTTTCTTTACCTTTTCTAGGCCTACAGCCTGGGCCTGGGCCCAATTTGGCCCAAAAATTGAACAGGTGATCAGAAGGTCATAGCCTATCATCCCTGTAATTCTAGTCAAAATCGCACCAGTAGTTTTCGCTTAAAGTTGTTAACAGACAGACAAACAAACAAACAAACAGACAAACCTAGTGAAAAGAATACCAGTCGTCGAGGCCCTCAGGGGCGGGAATGAGTAATAAGAACAAGGTCAGGGTGCTGGATTTGTTTAAAGACTTCAGGGAGTCGGTAACTGGTAATTCCTCTCTCCTTCACTCTCCAGTTACGAGGTAATTTGACGCATTCAGTTCTTTAACCCGTTCTGGCAGAATTCATTTATCATACAATTCTTGCTGCCCCTTGACGTATGCATTTAGCTTTGGAGACATCTTTCATGCTGGAACGGCTTAGCCCCTTATGGTCAGTGATATAAGTATAATTTTCTACTTACTGTCTCCAGATTATTTTATTTAATTAAAGATTATTCAAAATGGTGACGAAAGATATGGCTTTCATTAAGACCCTTGCAAAAATCTACTAGTATAACGTCTTCTGGTGGTACGAAATGTATGACGAAAAGACGTTACACAGTGAACTGGTTAACAGTTATTCTTGATTATTTCTTCACTAAGATAGTTTTCCCAAAAGAGAATAAAGTCTTTTGGCAGCGATATAATGATAAAGAAATAAAAAGAAAAAATAATCCTGGTGAAGTGGAATGGGTTATGAATAAAGTCAGCAAGATGAGTGTTATTTAAATTGCTGTGGACCTTTGGTCTCTCGTGGTGACGTAAATGTATGTATCATTCTCTTTTAAGTGGAAGGCTCCGCCCCCTCACCACCAGCAAAGAGGTTGGCAGGGTGAAATTACCACAAGGAACATAGCACGATAGAGAGAGAGAGAGAGAGAGAGAGAGAGAGAGAGAGAGAGAGAGAGAGAGATCTGTTAAACCCAGAACCACAATCATCCTGATAGGGAGACTCAAAATCCACGCGTGCCAAATTTCATGCCTGAGTGACGCCTTCGGCAATATAACCAAGTTCATCAGAAACATCCACCTCAGAGGGAAGCTGGAGACCGGTTTGCCGTGAAACTTAGTCACCGTGATCTATTCTTGACATGTTCTGGTCAGAGTAAAAAAAAAATACTATTTATTGACAGACGCCGTAATTCCTTATAAGAAATGGTCACAAACGAATCTCCTCCTTGTCACCCAACCATTTCCTATCTGGCTCAATCAAACCAACTCATACCCTCCTCTCTAAAATGCCTCTCCGTCCCATCCCTCCATTTCGTTCTTGGTCTCCCCCTCCTCCTTCCTCTTCTTACCTCATACATGTCTACACTTTCCTATTGAGCCATTCATTCTTCATCCTCTCCACATAGTCAAAACATTTTACAGTATTTCTCCTTGTGTTGTCTGGCACATCTGTAACAATAAGTGAAAAAACAAATGTAAAAAAGCTGACAAGAAAAATGACATATAATGGTACTGATTTTAGCGAACGTTTTATGATCTTGGATGTTTTTCCTGTTCAGTCATTAGTCATCACAAAAACTCCATGAAAAAAGTAACAAAATGGCATGAAGCTTTAGTGTGAATATTATGCGCCAAAATTTCTGTGTAATAAGCATGCTTTTTCTTACCAAATTGTATAGAAAATACTGAAAAATTTGGTTCAGCAAAGAAAACGGCATGAAGTTTTGCGTGCATAATGTGCTCTGGGATTTATCATTAACATGTATCAGTTCATGTAGTTACTGATAAATATAAATATATAACCCGTTTGGCATATGAAGTGGCATGAAGATTAATGTCATCGTGTTTAGAGTGCTATGTCAAAACTTTTTACTCAGATAAATAATTTTTCTCTTTATTGTTCCAGGCTCAGAAGATTTTATACCACCAGGGTAGTTTCGGAAGGTATGGGTTAGATATAAACTGCCATCATTAGCTCATTATGTACGAGATATCTTCCTTATAAAAGGGGTTAGGGGTAGCCTTCACTAGTCCCTTCGATACAAGAGATCTTCGCTAGGCTAAGCACACTATAAGCCTCTGCTGCTACTAAGAATAGACTGTAAAAAAACGTAACCATACTGAAAAGATTAACTGCTTCAATACAACGACGTGGTTCTCTGATTAAATACCTGCATACTTCATATTATATTTGGCATTCATAACACCCGTTGCTCTAGATGGGTTATAGAGGCTATTTTTTAACCGAGTCTCGGCTAAGCTGGATCAAGTCATCTATCGTGAGAAAGAGTGAAGCAGTTTGGATTTTGCACATCACGTAAGAGTTACTGGAAATAGTTTGTAAGCCTTTACACCTTTAGAAATTCACACTGATTTTTTTTTTTAACTCTTCCTACCGACATACAGTTGTACTCAGGCTAACAAAACCCACTAATAGGAAACGGGCCAGTGAAGGCTACATAAAACACACACACACACACACACACACACACACACACACACACACACACACACACACACACACACACACACAGACAAACTGTCTGTAGCACCAGTCGAGCAGGGCAGTGCTCCCAAGGTGGATGGAGAGCTCATGACAGGGAGAGCTGGAGCTCCCGTTTCATCAGCCCCCGGGACTAGTTCCTGACTATCCTCCTTTGCTGACCTTTTTCAGTGTTTCAATAACACAGAGAGTAGGCCAGCATGCTCTTCAATACAAGTTTCTCTAACTGTCGACACAAATCTGCATGCACAGTACACACTACACTTCCTTTTCAAAATTAAAATAAATAAATAAATAAATAAAAAGGTGGCGCACCCAAACCATGCCTCGGAGTCCTCAGGGAGGGGGGGACCATAAATGCCCACACCATCCGCCCCTCTCCCGGTGACGACTGTATGAGCTGCCTGGAACCACTGTCTGACTCACTTCTTCTTCATTTCTGCAACATTTGTGGCGTTTCCTCTAACTTTCTCTCTATTGAACACTATCTCTCCTCCTTTAAACCTCACCTTCTCTTCCTTACCGAGACTCAGCCGTCTGAGGTAACTGACAGTTATCCCTTTTCTGTATCCTCCTACATTCTCTATAGTCACTTCAAAGCTAAAGGTGGCTGTTGTGTATAAGTACGCAGTGACCTATCTTGCTCTCATGTTCCTGAACTTGATTCTTCTGAATTCTCTACTCTCTGGCTTCGGCTCTCCAGTCATTCTCAGACTATAAGTATCTGCTCTGTTTACTTATCTCCTAATTCTACTGTCTATCAGAAATTCTTCAGCTATCTTACTTCTACGATGGAACACATTCTATCCATTTCTCCTTTCTCTGAAATCTCCATTCTAGGAGATTTCAGTGTTCATCACCACCTTTGGCTCTCCTTTCCTTTCACTGATCCACCTGGTGAACAAGCCTACATCTTTTCTATCCTTAATGACCTAGAGCAGCTTGTACAGCATCCTACCCATATCTCTGACCGCCTTGGAGAGAGCTCCAGCATACTTGACCTCTTCCCTACAACTAATCCTTTTGTTTACACTGTTAATCTTTTCTCTTCATCGGGATTCTCCCGACCATAACCCTATTACCTTAACCTGTCCTATTGCTCCGGTACGGCCTGCAGACCCTCCAAAGAAAAGTTGATTGTGGCATTTTGGAGCTGCGGATCGGGAGGCCCTCAGGCAGTACTTCTTTGATTTTCCATGGAATGATTATTGCTTCCATGGCCAGGAGCCATCTGAATGTGCCTTGCACATTACGGATGTTATTCTCTCGGTCATGGAAGCATACATTCCTTTCTCATATCCTTCGACTAATGCAAGAAAGCCTTGGTTTAATCATGCTTATTCTAATGATGTCTGCAACAAAGAGAGGGCCTATATAAAGTACTGGGGCCAACCCACCCGTGAATCACATTTTATTAATGTTTCTGCCCGGAATCATGCTAAGTCTGTTCTTCGCTCTGCTAAAAACAATTTCAACTGTACTAAATGCTCTAAACTCTTCAACTCGAATTCTTCCCGCTCCTTCTGGCGCCTTGCCAAGAACCTTCCCAACAAATTTACCTCATCATCCTTCCCTCCTCTTTTCTACTTTGATGGCTCTGTAGCTAGTACTTCTACTGATAAAGCAGATCTCTTCGCTCAGAGTTTCTCTTCCAATTCCACCTTAGACGTTTCTGGGACTGTTCCTCCATCACTTCCCCCCTCTGACTTCCTCATGGCTGACATTAATATTTCTTCAGCTGATGTATTTTCTGCCATCACTGGCCTCAATACTAACAAGGCATATGGGTCTGATGGAGTCCCTCCTGTTGTCCTCAAGAACTGTGCTTCTGTGCTTACTCTCTGCCTAGGTAAACTCTTTCGCCTTTGTCTTTCAACTTGTACCACTCCTTCATGCTGGAAGTTTGCTCTCACTCAGCCAGTCCCAAAGAAGGTTGACCATTCCCAACCCTTTAACTATCGTCCAACTGCTTTAACATTCTGTGTCTCAAAAGTTTTTGAGTCTGTTCTTAACAGAAAAATTTTAATACATCTTTCCTATCACAACCTTCTTTCTGATCGTCAGTATGGGTTCCGTCAGGGATGCTCCACTGGCGATCTTCTCACCTACCTTTCAGACTCCTGGTCATCCTTCTTTCGGGACTTTGGCGAAAGCTTTGCCATTACACTTGACATCTCAAAGGCTTTCGATCGAGTCTGGCATAAATCTTGAAATATCCAAACTACCCTCTTGTGGTTTCTATCCTTCTATCTGTGCCTTCATCTCTAGCTTCCTTTCTGGTCGTTCTATAGCTGCTGTTGTAGACGGCCATCGTTCTTCTCCTAAATCTATCAACTGTAGTGTTCCTCAGGGCTCTGTCCTATCACCAACTGTCTTTCTTTTATTCATCAATGATCTTCTAAGCTGTACATCTAATCCTATCCGCTTGTACGCTGATGATTCCACTCTTCACCTTTCCATTCGGTTTCTGCAACGTCCATCTCAGCAGTTACTTCAACAAATAAGGGATGAGGCTATGGCACACTTAATGTCTGACTTGGCTCGTATCCCTGACTGGGGTAAAAACAATCTTGTTGTTTTTAATGCATCAAAGACTCAGTTTTTACACCCATCAATCGGTCAAAATCTTCCACAGGAGTACCCACTAATCTTTAATAATATCCAACTGAATCCTGCATCATCCTTGAACATGCTTGGGGTTTCATTCACTCGGGACTTATCTTGGAAAAATCATAATGCATCTCCTGTAAAATCTGCTTCCAAGAGATAAGATGTGCTAAGCTGGCTCCATGTCCTCTTTACCCCTGCACAGTTGTTGACTTTATACACGGGTTTCATTAGCCCCTGTTTAGAGTACAACTCACATGTGTGGGAAGGCCCCCCACATACAGCTCTTCTCAATAGGGAGGAGTCAAAGGCTATTCGTCTCATCAACTCTCCTCCTTTTACAGGCTCCCTTCAACCTCTGTCTCTTCGCCGCACTGTTGCCTGTCTTTTCTGTCGCTAGTTCAATGGTCACTGCTCCTCTGAACTGTCTGCTTGCATCCCTCCACCTCTACGTAGCACCCGTCTAGCAACAAATTCTCAACCCTTTTCTGTCCAGCTCTCTAATGCAAGAGTTAACCGTTACTCCCGGTCCTTCCTTTATGCAACAGGTCAACTCTGGATCTGTCTTCCTCTATCTTTAGTTCATACTTCCTTTGTTCTCTAGTCTTTCAAACGCAGTGTGTCCAGGCATCTAGAAATGAATGGATCTTGAATTTGGCTCTCTTTTGTATTGTCTTTGTTTTTTTTCTTGGAAGGAACTGTTTTGCGGGCTCAACCTTTGGTTCCTTCTTCCTCGCATAAAAAAGACAAACAGTCTGGCAGACAAAAAACAAACACACAGTCAGTCAGACAGACAGACAGACAGACGGTCAGAGAGTAAAACAGATAGACAAACGGATAGATCCATAAACAAAGCATGTTACGATACGAAAATATGATTCTGAAAGCAATATTCGAGGAAAAAATTGGGTAAAACTAGGAAAGGAAGGAATACGAAACGAAATTTTGAAAAGAACGAGAGATGTAAAAGAAGACAGGAGAGAATAGAAGGAAAGGAAGTTGCGTCGAGGTGAAGGAGATTTTGAAGGAAGAGAAGAAAAGGAGAAGATAGGAGGGAGGGAAGGAGGAAGAGAAGATGAAAGGAGGGTAGGAAAGAAGGAGATAAGCAGAGGGGAAGCAGAAAGACTTAATCAAAAGGAAAGACGACCGAGAGAAGAGGGAAAAATGGAGGGGAGACGGGAGAAAAGAGATTACACGGGAATAATACAGAAGATGGTTGAGAGAAATGTGTGTGTGTGTGTGTGTGTGTGTGTGTGTGTGTGTGTGTGTGTGTGTGTGTGTGTGTGTGTGTGTGTGTGTGTGTGTGTTTGTGTGTGTGTGTTTGTGTGCGTGTGTGTGTGTGTAAAGTAAGTGAGCCTCTCCACCCGATAACTCTCACTTAACACTCCCTCTTGACAAGAGACAGTGGAAAGGGATGAGGAGAAGGAGCGGAAGGGGACAGGATGAGAGAGAGAGAGAGAGAGAGAGAGAGAGAGAGAGAGAGAGAGAGAGAGAGAGAGAAGTACTACAGGAAGAGATCCGAGGGAGACATTTGAGCTCAAAGAATTTTTCTCGAACATTCCCTCCCTCTCACCCCACTCAGTATCCGATCTTACTGTATGTTCTTTCTTCTCCTCACTCTTCCATTCATCCATATCATCTCTTCTCTCTTCTTCCTTTCACCCATGTCCTATCATTTCCTCTCCTGTTCCTTTCACCCATATCCTCTTTTTCCCTTTGCTCTACTCACTTATCTCCAACGTTTCGACCCTTTTGTCTCCCCTACCATCTTCCTCTTCCATACCTTCTTCTTCCTCTCTTTCTCTCTTTGTTTGTTTGTTCGTTTTTTTTACATCTCCCTTACTCGTCATCGTCATTTATTAGTTACCTCTCCTCACAGTTTCCTCTCTATTTCGCCCATAATCTCACAATCCACTTTCTTCCTTCTCCTCTCAGCTCTTCTCTCCTCACGATTTTTCTCATCTGTTCTTCTTCCCTTCCTTCTCATATCCTCTTTTTTTTTTGCCTCCTCTCCCGTCTATTTTCTTTGACTTTCTTTCTATTATCCTCCTTAATCACGAGTACAAAAGTTGCCCCTCATTGGCTTATACCCATTTTCATTCCTTTGCGGAGAGCTTAGTATGAAGCCAGTGAATATCAAAAGGAGATGAATCTGATCTACAGTCTCTCTCTCTCTCTCTCTCTCTCTCTCTTTAAAAGAATCGTAAAATTAAATTGCTGACTTTGAAAAGCAAGTTAAGAGTGTCAATGAGAACAAAAAGATAAAAGAGAAAAAGGGTGCAAAAGAGGAGAGATAAGCCTGATAGTATAGGAGGGGGAAAAGAAGTGCCAGAAAGTTCGAGAGACATTAGAAAGAGAGAAAAGCAAAATGAATACGAAGATAAAAAGATAAATAGGGGGTGAAAAAGACGATAGGAGCAAGAAAAAAATAGTAATATTAAACATAAGCAAAACAGAAAGCAAACAAGAAAATCGGAAATAGAGAAAACATATGAGAAACCATTGCAAAAAAGAAAAAAAACGGGGAGAAAAAAACGGTATCAAGAGAAGCAAAAATTCCTAATGAAAATAAATGAGAAGATAAAAAATAAAGGTGAATAAACAACCTAAAATTAGCAACAACTACCACAAAGAGGATACTAGAAAGAACAAGAAATAACGAGCAAGACTTCAAACGAGAAAAGGAGATATAAAGTGAGACAAAAAAGACAAGGGAGGAGAGAGAGAGAGAGAGAGAGAGAGAGAGAGACAGACAGATAGACAGAGACAGACAGACAGACAGAGACAGACAGACAGACAGACAGAGATTCTAGACAATGGGAGGAGGGAAAGCTAGGATGATAGTAAACAAAACTGCCCAAATGAAATCGAGTGGAATTACTCGTATAACCACGGACGAACAGCAGCCAAGAAAATGGGAGAAAAAGAGGCACGAACACCCCAAATTAGTGGAAACGAGGGAAAAAGGAGGGTAAGAAAACAAAAAAAGGAAAAAAAGAAGGCGAGAAAGAAAGAAATCAAGTGGGAAATGCAGAGAAAAATAATAACAGAAATAAAAGGAAGTTAGACAGAAAAGAAATAACAAGGAACCCGAACCTGGGGAGGAGAAAAAGTTGGAATGATAGTAAAAAACGGGCAAATTGAAAGACGTTGGTCAGAATTAATAGCTTAAGTTTAACAATACCTCTCAAAAAATAAAATGAAAGCGAGAGGGAAAAAATAAAAAAAAAGAAAATTAGAAGAGGAAGAGAGAGAAAAAGAGATGAGTGAAGAAAAGGCGTGAGAAAGAAATAAAACCACTACATAATAAAGGAAACAGTAGACAACAGTGTACGAGAGAGGAAAGTGAGAGTGACAAGGAGAATCCGGGAGCACAGAGTCGCAGCGAGAGAAAATAACTGAGCGTGATTCCAAAGAAGTATGTAAACGTAAAAGTTAGACCAGGAGAGAAAAACGGAAAAGGAATACCTATATGATAATAATATATATGGAATAAAGAATGAGGTGGTGGAAGTGGAAGAAGTAGTAGTAGTAGTAATAGTAGTAGTAGTAGTAGTAGTAGAAGAAGCACCAGCAACGGTATTTACCAGTTAGCAGTTATTAGCAGTAGTATTTGTAGTAGCAGTAGTAGTAGTATAAAAGGTAGTAATTATAGCAGTAGTAGAAACAATAAGAAGGGGTGCCAAGGCCCAGCAAACCCGTCCCCGACAGTCATTTAAGCGTTGACGTTTAAACACAACAGGATATCCAGTCAAAGATGTTAGACTTCAAAGTAGGAGTGAATCTTGTGAAAATTGACAATTTTATGCCCATATGAATTTTTAGGCCCGACCCACCTGACATTGACCCCCTACCGTTGAATGGGGGGATGACCCCCCTGACGTAATGAGACATGTTATAGGATGTAGATTTGAATGATGCACCTTTAGGTTTTGGTTTCATGTCGATATGACGAATTTGAAAGGAGATAGGGCGAAAAAATATATTTTGTTTTTACATTTCTTGGGCCTACAGCCTGGGCATTGGCCCAATTTGTCCCAAATTCAATCAGGTGATCAGAAGGCCATAGTCCATCACCCTTTTAATTTCAGTCAAAATCTCACCGGTAGCTTTCGCGTTAAGTTGTCAACAGACAGACAGACAGATAAACCGAGTGAAAACAATACCCGTTCCTGAGCCCCTCCAAGGAGGGGACAGGTAATAATAATAATAATAATAATAATGATAATAATAATAATAATAATAATAATAATAATATACAGCAATAGTAGTAACAATAATAATGACTTTTTCTTTCTGAAAAGCGTTAGTTCTTCCAATGGAAGTTGATAGAAAATGAAACGCGTTTCCACACTTTTAAGAACTGTGACATAATTCATGTGCAGATTAACTGTATCTGAAGAAGTGACACTGATAGTGCTGGAAAAAAATAAGCTAAAGTATTACTTAATAATCCATCATCATCATTATAATCATCGTCCAGTCCTAGTTTGCCACATCAAAAGCGTTATTGCCTGGAGATAGGGTGTTAAATTCAGAAATTTGTCCAAGCCTGACCAGGTGTTATTCATCTGCATGGTATTATGTGAGCAACCCACCCTTGGACTGAAACCATTGTGTGCTACAGCCCTGTGAAGAAAATACTATAATCCAGTGAATGGATGATACCCTTCCTTACCACAGTTTACAACCTAGGGATTACCAGCACTCACTCACTCACTCACTCACTCACTCACTCACTCACTCACTCACGAGAGAGAGAGAGAGAGAGAGAGAGAGAGAGAGAGAGAGATCAGCAGCACGAATTAATGGGTGACGATGAAAGATTTCTAAAAAGGTGAAAATATTAAGAAAAGTGAGTGCAAGTGAGGAATGAGTGAAGGAGAGAATGGAAGACGGAAGAAAGTGAAAGTGAAAGGAATAAAGAGGTAAGAGAGACGCAGATATATAGGAGAAGCTAAGACAGAAAGAAGCATAAGCCAGAAGAAAAAGTGAAGCTGGAGTTTTTGTAAAAACAGAGCCTAAAGTGTTGATGTGAATTACAACTCTGGAATTAACATCGCAAACTGAAATTAGAAAGAAAAATACAGGCAAAAGTAAATTACTTCAGTTGGAAATGATAGCAGACGGAAGAGAAAAAAGAAAAGCAAAAAATGGAAGTTAAAGTGGAGAAAATGCAACTAGAAAGAGAGAATCCAAAAGCGGCATTGAAAGTGAAAGAAAGAATAAAATACAAAAGTAGAAAATTGGTACTTAAACTGCAATTAAAATAAAAAAGTAAAGTGAGAGACTGAGAGGAAACAAAAAGCGAAATCATAAAAAAAAAAAAATGCTGAGAATTACAATCTAGGTGCTAACAATACCAACAAAAAAAAAGAACCAAAGAACAAATTAGTTAAACTAAAATTATAGAGGAGCAGAGAAATGAGAAGAGAGAGAATAGAATGGGTGAAAGTAAAACAGAATTCATGCAAAAAGAAAACTGGCTAAATTTCAGGTGAAACAGAATGGAAGAACAGAATAAGAGACAGGAAAAGGAGAAACAGAAAAAAGTAAATTAGAGCAACAGAGATGAGAGAATAAAAAACGTGGAAACGATAGTAAACCAAGGGTAATGGGTTGCTGTAAATTACAACGCAGGGATTAGCAGCACCCGGGTACCCATGCTTCACACACACCAGCCCCTCTGTCTTAAACTTGCCTGCTAATTTGCCTAGTGGATAGGTGGGAAGAAGAGGAAGCAAGGAGTGAAAGAAAAAGAGAAATGTGGGAGAGAGAGAGAGAGAGAGAGAGAGAGAGAGAGAGAGAGAGAGAGAGAGAGAGAGAGAGAGAGACAGACAGACAGACGGACAGACAGGCAGACAGACAGACAGAAACTGAAACAGAATCCATCAGAGACTAACAAGGAGAGAGAGAGAGAGAGAGAGAGAGAGAGAGAGAGAGAGAGAGAGAGGGATTTCGCGAGCGAGAGCATTTGTGTGTGTGTGTGTGTGTGTGTGTGTGTGTGTGTGTGTGTGTGTGTGTGTGTGTGTGTGTGTGTGTGTGTGTGTGTTCTCATTTTTGTATTACGATACCGTTGGGAGCGCCTGGCTAAGTGCATGCCAACCACTGAATTGTTTTTATGTACCTCTCACATGTCTTTATGTCGCCACAAGTATCACCTGCGAAATTCGGGAACGGCACGTGTCAGAGGATTATACCTGTACTTATGCTTCTGTGCGCTTCTTCTTCTTCCTTTTTTTTTTTCTCTTCAGGTACCGGCATCACACACTAACATTATGAAAAAAGATCACCAGTTCGTCGTTCTCATGTGATCGTAATCATCATCCAAATCCTATTTCTCAGTTATATGTAGTGTCAGAGGGATCCGGAAACAGGAAGAGGACAGCACTATCATGGGAATATATACAGAGTTCCCAAGGAATGGGCCACACACTTTTTAGCTCATCATGCAAGCTTTCGTAATTCTCGGCTCCATTCCACAGGCTTTGCAATCCACACAAAAATGGCGCATCAAATTACTTTTCCAGTATGAAGAACCGGGAGAGCGTGGGGAGTTGCAGGCCTTGATAATGTGCGTCTCCATATAAACTTTGTGTGTTCGTTTTTCATTATTACGCCAATTTGTCATCTTATGACTTGATTATGCACACATTCACTTTCTATATCCAGCTACCTCTTTCTTGGCACTGCACGCCGACTCCTACCGTCTTCATATATTCCTTTCACCTACCTCCTTCTGTCCATCCTCTCTTTGTGACTAAAACACCTAAGGACACCCTCTTCTAACCCTTAATATATAAACTTATTCTACCTTATGAGCCTCTGCACAATGTTTCTAACTTATCCAACCCATTGTACGCCCTTCAAATATTCCATTACATTTCGATTATTAGTGCCCTCACTCATGATTTTTGAAAATGTATATGTTATTCCAGTCTCTCGTCCATATAATAAGGTGGAAACACCTCCATACACTCATCTTGCAGCCTCAGTACACAGGTTTTCATAGCAAAGCCAATTTACGTTCTTGCGATACCCTGCTCTCCTGTTCTATTACACACTTACCGTACCTCTCATTTCTCTCACTGCACCTTTGTACTTAGCTGCTTAACCACTCTTAGCTCACTCCTTTCACTGAAACATTACACTGTGAGACTTCGTTTCTGTAAATAGCTCTTATTTTGATTCCATCTATAGCAGGAGTAGACTGTAGCACCAGTCGAGCAGGGCAGTACCCCCAAGGTGGATGGAAAGCTGATGACAGGGAGAGCTGGAGCTCCCGTTTCATCAGCCCTCAGGACTAGTTCCTGACCATCCCCCTTTGCTGAACTTTTTCACTGTCACAGTAACACTGAGAATAGGCCAGAATGATCTCTAATACATGTTTCTCTAACTGTCATCACCAAGCTACATGCACAGTACACACCACACTTCCTTTTCAAAATTGCAAAATTAAAAAATGGCGCATCCTACTGTTGCCTCGGAGTCCCGGGGGGGGGGCATAAATGCCCCCACCATCCGCCCCTCTCCCGGTAACGACTCTGCTTGGAACCACTGTCTGACTTACTTCTTCTTCATTTCTGCAACTTTCGCGGCCATTCATCTAACTTTGTCTCTATTGAACACCACATCTCCTCTAAACCTCACCTTCTCTTCCTTACCGAGACTCAGCTGTCTGAGGCAACTGACGGCAAACCCTTTTCTGTATCCTCCTACATTCTCTATACTCATTTCAAAGCCAAAGGTGGCTGTTGCATATATGTACGCAACGACTTATCTTGCTCTCGTGTTCCTGAACTTGATTGTTCTGAATTCTGTACTCTCTGGCTTCGGCTCTCCTGTCATTCTATGACTAAATATATCTGCACTGTTTACTTATCTTCTAATTCTACTGACTATCAAAAATTCTTTGACTATCTTACTTTTACGATGGAAAACATTCTATCCATTTCTCCTTTCTCTGAAATCTCCATTCAAGGAGATTTCAATGTTCACCACCACCTTTGGCTCTCCTTTCCTTTCACTGATCCACCTGATGAACAAGCCTACATCTTTTCTATCCTTCATGACCTAGAGCAGCTTGTACAGCACCCTACCCGTATCCCTGACTGCCTTGGAGAGAGCTCCAACATACTTGACCTCTTCCCTACAACTAATCTTTCTGCTTACATTGTTAATCTTTCCTCTCCATTGGGCTCCTCTGATCATAACCATATTACCTTAACCTGTCCTATTGCTCCGGTATGGCCTGCGGACCCTCCAAAGAAAAGTTGATTGAGGCACTTTGGAGCCGTGGATCGGGAGGCCCTCAGGCAGTACTTCTTTTATTTTCCATGGAATGATTATTGCTTCCATGGCCGAGAGCCATCTGAGTGTGACTTGCACATTACGGAAGTTATTCTCTCAGGCATGGAAGTATACATTCCTTTCCCATATCCTTTGACTAATGCAAGAAAGACTTGGTTTCATCACGCTTGTTCTAATGCTGTCCACAACAAGGAGAGGGCCTATAAAAGATACTAGAGCCAATGTAGTGCCCGGAAGTGATAATGAGTTGTATCTATTTCATTTTATATGACTAAAAGATCGGTTTAGTGAAAGAGTGTGGCAGGGGCATAGTTGTTACCATGCAACATAATCAGAACATAGATTAAGTAACCTATTTGCTGTCATTTTTTTTTTCCTACTGTAATTTACTAGTATTAAGTCTCTTTATAATATAAAATCTCGAGTGGATGGGAACATGTGCCTTGGTCACGGAATCCAACATAATGTACAGTACGTGTGTGCAAAGTGATGTAAGGCACGATGATTTTCATTGTTTTTCGATGTAAGGTTATAAAGAGAGAAGTGTTAGTGAGTAAGTATTGTAACTAGAGAATGTCATTTTTTTTCGGGTAATCGATTGTAAGGGGAAAGACATCACATTGAGTCTATTACGAGTCTGTAATAATAAAAATGTTAAATTACGTACGCCGTCATCCCCCCCTCCTTTGCATCATGCAGTTTTGGAGTGTCTCACTCTCTCACCGGCCGTGATAGGTGGCAGATGGTAGGTACTGTCGTCATCCTCCCCTCCCCTAAGGAATTCTGTAAGTAATTTGATATTAATGATGTTTGGTATGTTGAAGAGCGAATAGTGATATCCCACGAGTGATAAGTGACGAAATAAAAAAATAGACTCGGGGTAGAATCGAAGTGTTGTCGTTCCTCAGGAAGTGTAATGGTGACGCCATTAGCCCTTGGAGAAGCAAATCCTGTGTTCACACTCACCTCCCCTACATTTTTGAGCTGAATAGTGAGGTATTTCCCATATTTTTGTGTACTGTACTGTATAGTATTATTATTTAGTAACTGGAATACGAGAATGCTAGCTAGTTCTGTCTGAGCCTCAGATAAATGTGTGATTTTTGTAGGCCAAGTGTCAGGTGCCCAGGGACTGTAAATTATTTATTATTGTGTTGAAATGACTTTGCAATTCAGTATTGATTAGGGCTATGTTGTGAGTAAATGTTCACGTAGTTACTTTGTGAGGCACAATGATATTGATGCAGTGATGATTTTCATGGTTAGAGTTACAGTTATTCATGCTTACTGTATTTGTTATAGTACTTTTTCTTCCATGTTATCCCTACAATAAGTATTATTTTAAGCAGACCTATGTGTCTGTAGCCATGTGTTATTCTATTATTACTTGAGATGCTGAGTGTTGTAACTCATGTCTCTTTATTATGAGACTTTCCTGATCATGTGAAGGGATTACTTGCACTGGGGAGAATAGTTATTCATTATACATATTAATTTCTAGCGGGACCAAGTGTGGAGATCTAAGTACTAGTGAATGAGTCCAAGTTCAGGCGTGGAGGTCGAGGTCTCAGTGCGTGAGTCAAGGTCCCAGTTTGGAAGTTAAGGTCGGGAGTGGCAGAGGACTGGACCAGTGAAATTTGTGCTCAGAGGGACGATTATGAAGAAACACATTGGACCGGGACAGAGAAGCTAAGTTTTGTGGATTTGATATTAGGATCATATAGACATGTATTTTTCGAATAATGTGCCAACTGATTCAGGTTTAATCTGTAAAGCAAGTAGCTGGGGAAGATTTCTACCTTTTGGTCTTGTTAATACACATTTCCTCCCACTCGAACTTTATTGTTTGTATAACCCTTGAGAACTGGTGGTATAGAGCTTACCTAGTAGTTTATTAATGTGCAACTTAGAAGCATTCTGGGAAACTGCGAAGGTCGGGCTTGGATTGGCCTAGTAGGAGACTGGCCCCGTCATGTTGGCATGCTACCACTCTTAACTTGGCCACTTGAAATATAATAAACGCAACCAAAGAGGCCGCTAATGGGAGAAAGTCTCCATCAATCTGAGTTCCCGACTGTTGCAGCACACAGTGGTCATCAATAGTGACTTGTTTTCTGCCCCTTTTGACCATGTAAAAGTCTGGATAGCAGAGGAGACAGTATAAGTGGTGGCAGCGGTGGGATGACCTATTAATGTGAGGGTAATTTAACTTGTAAGCAATAATTGAGATCATTTAGAAGATTGCCATTAAAAAAATTATGGTAAAAGCTCATCCCCCAGTTCTCAAAGGAATATGTACTTGGCATTATGTGTAGAATTATAAGGTATGTGTATTTGTAGTGTGTACTATTTTGGTGTTGCAGCTGAGCATTCACCTCCTGGGGTTGCTCAATTTGCAGTTGGGGCATTTTAGTAGTTGAGCATTCATCTCCTGGGGTTGCTCACGTTTGTATAATTCATGATGGAGTCACGGGTTGAAAAATTGATTGACACTGAGACTGAGATGCCCGAGGGAGTAGGGGTGAAACAGGAACTAACCGCAACTGATGAGTGTTTTGAGCGTATTAGAATGTTGGAGGAGATGTTAGGTCCACTCGGACTCATCCCCACCAAAGTTGGAGGTCCATCACAGTATACTCCCGTTAAGTCTGAAAATCCATTTAGGCAGTCAACTCCACAGTGGTCAAATTTGCCTGTAGGAGGTATGCAGAGCTATCAGGGAAATTCGGTAGTACTAGAGTGTAAGGATGTTGATGTTCTAAAGATGAGTGAAATGTATGGTCTACATACTAGGACCCTGGTTGATCACTTTCTTATGCAGGTGGAGTCAGTGACTGCTAACTTAGAACAGCGGAAGGCAGTAGCGCTCACACGTATGGACACAGAGTTGTGTACATATGTTGTGAGAGAGTTAAGCTTATGTGAGGTTGGTGGTACTTATGGGGACATTAAGACATTGTTGCAATATAAGTTCAGAGGTCCCGAAGGGATCGTTGATACATTCCGTGAGCTTGCCCAAATGGAGTATAACTTTGAGGATCCACCTAAGAGATTTCTTAGACAGTTCAAAAGTAACTTTAGGCCATTCTGTAGAGAACATCCCCATATTAACCCTCCCAATGTGGAGCAGTTGTGGAAGAAAGCTGTGTTACATAATGTACCACAGGGAGTTAGGGAATGATTAGAGATGTTTAAAGATCTAGGAATGGAGACCTTTATTTCATAATTAGAGAGAGAAAGGGGTTATAGACAGTGGCGTAGAGTGGCAAAAGTTGTGGATGAACAAGGGTCTGTTGATAATGTTCCAACCCCTACTAGAATCACACCTCCAGTTGTTAGTGACAACACTCATCCAGTGACTCAAGTACCCATACGTCAGGTATCCTTTAAACCTAGACATACAATGTGGCCTTGTGGGTGGTGTTCAAATGGCAGTAAACATGACAGGACGAACTGTCCAATGAAATCAGAGCGAGGAAGTTGTTTTGATTGCTTGAAAGCTAACTCTAGAAGGGGACATGAGGGATGCCCTGGTAGACTTAACTTGAATAGAAAATCAGAGAGAAGCGTGCCAAGTATACCTCCCGCAACAGCTAGTTCCCTTCCACAGCGGGATTCACAGTTACATCCAGACTCCCAACCGCCTAGGGAATGACTAGAGGCCCCTGAGGTAACGCAGGCTGCCAGTCATGTCGTGTGTAGCGTACAGGATGTAGAACAGAATGAGGGCTGTCAGAACCTTTCAGATACTGAGGCAGAGGAAGTTCGAAAAGTTCAGGGTGAAGTAGACACTCCAGTGATACGATTGATTTTGGGCCATTATCAGGTTTCAGCTTTTGTAGATACTGGTAGTGTAGCAACATTGATGAAAGATAAGGATTAAAGATTAGCAAGTGCCGACGTTCATTGCATTCAGTATCCAACCATAAGTTAAATGTTGTTGGCCAGGTTTCATAGTTAGTGCATATTGCCCCCGAGACAAGCATAGTGCAGCGATCTGTAGTGGTCCCAGACTATTATTTGTCAATTGAAGTGCTCATGGGTGCGGACGTAATTGGTAGGGCGATTTTCACTTGGGACGGAGAAAGTCAGGTGATGCATTGGGGTGGTCAGCAGTACGCGGTCCGAAATAAGCTTTGCCAGACAGTGAATAAAATAAAGTTCCGGACTAACCATACGAGAAAGGCAGAAGGAGAGCTAGTACAAGTGAAGTGTAAGACCATGGTACCTGCACAGACATTGATGTCAGTACCCATTGCGTTAAAAGACAGAAAACCCGGAGATGTCTTACATGTTAGTAAATTTCAGAAGGCCAGGGGTAAAGCTTCGTTAGTACCAAATTGTTGTGTGAGAGTTAGTGAGAATGGAACATGCTATTTACCCATTGCCAATGTAACCAAGGGACCAGTGAAGCTAAACCCAGGACAAGTGTTGGGGACGTACCATGTTGTTGATTAGTCGAATATTACTTATCTCAGCCCCAAAGAACAGGACAGAAGTCCACTTGAATTAGTTCAACCAGTAGGCGAGGCAGAAGGTGACCTTGTGGCACCAGTAGTTCGGGTAGATAATGCATTGTTACCACACATGGATCAGGCACAGGATGGGAGTGACCGTCGTGCCGCGCTTAATTAAATTCTCAGAGAGCTGAAGTGGACACATTTGTTTCAGTCACAGAGGGACAAATTGAGAGAGTTAATATTGGATAATAATGCACTGTTCGTTCTTGGTCCGAAGGAAATTGGCACCCTTAAAGTACCTAAAGCCCACATTAATATCATTGACTCTGAACCTGTGCGTATGCCCTTGTAACGACATCCTGAGCAAGCAAGGGAGATAATTTCCGAGATGATTGACGAAATGATTGAAAAGGATGTGATTGAGGAATCGAACGCTGCATATTTAGCCCCCATAGTCTTAGTCAGCAAGCCAGACGGCAGTAAAAGGATGTGTATTGATTATCGGGCTTTTAATAAGAAGGTTAAGATTGATATCCAACCCCTACCCCGATTAGACGAATTAGTAGAGGATAGTGCAGGGAAAAAGTGTTACTGCACCCTTGACATGAAAAACGCCTACCTCCAAGTTCGGTTGGATGAAAGCTCTCGAGACTTGACAACTTTTTCTGATGGAGTTGATTTGTTCAGATACAAGCACTTACCTTTTGGATTGTCTGTGAGTCCAGCAATTTTCACAAGGAAAATGCGCAAGTGTTAGCCCCTTTAGTTAGAGAAGGTTGGTGCCGTAACTACCTAGATGATGTTGTGATTTGGGCAGACTCTTTCAATCAGATGCTAGACCGATTGAAGATTGCCTTTGGAAGATTAACCGAGTTTGGAATGAAGCTGAATGTTAGTAAATGCTCTTTCATAAAGCGAGAAATTAAGTTCTTGGGACATGTAGTGTCAGAGAAAGGAGTACGCCCTGACAGTAAGATACTCGAAGCCATTGAACAGATGTCACGACCAACGAAGGCCAAGGAAGTGAGACGATTTGTGAGCATGTGTAACTTCTATCCCAAACATATTCCTGACTTTGCTGCCATTGCCAGTCCTCTCACTAATTTGCTTAGGAAGGATGCAAAATTTGAATGGTCAGAGGAGTGTGAGAATGCATTCTTAGTTCTTAAACAAAAGTTAATGTCAGCTCCAGTACTGGTAAAGGCAGATTTAACTAAACAATTGGAGTTACATACAGATGCTAGCGACTCGCATATTGGCGCAGCTCTTATGCAGTTGGAGGGCGAGAAAAGATTTGAGACCTATTGGATACTTTTCAAAGAAGTTTACCCCAACAGAAAAAAGATACTCTGCAACAGACAAGGAAGCTATGGCAGTAGTGAGTGCATGTAGATTTTTCAGCCACTATTTATGGTGCAAACCCTTTTCCATCGTCAATGACCATGGACCATTAACCACCATCTTTAAGAAAAAGACTAAATGCCCACGTATGTCGCTTTATTTGTTGGAGATGAGAAACTACGATTTTGTGATAAAGTATAATAAGGGCACGAATCATTATGTCCCAGATGCTTTGAGTAGACCAGTAGGAGCAATCGAGGAGGCCTCAGATATAACACAGTCAAATGAAGAATTTCAGCAGCTGGGTCTTATGGTAGACAAGGTCCGGGAAGCCTAGAGAGCAGACCCAAGGTGGAGGCAGGTAATTCAGTATTTAGAAGGAGGTCAGTTACCCAGGAAGTTGTCTTGTAATCGTCTCATTTATGCTTTCGAAATGAATGAGGAGATTCTGTATGTCCGAAGAGAAGAAATGGGAAAATCAAGGTTGTGCCTGGTAATACCCAAGTCTTTAGTTGCTATTGCCTGTTCAATTGTTCATAACCCTTCACACCTAGAAGAACGCAAGACGGTAGCCAAGGCAAGACAGTTTTTCTATTGGCCGTCTCTACTGACCGATGTGCGACATTTTGTTAAATCATGCAAGTCATGTCAGCAGTTCAAGGGTCACGGGAAGATTGTGCGCCATTTTAGGGAATTGCCACCAGTTGATGATAATGGTCAGAGAGTGGCAATAGATCTCATAGATTAGCATAATAGTAGGAGTGGTCACAGGTATTGTCTCACGGTGATAGACCATTTTCTAGGTACCTATGTATCTACCCCCTTCGTACAAAATCCACCAAAGCCGTAGCTGAAGAATTTAAGAAGGACATCTGTAGGTATGGCAAGCCGCAGGTAGTCATCATGGACAATGGAGGAGAATTCACCAGTGCTGAGTTTAGAGATTTTTGTAGGAGAGCCGGGATTAAGCAAGGATTCTGTCTACCCTACCATCCCCGAGGAAATTCAGTTATTGAGAGAGCACATAGGACCTTAAAGACAGTACTGGCAATCTAGAACCAAGAACACCCGAATACATGGCCTATGCACCAGTGCGACACTGAGAAATCATTGAATGAAGCTGTGCATATGTCCCTAGGTACATCACCATTCTTTGCTTTTTATGGTCGTCATCCAAATCACGAGGTAGGAGATTTGCAGTTGCCTACTGATGAAGACTGTGTAGAGAAAATAGATGTCAAACAGATGCTCAAGGAGACACAACGTCGGATGACAGCAGGATACTTTAACAGGGCAAATGAGGCACATAGGAATGACTCTCTAGAAGCAGGTGAATTAGTTTGGATCTATGTCGAAGAGTGCATGCCTGGGACGGCATCGAAGCTAAATAGAAAATGGCAGGGTCCTTACAAGATTGTCAGAGTTATCGATCAGGGTAGAGCCTATGAGTTAGAAAATGTGTTTGATGGCACCATCTTGAGTAGGGCAGCTGAAAAGGTCAAAAGATATGTTGAAAGAGATGCCTTATTGAGTACGGTGGATCACAAGTTTTTGACCAGTGAGGAAGAGGAAGAGATACTGCCTCGTGTAAGATCCCGGAGACCGCCTGAGAGGTTGCAGTATATGTAGATGATGGGTCTATGGTGTATATATTGTATATACTCATTTTTTTTCCTCTCTGAACACGTCTTGTCCTTGTGTATGTATTGTATATACTCATTTTTTTTCCTCTCTGAACACATCTTGTCCTTGCCTTAACTGGCTGGGAACATGGAGTCAGGTATGCCCTTCCAGGTCTCTCTAGACTGTACCTGTGCATTTATCTTTTCTACCAGTACCTATGATGTTGTAATTTTGGGTTGATTAATAGGGTTGAGTAATTGTTTAGGGTATGTCCAGCTTTTGGAGAGATGAGACGTGGAAGCTGCATGTTGTCAAATCGAGCACACCGTGGTGTATAAACTGTAGTTCTTGCCTTACCTTGATTCTTTTTTTTTTCTTTACGTTAGATTGTTAGGCTTAGGGATAATGAGATATCTCACAGTTAGGACTTTAATTTTTTTTTTTTCCCCAGAGTTAGGGAACTGTACATGTGAGGGACAGTTCTACCTGAAGGTCTCCACCTGGAGGTTTCCTACTTGCTTTGAGAACCTCGAGCACTGAGTGTATGTTATACCCAAACTGCAGTATAGGATTGCTCAGAGAGAGAGGGGAAGTTTCCAGTTTCTCTATAGGGCTTGGAGAAGTTGAACTATGGGGCTCTCGCATGTTAGGAGAGGTAGGTAGGTTTCGCTCGGTCTCACTGGACAAAACGCAGTGGAGCGACTCGTGTTACTCTTAACTAAGCACAAAGTTTCTCCTGGTAGCAGGACATTCTCCTTGTGAGTAATATGCCTGGTGAGTGGCATACGTCGTCAGTTGCATATAATGAGTAGCAGGAGAAAATTTACTCGTGGTAGAGGATTTTTTTTTGTGGACATGATAGCCGCCAACTGTTCTCGAGCATGGAGCTTATGTAATATCCCACAGTCGCAGTATAGGACACGTTGGCTGGTGTTTTGGAGGCGTGTAGATTGGTTTCCCCTCACGAGCAAGGAGTGCGTGAAACACCCCACAGTAGCAGCATTGAGGGAGACTGGTCAAGTAGGTGACCTTACGTGTAGTGTGTGTTAAGTATGGGTACTGGGTATTTTTGAGGAGTTCAGGTCCAGTCGAACTTTAGGTCTTCCATAACTGTGGGCGGATGTAGTGCCCGGAAGTGATAATGAGTTGTATCTAGTTCATTTTATATGACCAAAAGTTCGGTTTAGTGAGAGAGTGTGGCTGGGGCATAGTTGTTACCATACAACATAATCAGAACATAGATTAAATTACCTAGTTGCTGTCATTTTTTTTTCCTACTGTAATTTACTAGTATTAAGTCTCTTTATAATATAAAATCTCGAGTGGATGGGAACATCTGCCTTGGTCACGGAATCCAACATAATGTACAGTACGTGTGTGCAAAGTGATGTAAGGCACGATGATTTTCATTGTTTTTCGATATAAGGGTATAAAGAGAGAAGTGTTAGTGAGTAAGTATTGTAACTAGAGAATGTCATTTTTTGGGGGTAATCGATTGTAAGGGGAAAGACATCACACTGAGTCCATTACGAGCCTGTAATAATAAAAATGTTAAATTACGTACGCCGTCATCCCCCCCTCCTTTGCATCACGCAATTTTGGAGTGTCTCACTCTCTCACCGGCCGTGATAGGTGGCAGATAGTCGGTACTGTCGTCATCCCCCCCCCCCAAGAAATTCTGTAAGTAATTTGATATTAATGATGTTTAGTGATATCCCACGAGTGATAAGTGACGAAATAAAAAAATAGACTCGGGGTAGAATCGAAGTGTTGTCGTTCCTCAGGAAGTGTAATGGTGACGCCATTAGCCCTTGGAGAAGCAAATCCTGTGTTCACACTCACCTCCCCTACATTTTTGAGCTGAATAGTGGGATATTTCCCATATTTTTGTATACTGTACTGTATAGTATTATTATTTAGTAACTGGAATACGAGAATGCTAGCTAGTTCTGTCTGAGCCTCAGATAAATGTGTGATTTTTGTAGGCCAAGTATCAGGTGCCCGGGGACGGTGAATTTTTATTATTGTGTTGAAATGACTTTGCAATTCAGTATTTATTAGGGTTATGTTGTGAGTAAATGTTCACGTAGTTACTTTGTGAGGCACACTGATATTGATGCAGTGATGATTTTCATGGTTAGAGTTACAGTTATTCATGCTTACTGTATTTGTTATAGTACTTTTTCTTCCATGTTATCCCTACAATAAGTATTATTTTAAGCAGACCTATGTGTCTGTAGTGCCATGTGTTATTCTTTTATTACTTGAGATGGCGAGTGTTGTAACTCATGTCTTTATTATGAGACTTTCCTGATCATGTGAAGGGATTACTTGCATTGGGGAGAACAGTTATTCATTATACATATTAACTTCTAGCGGGTCCAAGTGTGAAGGTCTAAGTCCCAGTGAGTGGGTCCAAGTTCAGGCATGGAGGTCGAGGTCTCAGTGCGTGAGTCAAGGTCCCAGTGTGGAAGTTAAGGTCGGGAGTGGCAGAGGACTGGACCAGTGAAATTTGTGCTCAGAGGGACGATTATGAAGAAACACATTGGACCGGGACAGAGGAGCTAAGTTTTGTGGATTTGATATTAGGATCATATAGACATATATTTTTCGAATAATGTGCCAACTGATTCAGGTTTAATCTGTAAAGCAAGTAGCTGGGGAAGATTTCTACCTTTTGGTCTTGTTAATACACATTTCCTCCCACTCGAACTTTATTGTTTGTATAACCCTTGAGAACTGGTGGTATAGAGCTTACCTAGTAGTTTATTAATGTGCAACTTAGAAGCATTCTGGGAAACTGCGAAGGTCGGGCTTGGATTGGCCTAGTAGGAGACTGGCCCCGTCATGTTGGCATGCTACCACTCTTAACTTGGCCACTTGAAATATAATAAACGCAATCGAAGAGGCCGCTAATGGGAGAAAGTCTCCATCAATCTGAGTTCCCGACTGTTGCAGCACACAGTGATCATCAATAGTGACTTGTTTTCTGCCCCTTTTGACCATGTAAAAGTCTGGATCGCAGAGGAGACAGTACACCAACCCACCCCTCAATCGCATCTTTTTTATGTTTTTGCCCGGAATAGTGCTAAGTCTGTTCTTCACTCTGCTAAAAGTAATTTCATCCGTACCAAATGCTCTCAACTCTCCAACTCGAATTCCCCCCGCTCCTTCTAGCACCTTGCCAAAAACCTTTCTAACATCAGTAGAAAGAGTATGACGAGGACTGTTATAATAATCATCTTTATTGTCACACGTTTCGACATCTTCTTCATGCCATCTGCAGTGACCTAGAAGCAATGTACATGATATACAAAAGTGAAGAGTAAAAAACCTGAATATTTATATAAGAGTTAAAAACATACTTAGCTTATAAGAACCTATTTAGATATACCTATATATTCATATACTAATTTCTTTTACCATAATGGTTACAGTTTCCACTTGTTTGATTAACAAGTTCATAATTTTCTTAATCGTCAACTCCAGCTGAAGCAACGAGTCCCCACTGTTAACAAAGAGATCGTTTACTTCCGTATTCCACACCTTCGTGACATATCTAAGCTGATGCAATGAGCATTAGATGAGAAACTATGTAAATTTTTTCCAGATAAAGAATTCCGATTCATGCTTATGAACTCCTTTAAAATTAGTAACTTCTTTCATTTTAAAGATCGTATGCCAGCTGACATGCGCTCGTCGATTGTCTACCTATTTACTTGCCCCAGTTGCCAAGCGGGGTATGTGGGCAGCACAATTCGCTCACTTAACCCGTCACGTCCCTAGGTTTTCCTCACCTCCGTCATCCCCCAATCCCGAGGTATTTTCGATTTTTTTTTTTTTTTGGCTAAAACCTCCGCTTTTTGTGAGAAAGATCTAAAATTCATAGAGAAAACGCTCACCTGAGGTTTAAAATACTCGATCCAGGTAGGAGTACCTCCTTACCTTACTGGGTTTTCTAACAGGCTGGCACCAAAGAAAACGAGTTCTATGGGAGAGTAACTATTTCACACAACTCATAAACGGTATTTATTTATTTACTTGGTACGAATTTATATGTAGTATGAGAGTATATTGGTTTTCAAACAGTAATATAGGCATTATAAGCATTGTTTCACTCACTAACTAATCACCATACCTGACCTTCTTTTGCAACATTATCTGATCATCATTTCTGACTGTTTCATCTTCTAATGCTATGTAAACTTTGTCATCCACATTGTCATCGATTGGGGAATCACTCTGGCCCTGAATATTTTTACTGGCCAGGTCACTGGTAACAGGTGAATTGCCGAGACAATGGCGTGAGGGGGGGAGGGGGGAGGTTATGCGGTGTAAGGCATTGTCCCTGCTTGGCATCTTGTAGAGGAATAGAGGAAGGTGTCCCGTGTATATGTACGAAAAATCACGGGCAAAAATTGAAAATTGTGCAAATTAGGGTCCTTGCAATTGCACGACGTACCAGTATGTCACCGGGACTGGCAAATGCAAAATGTTGCAATGTACCCGGCGGGTTAAAATCAGAATCGACGAGCACCTAGGTCAGTCTGCCAGAACGGGTCACCCACTGCACAGTCCTTATTCAGCAGTGCGGGAACATTGTAAGTCCTGTGATATTGTTCCTAGCAGAATTCATTTCAGTATCCTTGACTCTTGCTCTAATGAAAACCTAAGAATTTTAGAATCTCTGTATATTAAATAAACTTAAACCTTGCCTTAATAACACAGTACCCGCTTATCCCCTAAGCCTTGTATAAGTTATATTCACACATAGAAAACTTTTATGGTACACTATGGTAGTTTTTTTTAAAATGTGTATGTGTACATGTGTGTATATGTACATGTTGTATATGTATATGTATATATAGGTGTATCTAAATAGCTTCTTATATGGTAAACTAAGTACATTTTTAACTCTTATATAAATATTCAGGTTTTTTACTCTTCACTTTTGTAAATCATTTACATTGCCTCTAGGTCACTGAAGATGGCATGAAGATGTCGAAATGTTTGACAATAAAGATGATTATTAAAACGGCCTTGTCATACTCTTTTTACTGAATTTACGATTCCCTAGGAATACACCTATATCAGACCTTTCTAACAACTTTATATCATCATCCTTCCCCCCTCTCTTCTACTCTAATGGTTCTGTAGCTATTTCTTCCACTATTAAAGCAGCTCTCTTCACTCAGAGTTTCTCCTCCAATTCCACCTTAGACGATTCCGGTGCTGTTCCTCCATCACTTCCCCCCTCTGACTTCCTCATGGGTGACATTAAAATGTCTTCAGCTGATGTATTTTCTACCATCATTGGACTCAATACTTACAAGGCATATGGGCCTGATGGAGTCCCTCCTGTTGTCCTCAAGAACTGTGCTTCTGTGCTTACACTCTGCTTAGGTAAACTCTTTCACCTTTGTCTTTCATCTTGTACCTTTCCTTCTTGCTGGAAGTTTGCTCTCATTCAGCCAGTCTCAAAGAAGAGTGACCATTCCCAACCCTCTAACTATCGTCCAATTGCTTTAACATCCTGTGTCTCAAAAGTTTTTGAGTCTATTCTTAACAAAAAAATTTTAAAGCATCTTTCCTATCACAACCTCCTTTCTGATCATCAGTATGGGTTCTGTCATGGACGCTCCACTGGCGATCTTCTCACCTATATTTCTGACTCCTGGTCATCCTCCTTTGGGGACTTTGGCAAAAGCTTTGCCATCGCACTTGACATCTCAAAGGCTTTCGATCGAGTCTGCCACAAATCTTTAATTTCCAAACTGCCCTCTTACGGCTTCTTTCTATCTGTGCCTTCATCTACAGCTTCCTTTCTGGTCGTTCTATAGCCGCTGTTGTAGACGGCCATCGTTCTTCTCTGAGATCTATCAACAGTGGTGTTCCTCAGGGCTCTGTCCTATCACCAACTCTCTTCCTTTTATTCATCAGTGATCTAAACTGTACATCTAACCCTAACCACTCGTACGCTGATGATTCCACCCTTCACCTTTCCTTTCGGTTCCCGCAACGTCCATCCCAGCAGTTACTTCAGCAAACAAGGGATGAGGCTATGGCAAACCTAATGTCTGACTTGGTTCGTACCTCTGACTGGGGTAAAAATAATCTTGTTTTTAATGCATCTAAGACTCAGTTCTTACACCTATCAACCCGACAAAATCTTCCGCGGGTATACCCACTAATGTTTAATAATATCCAGCTCAATCCTGCATCATCCTTGAACATGCTTGGGGTTTCATTCACTCGGAATTAATATTGGAAAGATCATATTACATCTCTTGTAAAATCAGCTTCCAAGAGATTAGATGTGCTAAGCCGACTCCGTATCTTTTTTACTCCTGCACAGTTATTGACTTTGTACACGGGTTTTATTCGCCCCTGTGTAGAGTACAACTCTCATGTGTGGGGAGGCTCCCCACATACAGCTCTTCTCAATAGGGTGGAGTCAAAAGCTTTTCGTCTCATTAACTCTCCTCCTCTTACTGGTTCCCTTCAACCTTTGTATCTTCCCCGCACTGTTGCCTCTTTATCTCTTTTCTATCGCTACTTCCATGGTCACTGCTCTCCTGAACTGTCTGCTTGCATCCCTCGACCTCTGCGACTGGTGCGTAGCACTCGTCTAGCAACAAACTCTTATCCCTTTTCTGTCCAACTCTCTAATGCAAGAGTTAACCGTTACTCCCAGTCCTTCATTTATGCAACGGGTCATCTCCGGAACTGTCTCCTGTCTGTATTTCCTTCTTCCTATGATCTCCAGTCTTTCAAACGCAATGTGTCCAGGCATCTCGAATTGAACAGATCTTGAATTTAGCTCACTTTTGTATTTGTTTTTTCTTGGAAGGAACTGTTTGCAGGCTCCTGGCCTGTGGTTCATTCTTCTTCGCATAAAAAAAAAAAAAACTTACTATCAGATCATGTCGTTCAGATATTATTCTTTATCATCCAGTCCTTGCTGTAGAAGGACGAGGTCAGGCTACTTATTCCGAATATTTAAGGCGAGTGACAAGTTGTTCGACCCTGCGTGGCTTTAACCTATGTTATCCAAAGTCCTGAACCATCCTTCGTATGAAAATGTTCATGAACCAAATCCAGTGAGGCCATCTTAACCAGTACGCAGACATTTGGTTATATCGTTATGACCCAACGTAGTATACAGTTAACTGGGCTACATGAAACTTATAGGCTAGGTACTTTGCACAGAATTATCTGAATGTAAAATAATAAGGTTCACACACGCACACAGTACTTAAAGAATTGCAAGTATAAAACGGTTGAGTTAAATTTCAACAACCAACACATACATACTACCTTTAATTTTCATTCTTGACGCTTTGTTTCTCCTCCTCTTTTCTCTCCTCTTTCTGCTGTTTTTCATCTTCCTTCATTTTCCTTTTCTTCCTTTAGTCTTCCTTCCTCCTTGTTCCTCCTCCCTTGTCTTCTCTTTCTCCTCCTTTATTCGAATTCCTTTTCTCTTTTCGTTGTCCTCTTCCTTCTTTGACTGACCAGCTTCCTATATTTTTCTAAACTCTCATTTTTTTTTTTTTTACCAATATCCTTCGCTCCTCTCTCTCTCTCTCTCTCTCTCTCTCTCTCTCTCTCTCTCTCTCTCTCTTTCCCTGTCCAGTATTGCCTCTTTTATTTCTTTTCTTGTCTTGATTTCATTTAACTCTTTTCTTTTGTTCCTTTGTTTACCGTTCTCATTTCTAGTTTTTTTTTTTTTTTTTTTTTTAACGATCGGTTATCCTGTCAGTGAAAACGCTTTTTCCATTATCTGCGTTTCACCCTCAAGTCTCACCCTCTGTCTTTCTCCTCACCCTTCTCCTCTATTTCTTTTTTCTCATTCCTTTTACTTGGATGTATTGTTTTCTTTCACTTTACTGGGTGTAATCCGCTGACAAAAAAGGAGAGAGAGAGAGAGAGAGAGAGGCATATTTTAAGCGTCGACGTGCAAATATGCAGTTGACACATTATTTGCATTTTTGTTTTCCTCCTCGTTTACTATTCATCATCCCCATACTCATCATCACTGTCATCGTCATCATCATTATTTTATCATGGTCATACTCCTTTTCCACATTTCTCTGTCGCTTCCTCCTTCTCCCCAAATTTTTCACTTCATCTTCCTCCTCATACTTTGTGTATCCATTTTCTTGTGTTCTACCACTTCTTTTAACATCTTAATCGTCATCATCACCATCATCTCCTTCCTCTTCTCCACAATGCCTCTTCATGTCTCCTTCTTTCATCTGATACCATGTCTCACAACTATCTCTGCACCGTCTTCTTCCTCCCCCTCCTCTTCTTCTCCTCCTCTTCTTCCTCCTTCTCCTCGTCTTCCTTTTTCTCTTCTTCTTCTTCCTCCTCCTCCTCCTCCTCCTTTTGGTCTTCATCGTCTTCTTTTTCTTCATCTTCCTTGTCCTCTTCCTCCTCCTCTCATCTACTATCATGCCTCTACCTATCTCCATCTCTTCCTCCTCCACATTCCTCAATTGATTTTCCTTTTCTTGAATCCAGTTAATCGCCTCCGATTTACCTTGTGTGATTCTTAGTCTGTCTGTCTGCCTGACTGTCTGTCTGTCTCTGTCTATGTCTGTCTGTCTGTCTCTGTCACTCTCTGTTTCTCTCTCTCTCTCTCTCTCTCTCTCTCTCTCTCTCTCTCTCTCTCTCTCTCTCTCTCTCTTTCTTCGACTGCTTTCACATCTGAAGTGATTTTTCGAACGAAAAATGAAAGATATTGTACTTCTCATTAACCGTGTCAGTAGAAAAAATCTTTTCTAGTGTAATTAAAATCTTCTGGAGATATTCAGGTTCACTCTAAAATCAGATATAGTTTTCACTGACCCATTCGGTGGAAGGAGGGTTTTCTAAGCCGGTTAAAACCGCGTTGTAAGTTTGATGTGAAAGGTTTATATATATTCTCCAATAATCCTTTAAGTTCCAGATCTTTCCTAAGTAAATGTATGGTCTGGATGTAGCCAGATTAAACTATGTTAAGACGTCGGAGTTCTGAAAAAACTTTCTTGGCCTTAGTAAAACTTGTTATGTAACAGTAAATGCTGCAAGCACTATTTCTAGTGGTTTTCATAATATCAGGAATTTGCTTACGTTCGTAAAACTGTTTATGTAAGATGGTAAATTGAGGAAAACGATGCTCAAAAAAAAAAAATATATATATATATATATATATATATATATATATATGTGTGTGTGTGTGTGTGTGTGTGTGTGTGTAGTTAACCAATGGAATCCTCTGATGTATTTTGTTAGATTTTTTCTGTTACTTCCAAATAATTTTACTAACCTTACGTTGTACGAGTTAGATGCAACCTTCGTTTACCTTTACCACCACAGCTGTCCTAAGCAATATATAGAAATTTTTCTTGTCACAGCAAGAATAAATTAAAAATACGTCATGGGTATTTAGGAACTAAGCAACTGTCACCAATTCTTGTAATACGATGACTTTTGTGTTCATCAGATGTTTAAATTTTTACTCAAAATGCAATCCCGTTTTCTTAATTATTTTAGTCATCGCCCCACAGATATAAACAGTTAAGATAGGCCTCTACACGCAACCAGGCAACTTGTCTCTAAACCCCGATCCTTCATCCACAGCCCAGAGGGTGGGAAGCCATAGACGTAAGGCCATGACTTCAGGAATGGGATGGGAACTAAGAGACAAGTTGCCTGACGGAGGGTACAGTATCAGGGAGGCTGAGAATGTCTTATTCCCGTACAGTACGATGGCATGTTTTTATTTTGCTGCTGCTACACCTTTTCTCGACTTTATTTTTTTTATTCTTATAAAAGTACATCTCGTAGTGGATGTGTTAGAAACAACCTGGCACTTTTTTTTTTTTTTTTTTTTGCGATATTCTCTGAACTATTTTAAATAGTTCGGATGAACCTCTCGTACTGAAAGGATAGAAAAAATAAGAAGATAGTGCCGTGCAGGATCTACGAAATGGGCTAGTTGTTTTCTTGGCCATTTTCCATAGTGATATAACGAAAACTAGAAAAATATAAATGACAAAATAAAGTTAAAACACCTGGAAGTTTTTCTAGGTATCCATTGTAACTGGATGGATGTAATGCAGAGCTTGTTTGCCCATAGTTAGTGAATGGTTGACATTTTATCAGGCTACATTGCCAAACCCGGGCAATTTACCGGAGTTTGTTTGAATATGATATCAGATTAGACATTATATATTTACTCTAAATATCAACCTTAGCTCCGTTTGAGGCGCAGTAGACATTGATCTGATAATAAATAAAATTCCAAATACCACTCAGCCTTTCTTGTGCCCAATTTTTATGGAGTTATTCGTTATTCATGGTGATTTAACACACTCCACTCTTTCTGTATAGCCATTACGTAATCCTTAATTTGTAGCTTTATTAAACCAGTGGTGCGTGTGGTTCTTTAACCCTTTAATGTAGGTTTTACTCTTTGTATCTTTAGGCTTTGGTTCAGGTTAGCGAATTCTCTGTTAGGTTATTAGTTTTAGGGTTTTTAGATTAGGTATTTTTTCCAGTAAATAATGCAATATTAAAAAAAGATAAAAATTTAAATATATATATATATATATATATATATATATATATATATATATATATATATATATATATATATATATATATATATATATATATATATATATATATATATATATATATATATATATATATATATATATATATATATATATATATATATATATATAAAATGTATAATACGTGTGTATGTATGTGTGTATGACGGTGTGTGTGTGTGTTTGTGTGTGTACTCGTATGTCAATGTATATCTTTATCTATATATTGCCAGATGCCTTAATCCCGCAAGGGGTGGCCACAAACAAATCGCCTCCATGTCGCCATGTCCCCCGCCATTTCACTCCCCTGTTCCCACCTCACACCCCCACTCTCTCTTATACCTCTCCACTCCATCCCTTCATCTCAACCTTGGCCGCCCCCCCTCTCCCCCCTCCACCTCATATACACTCTCCTCGTTAGTCTCTCACTCTCCATCCTCTTCACGTGGCCAAACCACCTGTATGTGTTTCTCCTAATCCTTCCTATCACATCCACATCCACATCCACACCACAACGATCCTTCACTTCCTGACTTGTCAATCTGCCTCTCCATGTGACTCCACATGCTCCTGTCAAATAACTCATTTCCACAGCTCACACTCTTGACTTCTGTCCCTCGAACAATGTCCAAGCTTCACGTCCACATATTAGAGCTGGTATCACAATACTGTCATGTAGTAACTTTTTCACTTCCATGTTCCCTTCCCTGTTTCCTATCACTGCTTTCAAGGGACCAGTAACCTTTCTTCCTTGTTGTACCCTCTCAAGCACTTCACTCTCTAAACTTCCATCCTTACTCATCACACTACCCAAGTACATAAATGCACTCACATTTTCCATTTCCTCCTTATCCAAACTCGCTGTACATTCACATACGCCACCTCTCCCGAAGACGATAACCTTACTCTTCCCTACGTTCACCTTTAGATTCCGTTTCTTACTCTCCAAACTCATCCACCAAGCCTTGCAGCTCCCCTTCGTCTTCACTTAACAACACAGTATCATCTGCATATAACAGTACAGGGAGTTTCCAAACACTGCCCTCTCTCATTACGGCTGCTCCAACATCCACTGCCCTGCCTTGTATCTCTTTTATAACCCCATCCATATAAAGTTTGAACAACCATGGAGACATGACACATCCCTGTTTCAGTCCAACCTTTAAATAGAAAATTCATTCAGTTCACTATCCACACGCACTGCAGCCTTAGCACCCTCATACATACTCTTCACGGCATTCAACAACTTCCCATCTTTCAACAACTTTCCATCTACTCCATATATTCTTAATACTTTCCACAGTCCTTGTCTATCCACCCTGTCATATGCTTTCTCCAAATCCATGAAGGCCGCATACAACTCCTTTCCCTTCTCTAGAAACTTTTCCACTAAAGATCTATGAATGAATATCTGATCTACACAATCTCATCCCTTCCTAAAATCTCCCTGTTCTTCTTCAACTAATTCCTCTGTTATTTCTCTAACTCTGTCAGTAAGTATCCTACAATATACATTACCTATAACACTAAGAAGTCAAAAGCCCCTTTGATGACCACACACTTCTTTTTCCCCTTTGTCTTTGCACAGGGGAATAATTATACCTGACTTCCAATTCTCTGGGACTCTACCTTTCTCCCAGGCCAATCTGCACATCTTCCACATCCTTTTTACTACTATCTCTCCCATCTTCCACATCCATTCTACTACTGTCTCCCTCCAGGGCAATCTGCACATCTTCCACATCCATTCTACTACTATCTCTCCCCCATGCTTCAGCATTTCACCACACACTCCCACAATCCCTGGGGCTTTCTCTATTCTAGCTTTCTTCATCATTTCCACAACTTCCATCCTACTGATTTCTTCCTCTTTTCTCACATCCCCCGATCTCCCAGCCATTTCCCAGCCACTTATACTCACAATACTTTCATTCTCTATGTTAAACAATTCGTTAAAGTTTTCTCCATCTGCTCACTTTCTCTCCCGTCTCCACTAGTAATCTACCATTTTTATCTTTCACTCCCAGCCAACACTTTTGGCACCCTGTCAAACCCTCTTTACCTCTTTCCAGAACATTTTCTTACATTCCCTCAACTTTACACTCAAATTCAAAATTCCCCATGCACTCTCTTCTTACTCTCTCTCTTACTAATCTTTTCACCTCTCTTCCTCTCTACATACAACTGTTTCTTCCCGTCTCTCAACTTCTTCCACGCCCGTTTCTCATCCATTCATTATGTGCTTTCTTCTTTTGTGCCACAGCCTCTCTCACCTCTTCATTTCACCATGCTGTTTCCTGCACCTCCTTTCGTCTTCTCTTCATCCCACACACCACCTCACATGCTGCACAGATTTCTTCTGTGAATATCTTGCACACACCTTCCGCGTCCCCCATCTGCTCCAATCCATATTTACCCAATGCTCCTCCACTTCCCTTTTACATTCTATCCTTTTTCTATCCTCTTTTAAACTTTCACTCTTCTTACATATACTACTGAACAAGCCTACACCTTTTCTAGCCTTATTGACCTAGAGCAGCTTGTACAGCACCCTACCCGTATCCCTGACCGCCTTGGAGAGAGCTCCAACATACTTGATCTCTTTCTTACAACTAATCCTACTGCTTACACTGTTAATCTTTTCTCTCCGTTGGGCTCCACCGATCACAACCTTATCACCTTAACCTGTCCTATCGCTCCGGTACGGCCTGCGGACCCTCCAAAAAAACATCATCTCTGGCACTTACGAGCTGTGGATTGGGAGGTCCTCAGGCAGTACTTCAATGATTTTCCCTGGAATGATTATTTTTTCCATAGCCGGGAGCCATCTCGGTGTGCTTCGCGCATTACAGAGGTTATTCTCTCGGGCGTGGAAGCATACATTCCTTTCTCATATCCTTTGACTAATGCACGAAAGCCTGGGTTTAATCACGCTTGTTCTAATGCTGTCCGCAACAAGGAGAGGGTCTATAAAAGGTACCGGAGTCAACCCACCCCTGAATCACATCTTTTATACATTTCTGCCCGAATTCGTGCTAAGTCTGTTCTCCCTCTGCTAAAAATAATTTCATCCATACAAAATACTCTCAATTCTCTAACTCGAATTCTTCCCGCTCCTTCTGGCACCTTGCCAAAAACCTTTCTAACAACTTTACTTCATCATCCTTCCCTCCTCTTTTCTACTCTGATGGCTCTATAGCTATTTCTTCTACTGATAAAGCAGATCTCTTCGCTCAGACTTTCTCCTCCAATTCCACCTTAGACGATTCTGGTGCTGTTCCTCCATCACTTCCCCCCTCTGACTTCCTCATGGCTAACATTAAAATTTCTTCAGCTGATGTATTTTCTGCCATTGCTGGTCTCAGTACTAATAAGGCATTTGGGCCTGATGGAGTCCCTCCTGTTGTTCTCAAGAACTGTGCTTCTGTGCTTACACCCTGCCTAGGCAAACTCTTTCACCTTTGTCTGTCAACTTGTACCTTTCCTTCTTGCTGGAAGTTTGCTCTCATTCAGCCAGTCCCAAAGAAAGGTGACCATTCCCAACCCTCTAACTATCGTCCAATTGCTTTAGCATCCTGTATCTCAAAATTTTTTGAGTCTATTCTTAACAGAAAAACTTTAAAGCATCTTTCCTATCACAACCTTGTTTCTGATCGTCAGTATGGGTTCCATCAGGGACGCTCCACCGGCGATCTTCTCACCTACCTTTCAGACTCCTGGTCATCCTCCTTTTGGGACTTTGGCGAAAGTTTTGCCATTGCACTTGACATCTCAAAGGCTTTCGATCGAGTCTGGCATAAATCTTTAATTTCCAAACTGCCCTCTTACGGTTTCTATCCTTCTATCTGTGCCTTCATCTCTAGCTTCCTTTCTGGTCGTTCTATAGCCGCTGTTGTAGACGGCCATCGTTCTCTCTCCTAGATCTATTAACAGTGGTGTTCCTCAGGGCTCTGTCCTATCACGAACTCTCTTCCTTTTATTCATCAATGACCTTCTAAGCTGTACATCTAACCCTATCCACTCATACACTGATGACTCCACCCTTCACCTTTCCATTCGATTCCCACAACGTCCATCTCAGCAGTTACTTCAACAGGCAAGGGATGAGGCTATGGCACACCTAATGTCTGACTTGGCTCGTATCTCTGACTGGGGTAAAAATAATCTGGTTGTTTTTAATGCATCAAAGACTCAGTTTTTGCACCTATCAACCGGACAAAATCTTCCACAGGTATACCCACTTATGTTTAATAATACTCAACTTAATCCTGCATCATCGTTGAACATGCTTGGGGTATCATTTGCTCGGGACTTGTCTTGGAAAGATCATATTACACCTCTTGTAAAATCTGCTTCCAAGCGATTGGGTGTGCTAAGCCGACTCCGTTCCTCCTTTGCCCCTGCACTAGTGTTGACTCTATACAGGGGTTTTATCCGCCCCTGTGTGGAGTACAACTCCCATGTGTGGGGAGGCTCCCCTCATACAGCTCTTCTCAATAGGGTGGAGTCATAGGCTTTTTGTCTCATTAACTCTACCCCCCTTACTGACTCCCTTCAACCTCTGTCTCTTCACCGCAATGTTGCATCTTTATCTCTTTTCTATCGCTACTTCAGTGGTCACCGTTCCTCTGAACTGTCTGCATGCATTCCTCCACTTCTACGACGGGCGCGTAGCACCCATCTAACAGCAAACTCTCACCCCTTTTCTGTCCAACTCTCTAATGCAAGATTTAACTGTTCTTCCCCGTCCTTCATTTATGCAACAGGTCAACTCTGGAACTGTCTCCCTCTGTCTGTATTTCCTGCTTCCTATGATCTCCAGTCTTTCAAACGCAGTGTGTCCAGGCATCTCGAAATGAATGGATCTTGAATTTGGCTCTCTCTTGTATTTTGTTTTTCTCTTGGAAGGAACAGTAGCGGGCTCATTGCCTTTGGTTCCTTCTTCCTCACAAAAAAAAAAAAAAAAAATTCGTCCACTCTTTCCCTCCCTCTGTTTTTCCATTTCGTTTGGACACTGATTATGAGCACCACCAAGTGGTGGTCAGAGAGTCCACTCCCCCAGCCTCTACATACTCTTGCATCATTACACACCTTCTTATCCTGCCATCCACACATCCATACTCAGTCATTGCCTTCCGTTCATTCAGTTCACCATCCACCCTTCTCATCACTAGCCACGCGTACCTTTGGATCATTTTGTGCCTCAAGAGGGTAATGGCTATCACCATCCTCCTCCCGGCACAAATGTCCACTAAAGCACTGCCATTCTCATCCATCTCTGCAGGCACACCCCACTCATCAACTACTCCATCCACCTTCACATTCTCTACTTTTCCATTCATATATCAAGTCAAAAACACTCTCTCATTCCTTTCAAACTTTTCCATGCACACTTCCACATTTGTCCAGAACTCTTTTCTCACTCTGCTTGCACGATCTTGCATTGGCACATACACGCACACAATCGCCTACATTTGTAGTCCAACTTTCAGTCTTACCCATAGAATACTTGAGCCGACTGATCCATATTCTCTTATATTCTCCTTCCATCTGTTACCCACAATAATACACACTCCTTTTGCCCTCTCATTCTCACCTACTCCCGCGCATATACCCCGTCCATACTCCCATTCTCTCACACTCTCACCTCACCATTTAGTTTCTTTTAATCCACATACATACACTTTCTCACACTCAAGCACCTGGACAGTCTCTCATTCTTTCACATCATTTGCACTCCTTGCATCCCATGTAGCTATCCGTACCATGTCCTTTGTTCGGTCCTTATTCGTCACCTTTTGGTCAGTCCTTGTCCGAGGCTTCTTGTTCGTATTGTTAGTTAGTTGTTTTCTGGGAAGGAGCACTAACCCTCCGCCGACCCACCTGTTGTCACTCAGGGAACACGTGTTGGTTGGTTAAAAGGTTATTACCCGGCGTTGTAAGTGCTCTTCTGGTTTACAGGAAAAAATTTCGCTTGCCACTCGGTGTAGAGCTACCCTAAATATCGAGTACCACTACATTAAGAGGGTGGATAATGGGCTCCCACACCAACCACCTACCACCATAATGATAATAATAATAATAATAATAATAACAATAATAACAACAGTAATAATAATAATAATAATAATAATAATAATAATAATAATTTCAGTGATAATAATAATTATAATAATAATAATAATAATAATAATAATTTCAGTGATAATAATAATAATAATTCCAGTGATGGTGATGATCACAGTGATGACAGTGAGGAGAACGATCATGACGTTGATAATGATGATGATGATGATGATGATGATGAAGGCCGTGTCTGTTGAGAGGTGATCTGCTGTCCAAATAGACATGGGTTCGATTACTGGCGTGGGCAGAGAACAGTTTATGGATTTGGATTTTTGTAAAACACCCCCACTAACACTCACACAAGTCATGTATATTAGCGTGGAAGTGATGACACGTGGAAGGTGTATAGTACAAAGGACTGCTGAGCCTCAGGGAACAAAACTGTTAATTCTATGGCCAGGGCTGGACACATAAAGAATAAATAAAAAATAATAAAAACTAGGTGTACCTGTGTTGCACCATTCCAGAGAACAAAAATTCAGTAATGGGTGATCTCTGCTAAGCTGAATAAAATCGTCTTGTGGCAGCAAGAATTACTGAAGACTGTCTCTGACCCCTTCACTACGAGGCCTGTCCTAAGCTGAATTAAATCGCTTATCCGTAGCAAGAATAAACTATAAAAATATGTCATCATGGTTAACCCCTTGAATCCAGGTGACGTCATTTTTAGTTTATTGCTGCTACCAGACCATTTTATTCAACTTAGGAATCACGTACTAAGGGAGACAAGGAAAGATAAAGAAAGAAAAAGGACATGAGAAAGAAAGAACATAAAAGGAGCTCTTCGTATATAGGGTCGAACTGGAGACACCTTTGTTAGAGTCTCGGGTCGCATCACCTTCCTGCCCTTTGGCTTCTGCTTCCCTTGAGGTTTTATTGCTGGAAAATAGTGAAGATAGAAAAGAGACAAAAAAACTACTAGTAAGTAAGAAAGAAACGAAATAATGTTACGAAAAATGTGACACGACATAGCCAAAAAAAAAAGACAGAACAAATGAAAAGGAAAACGATAGAATGAAAGAAAAAAAAAGATGGGGAAAAAGGAAGGAGTGACGGAAGCTAAAAAAAAAAAAAAAAAAGGACAGGAATGAATTAAATCGTGAACTACATGAGAAGGGAAAATGTAGGATGAACGAGGAAAAGGGTATGAAAGTAAATAAACGGAGGTCAAACTAATAAAGATCAAACTCTATACACCCAAAGTAATAATCCCAGGCCGTCCTACCTTTTTCCATATCGTCTTCTGCATATCTTGGTGCTTGTAATACTTTAATTCTCTGTCTACTTTAACTTGGCCTAAAATTGCCATCACTCCATCAATTTGTTTAGTTTGATCTGCACAGCCAGGGATAGAGATGGTTGTAGTGATGCTGAATAGTGATGATGATAATCATGGTGGTGGTGGTGTTTGTGGTCGATATGATGATGAGAAAAAAAAAAAAATAGACGAAGAAAAAGACAATCGACCTCCGTGTCTGGGTTGCAGAGACCCAGGCCGTTGGACTCTGGCCAGTCTCATTTCCTCCTTATTTTTTATGGTATTTTTATATTTGCAGAAAATTGCATGCAGCTTGAGGCAATTTTTTGGAACTGGGGGGTTGGGTATCGTCTACATTAACCTTTGCTCTACTAGAGGGCTCTTAGCGGAATAAAAGCGTCAGGTGGTAGCAAGAAGGTGCATGATGTAGGTACGACGAACCCCGGCCACCTAATGTAGCCTAGTTGTGGGAAGATAGACAGATAGATAGACATATGTAGGCCAATATATAGATAGGTTAATAAATTGACTGGTATAAAACAACAACGTAGATAGATACACAGACGGACTGACAGATGAATATGCCGATACATTAAGGGAGGGAGTGGAAGATAAAATATATTTTAAAAAAAAGCGATAGTGATGATTTGAGCTTGAATCCCGGCCACGCAATGTCGATGTTCTCTTCATAGTCCTCACATGCCTTCATCATGAGACTATCAGTTTTTAAGTATCTTACTGTGACGGTGATGATATCGATAATGCTGTTCTTGTGGTGGTGGTGGTGGCAGTGGTAGTTTTGATGATGTTGATATGTCGTAGGTTAGTAATGATGATAATATTGGTTCTTCTGGTCTCCTACCCCTACTGTAACTTTCGATGCTGTACTGTGATAGAGAATGAAAAGAGGAAAGTGAAAAAGAAATAGGAAAACAGAAAGAAATGATAAGGAAGTAAAAAAGGAAAGAAAAAAGAAAAAAGAGACCTGAGAGCAAGAGAAGTGAAAATAAAATGGAAATAATGAAACAGGAAATGAAATAAAAAGACGATAGAAAAGAAACAAGCCTAAAAAGTGTGAGTGGAGCAAGAAAGCAGGGAAGAGGGAAAAACAAGAAGCATAGCGATTATAGGCAGAAATATAAGTAAAAAAATTGAAAAATGACAATAAATAAAAAAAGCCGAATGAACTGGAGAACAACGTACAGTATAAGAGAAGAAACAAATAAGGAATATACAATGAAAAGAGAAAGAAAAAAGTATGGAAGAATGAAATAGAAAGCAAGGGGAACAAGTAAGAAATAAATAAAAGTAAAATCAAAGACGATAATAAGGAATATAAGGGAGTGGAGAGGAGAGATCAGAAAAGGAGACTTAGACGACAACCGGTGCAGGACTGAACTCAGTGCATGTGCGGTAGAGTGCCAGGCTGCTGCACCTTTCCGCATATCGCCTCCTATCTATCATGTTGTTTATGTTGCTCTAATACTCAGTACACTTTAACTTGGCCTGAAATATCCATCTCTCAGTCATGAATGCTGAGCTATAACAAATAACACTAGAATATGGTGCTGGTATGAGGAAGTGTTATGGAAATGATGTTGAAACGTAGCCAGTGTCAATATACCAGTTATTTATGGAAAATTTTGATGTCAATAACGAAAATCTTTGCCAAGCTAAGGTGGACGAGCCATAGTGGTGGCATAGATCTAATGTAGTTAATATTGACGGTGGTGGTGGTGGTGGTGTAAGGTTAGTTTTGATAGGAATAAACAATAATAACCTGTATTTGCTTAGTTTGATTTGCATTGCCAGTGATGACAATGGTGGCAGTAACCACTTAATGACGATGAGGATAGTTTACTGTACTACTGCTGCTGCTGCTGCTACTACTACTACTACTACTACTACTACTAATAATAATAATAATAATAATAATAATAATAATAATAACAATAACAATAATAACAACAATAATAATAATAATAATAATAATAATAATAATAATAACAACAATAACAATAATAATATTAATAATAATAATAATAATAATAATAATTATTATTATTATTATTATTATCATTATTATTATACCAATAATAATAAGTAACAATAATGATAATAAAAAAAAGAGAAAACAGGTGACGTTCGATCTCCGTTTCTAGGTTGCAGAGACCAAGGCCGTTGGACTCTGGCCAGTTTCGTCTTATTCTTCTTGTTTTATTTTCGTGTCTGCAGAGATGTTATTCAGCTTAGAGCAGACTTTTGGAACTGGGGGGTTAGGTATCGTCTACATTATCCCTTGCTCTATTAAGGGGCTCTTAGATGAATGAAAGTGTTCGGTGGTAGCAAGAAGGTGCATGATGTCCGTACGACAAACCCCGGCCATCTAATGTAGTTGTGGGAAGATAGACAGACATATGCAGATCGAAAGATAGATAGATACTGTAGGTTAAAAGACTGACTGCTATAAAACAACAACGTAGATTGAGACACGAACAGACTGACAGATGAATATCCAAATACATCAATGGAGTGGATGATATAAATATATAAAATAGAGATAATGATGATTTCAGCCTGAATCCCAGCCACGCAATGTCTATGTTCTCTTCATAATACACATGTACCTTGTTCATGAGACTCTCAGTTTTTAAGCATTTTATTGTGACTGTGATGATAATGATGCTTTTGTGCTGGTGACAGTGCTAGTTCTGATGATGTTGATATGTCGTAGGTTAGTAATGATGATAATATTAGTTCTTCTTGTCTCCTACTCCTACTGTAACTTTAGATGCTGTGTTGTGACAGAGAATGAAAAAAGGAAAGTGAAAAAAAAATAGGAAAACAAAGAAAATATAAAGAAAGAAAAAAAGAAAGATAAAAGAAAGAAGAGACCTGAGAGCAGGAGAATTGAATATAAAATGGAAATAATGAAAAAGGAAATGAAATAAAAAGAATATAGAAAATAAACAAGAGTAAAAAGTGTGAGAGGAGAAGGATAGAAGGGAAGAGGGGAAAAAAAGAAGCATAATGATTATAACCGGAAATATAAGTAAAAAGACGGAGAGAGTGAATAAATAAAAAAAGACTAATGAACTGGAGAACAACGAATAAGAGAAAAAAACAATAAACAATAAACAATAAAAAGAGAAAGCAAAACAGTATAGAAGAATGAAACCGAAAGCAAGGGGAACAAATAAGAAATAAATGAAAGAATGAGCAAAGACAATAATAAGGAATAAAAGGGAGAGGAGAGGGAAGTAAAGGAGACTCAGAAGATAAATTGTGCAGGACTGAACTTAGTACAGGTGCAGTAGAATGCCAGACCGCTGCTCCTTTCCTCATATCGCCTCCTACCTATCATACTGTTTTTATTACTCTCTTTACAATACTCTGTACACTTTAACTTTGCCTAAAATATCCATCTCTCAGTCTTGAGTGCTTAGCTATAACAAATAACGTTAGAATATGGTGCTAGCATGAGGAAGTGTTAAGGAAAGGATGTAGAGCCAGAGCAAGTGTTAATATACCAGTTATATATGGAAAATTTTGATGCAAATAACGAAAATCATTGCCAAGTTAAGGTGGACGAGCCATAGTGGTGGCATAGATCTAATGTAGTTAATAGTGACGGTGGTGGTGGTGATGATGTGAGGTTAGTTTTGATAGGAATATACAGTAATAACCTGTATTTTCTTAGTTTGATTTGCATTGCCAGTGATGACAATGGTGGTAGTAACCACTTAATGACGATGAGGATAGTGTACTCTACTACTACAACCACAGCTACTACTACTACTACTACTACTGCTACTACTACTAATAATAATAATGATTTCAATAATAATAATAATAATAATAATAATAATAAGTAAAAATTATGATAACAAAAAAGGAGGCAACAGGTGACGTTCGATCTCCGTTTGTAGGTTGCAGAGACCAAGGCCGTTGGACTCTGTCCAGTCTCGTTCTAATCTTCTTGTTTTATTTTCGTGGGACTGCAGACGTATGCACCTTAGGGCAGACTATTGGAACTGGAGGGGTTGGGTATCGTCTACATTAACCCCTGCTCTTCTAGGAGACTCTTAGCTGAATAAAATCTCTGGTGGTAGCAAAGAATAAAATATAAGTTACCTCATCGTACTGAGGAGATTGATCTAGTTTTGGATTTAATATAGTTTTGGCTTCGATCTGTGTATTCAGAGAGAGAGAGAGAAAGAGAGAGAGAGATGGCTGATGATGTCGGTAGAACTAAGTACAGCCATCATATGATGGGCTGTATATTGATGGATAAATAGATTAATAGGTGGATGAAATGGCATTGATAAATAGATACATACTTATTATTAGATATCGTAGATGTGCAGTTTCATCCTGTGCCTTAAGGAAAACCTGGAAACTGTACAGCCAATCCTGCGATATGTATGCCCATTTTGTAGGAATCCTTGTGCTCACTTTCCCCTAGTGTATTTTTGGGAGGGGTCCTGACCCCCTAAAAATCACTGGGAGGGTCATTCTCCCCAAATATCGCATTACAGATGAGACTCCCTTGTACAACAAACACTAAGATATCAAAGCCATATCTAGTCCTTAAAAAAATTCTTAGAGGTTTTAATTTCCTGAGGAGGGCAGACACCCCCAAAAACATAGTTGGAAAACTGTACATAGTGAAAGACCTTCCCAGTAACCAAACCTACTCACGTGGGAAAGGTCTTTCAAATCTTTCCTCTATTTCTGATCACTTTTATTTATTTTTTATTGCATTGCGGATGACGATCTATTGAACAACAAGGACGATGATAGCAGAGCCATATCTACCTTCCTTTAACTAACTTCTGAGAAATTTTAGTTTGGCGAGTGTGCTGGCCCAACAACAACAACAACAAAAAGAATATTTAAGGGTTGGAAAATTGTATATAATGGAACACTGGCGGATTTAGGGGAAGGGGGGCATTGGGGACATGAACCCCCCAGGAGGTTCGTTGGCGCCCCTCTGTAATTACTTTCAGTTGTTGCTGCGCCTCTTGTTCCTTTCAATTCCTAGGGCCATTGGCAGGAAGAAGTGTCGGGCACCTCACTCTCACCCAAACATATGGATGCTGCACACAAAAAGTATCTTTTAATATATGTGTTTGTGTGTGTGTGTGGAAATGGGGACGTTAGTGAACGTTTTCCTATTGATAACGTTCACTCTATGTCTAGCCTAACCTTCTAAAAGTTACTCTTAAGAATTAGATATATACATAATAAGCAGTGAAAATTTAGATAAGCTGGCTACTAGCGGGCGCCGCTTTCTTGCACGGCGCCCACAAGAATAGCCGTCCATGGCACCCCTGTCTTGCTTGGCCCTCCAGGCCGTCTGGATCAGCCTGTGTAGTGGAAGACTTTCGAGGTAACCAGACGAGCTCACCTTCGAAGTTTTATTCAAACCTTTTCCTATTTCCGTTCTCTTTTTTGTAAGGGAGATGACTCCCCTAAAAAAAATCTTCATCTTACTTCTAATAATCTTTTTGCTTGGGGCTGACTCCCCCAGGAATCACTAAGGATGGGTCACCCTCCTCAAATATCGATGTGCAATTTTTTCTTGTGTATCCAGAGAAAACATAGAAACCGCATTCCTAAAACCGCGATATGTATGCTGATTTTGTTGAAATCCTTGTGTTCACTTTCTCCTATTTCTAATCGTTTTTATTTTTGGAGGGAGCCAGACCGCTCCAAAAATGACTGAGGGTTTGCTCTTTCCAACTATGGCATTACGGATGACAGCCCATTGCACAACATATAATAAGTTGTTCAAACCATAGCTGCCCACCTTTCACTATTTCTGGGGATTTATAATTAGGTGAGATAAGGCTGAACCCACTAAAAGGAATGGCTGGAATGTGCATTTATTGTAGAGGAAAGCCTTTCCAGTAATCAAATGAACTCACTTGGAAAGCTTCATTCAAGTTATTTCCTCATATTTTATTGTTTTTGTTTTTGAGAGGAGGCCGCCCCTCCCCCTCCCCAAGAATTACATTACGGATATGAGTCCATCGTACAACATGTACTAAGATATCAAAGCCATAGTTGCCATCCCTTCCTTATGTTGAAACAATTGTAACTTTTGAAGGGGGTATGGCCTCCCTGAAAATAATGGTGAAAATTTTTATATAATGGAGGGCATCATCAAGTAACTAGCTAAGCTGACCTGAGAAGTTTCATTCAGATCCATGTGCTCACTTTCCCTTATTTTGTTTTTAGGATGGGGTCTACCCCCCAAGGATCACTGAGGGAGTCATGCTCGCCATATACCGCATTATGGGTAAGAGTTCATTGTGCAACACATATTGCGATATCAAAACCATATCTATCTTCCTTTCATTATTGCTGAGAGCGTAATTTTGGCTGATGGGGGCTGACTCCCCAGAAATCATGATTGGAAAATTGTATATAGTGGAAGACTTTTGCACCTGTGAAGTTCCGTTGAAATCCATCTGTTTACTTTAATTGTTTCTAAATATATTTATTTTTTGGAGGGGTGATGTACCACAGGAACCATTACAGGAGTCACGCTTTTCAAATATCTCATTACGGGCAAAAATCCATTATGCAACATATGCTATGATATCAAAGCCATTTGATCTTTGCTTTCACTATTTCTGAGAATTTTTAATTTGGTTTGGGAGGGTGATTCCCCCTCCCCCAATAAATAATGGATGGAAAACTGTATATAGTGGAAGGAACACGACAGACTCACGTGCAAAGTTTTCTTCTAATCCATCAAATAGCCTAGAGGAGTTAAGGCACACACACACACACACAAACACACACACACACACAGAGTGAGTATAGTGCTACGGTAAAAGACGCGTTGCCGAAAATTATATCATCCTGCTTTGCACGACAGACAGATAAATTGACAAAAAGACATTTGTACTGACGCAGTAAACCAGATACTCAGACATAAAAACGAAGCGGTGCAGGCACATTCAAATTAAACCCCTGCCACCTTGTGTCACACTGAGTCGATCCATCCCTATCTTCCTTGCTTCCTGCTTAGCACTCTTCCATTCTGTCTCTTCTTAGGCCTTCTCTTATTATTCTCCTTCTTCATCATAGTCTTTTTTCTTATTATTTCATCAATTTACTCATAAATCTGTTATTATGCTTCTTATTCTACTCTTTATTATACCCACTTTCCCAGGGCTTCCCCAGTCGTACTCTTTTTATATTTAATTTGCCATACTTAATGTCCAGGCAATTGCTTCTTGCACTATGGACTCGCACGAGATCCAGGGCCGCATTGTTAATAAGCTGCATTCATGCAACAAGTCATTCACGCTGATCTGGGTGCCTGGTCATTGTCGTATCTACGGCAATGAGCAGGCTGACTTACTTGCAAAGTCGGCTGTAGAGCTCGAGGAGACTTGGGACGTTCCTCGTGATTTACGGTCGAGTCTCTCTCTCGAAAAGAAATCAATAAATCTTCTGTGGCAAGGTCAGTGGACCAGACTAAATATTCCAACTTGTAAGCCGTACCTGGGCGACTGGGACACTGCCAACCGCCCCAGTCGCCTGGAAGAAAAAGTGTTGGCACGGTTACGGCTCAATGCCACCATTTTAACACATATGAAACCTTATATGGAAAGACGCTTCCCACCGCACTGTGACATCTGTGATGCGGTGTTATCTATCAGTCATATCATCCTGCGCTGTCGGCGATTTATTCGTGAACGTGCTTCACTTATAAATTACTGCGGCGCAGCAGACGTCCCCTTCATCCTTTCCACCATCCTGGGTGATCGGGACATTGTTATGACTGATAAATTGATGGCTTTCTTGAGAGAGATCGGACTGATCAGAGTGATGTGACTTTTTTACTGTGTGGTTATGGTTTTTATCAACGTTAAATATGTATATATTGTAATATTAATTAGGGTTGACAGTTGACATATTTGAAATAGTTCCTTCTCCCACTGATCTATTTCTAATATAGATGTCCCCTACATTAAGCCAAGTTCCTCGCCTGACAGTCACCAGCTGATGAGTGCAAGTGTGCAATATAGAAAGGTATTGGGCACTTGCAATCGATGGTGGTCTGCTGGGCGAGGTTCTTTACATTTTGTATAAATTATGTAAATACATTATACCATCTTGCTTAAGTTATTCTAATTAGGGACGACAGCTGACGTATATGGAAATGTTCTTGACTCGTCTGGTTCCCTTTCATATATTGATGTCCCCTATATTAGGTTGTGCCTCGACTGACAGTCACCAGGTGAGGAGTGCAGGTATGTCATGTAGAAAGGCATTATATATCTGCAGTCGATGGTGTTCTCTTGGTCGAGGCTTTTTTACCATTAGTGTAGGTCTAATTATTTGTCTCTTAGGACTTAGTACAGGTTAGCGATTTGTCTATTAGGTGATTAGTTTTAGGGTCTTTATATTAGGCATTTTTGTTTATAAGTAATATAAAGTTAAAAATATAAAAAATTGCCAAAAAAAAATATTATATATATATATATATATATATATATATATATATATATATATATATATATATAATATATACGTGTGCATGAAAGTATGTTCATATGCATGGATGTGTGTGTATATATATATATATATATATATATATATATATATATATATATATATGTGTGTGTGTGTGTCAATGTATATACATATATAAAATTTTGCCTCAATGACCAGGGGCTCCGGGCTCAATGGTCGATAGGCAAAAAAAAAAAAAAAAAAAAAAAATCATGTCAGTCTTTCTCTCCAGTACCTTCCTTTATGATATTTTCCTTAATACATTTATTATAATATAAAATTTCTTTATCATACTCAATCCTTTTATGACATTTTTATCATAGTCTTTCTTATACTTTGTAATACTTTCATAATACTCTCTCCTACTGTATTTCTCTTATTGTCTCTGTGTATTATATTGTGTTTATTTCACTTTGTTCACGAATCTGGTATTGTATTGCAGCTGCCGCCAAACGATTGTCATCAGTTCTGAGTGAGTCATGGCATCCTGAGAATCAACATAAATTTACCACAGTAAGATATACATAGTGTATGTTTCCTGGGCAACATACTAATGATACGAAAATGAGAAAGAGAGAAAGATAGAATGAAACAAAAGAGAGAGAGAGAGAGAGAGAGAGAGAGAGAGAGAGAGAGAGAGAGAGAGAGAATGTGAAAGATAAAACGAGAACAAATGAAAGGGATATCGGCGAACAGAATGAAAACAAGAAATGATCTGAAAGTGATGGAAAGAAAACGATGAAAAAGAAAACAAGAGAAAAGAGAGAGCAAGAAATTTCGGAAAGATTGCAATGAAGAGAAAATAGAAATAAAGGAAACAGATTTATTTAGAAAAGAAGGATCCAAGAGTTATGGTTGAAAGTTTGAACTCGGTACAGTACACCTGTAGCAGAGTCCCAGGCCGCCCGAACTTACGTCATCTCGCCTCCAACCTCTCTTGTAGCTTACCATAATGTAATATATCGGTGATCTTGATGTAATGTAGCTAACGGTGGTGGTGGTGGTGGTGATGATGATGATTGTGATGGTGCTGATAGTGATGTCTGTTGTCATTGTTGTTGTTGTTGATGGTGGTGGTGGTGATGGTGGCAGTGGTAGTGATCATGATGTTGATATAGAGTAGGTTTAGTAATGAGGACAATAATCGTAGTTCATCTGATCTCCAACCTCTCTTGTAGCTTGTGATGGGATACTATAATAAGTAAAGAAAGGAAAAGAGGAGAATATAATCGGAAAAAGAAAGAAAATGAGAAAGAAATAATGATTAAAGGGAACTATAACAGAGAGAGCAAATAATACAGGTTACGAAGAAGAGAGTGTAAAAAGCAGAAAGAGAAATATGAAGGAGAATGAAACGAAATTAGGAAAGAGAAAAGTAAAAAAAAAAATGAGAAGAGAAAGAATGAAGGAAACAATATGAAAAACAACACAAGGGAGGATAATAAGAAGCATAGGAAGTCTAACCGGAAAAATGAGACAAAGAAAGGAATGGGTAATGAGAAAAAAAGTCACCTCATAGGTAAAGTCGAACTGAGACACCTTCATTTGTGTCCCAGGTCGCTCCACCCTACTTCACTATGGATCTTTTTTTTTTTTTTTTTTTTTTTTTTATTATCGTACGATAGTCAAGAAGGACATCTGAATGAATAAAAAAATAAAACTGAAAAACAGAGAGAATGGAAGAAAGAACAAGCATACTGAAGGAATTAAATTGTGAAAGCCAGAGAAAAGAAAGGAAAGGCTCAAGAAAAAGAAAGAGTAGGGTAGAGACAAAAAGAAAACTGAAAAAAGAAAGAAGGAAGGGAAGGAAATTGAGAAAATGTAAAATAAAGAAGAAAAGAATGACGAGGACAAAGAAAACGAGGTATAAATAATAGTGATGTTAATTCGGTACAGGTGTAGTAGAGTCTCCTATCGCTCATATTGCTAATGGTGACGTTGTTTAGGGGAAACAAAGTTAAGGTTTGGAGGTAGAGCCAAAAGGAGAAAGTAAGAGATGGAAGGAGAGAGAAAGAAAAGTGTAGGAAGAAATTCAAAATGAATGAAATAACCACGAATCAAAAGAGAGTATTAATAGGGAAAGGAGAGAAAAAAATGGGCGAAATAGAATGAAAAAGAAGAAAAATGATGAAGAAAGGAAAGAAAACAGATAAAGGAAAAGAAGAAGAGACGAAGGAATTGAGAGAAAAAGAAAACTTGAAAGAAAAGAGAAAGACTGAAGGAAAGGAGAGTGTGAACCAATGGTGAAGGATTGAACCTGATACAGGAGTAGTAGAGTACAAACCGACCTACCGCTATGGTAACTGTGATGCTGTAATAATTATAGTGGTTTTGATCTAAAGTAGTTAATGGTGTTGATGGTGATGCTCATGACGTTGGTGATGATGATCATGAATATGATGATGGTGATAATGATGTAGATTACAAGTGACGAGCATAATGTTTATTGCACACATACTGATGGTGATGATGATGATGATGATGATGATGATGATGATGGTGATGATCATGTCCGACTGGTTAGTACTGATGATGATAACCTTATGTGATCTCGCGTACTACCACTCTTGTATTTAAAATGCTCTACCATAAGGAAGATAGAATGAGGGAAGAGAGAAATGGCGAAGGAGAAATAAAAGGACAAAAAAAAAAAAAAAAAATACAAGGGCTCAAGAAAATAAGATTTAAACACGGGGAAATCTATCAGTTTCTTTAACCCATTAGCGCTCAGTATCCTTAACGTAAGACGGAACTGGATATTTTCAAAATTTAATATTGAAGGGAACCCAGGGTAAGGACCAGTGCGCTTCGCGACTGTGAGCCGACAGGCGGAGGGCGGTACGCCTGCCACCCTTCCAGCAAAATCTCCCGCACAGGAAATTTGGGAGCGAATGTATTAATAAGAAAAACAAAGGAATGGGCAACAAACGAAAAGATCAAACATAAAAACAAGAATGGAATTAATATTTTGAAAGGAGAGAAACAAAAAAGGCGAAGAAATAATGAGAAAGGAAATATATACATCCACATATATATATATATATATATATATATATATATATATATATATATATATATATATATATATATATATATATATATATATATATATATATATATATATATATATATATATATATATATATATATATATATATATGTATACAGAGAGAGAGAGAGAGCAAAAGAGAGAGAGAGTAAACATGAAATAAAGAGGAAAATGAGAACAATATGAGAATCAAGAAAAAGGAGTCAGTCGCGAAATGAAGATTCGAACTCCGGACACCTTTATTAGAGACACAGGCCTCTCCACCTTACTTCACCTTGGCTTCTTTTTCTCCTGTTACTTTATTGCTGTAATAAACTGAAGAGAGAAAGGAGAATAGAAAGGGAGCGGGAAGAGCAGAAACGATAAGAGAAGAAATCAAAAGGAGAAAGCAAAGAGAAATCAGAAAAGTCACAAAGTAAAGGATATAAATGAATGGAAGTACAAATATATAGAAACTGAGAAAGCAAGATAATAAAGGCTGAACTAGTATGAAACAAATAATGAAACGAAGTAGAGAGAAAGAAAAGCATGGGGAAAGAAAAATAATAAAATATAATTGGCCAAGGAGTTAACTCTGTACACCTGTAATAGAGTTCCAGGCTGCTCCACCTTATTTTATCTCGCCTCCTACTTCTCTTTATGTAAGACTGTGAGGAGAACAAAGAAAAAAAGCGAAGTGTGTGTGTGTGTGTGTGTGTGTGTTGTATCTAATGAAGTTAATACCAAGTACCAACCTTTTAACCCGCCGCATCCTGTCAACGAATGGGTACGTCAGAACTTTCTTTCACGCTGACACCCATCAACGTACTGGTACATTCTGCAATTGCGAGGTCCATCATTTGCACATTTTTCAAGTTTCACGGGTGATTATTGGTAGGCATATGTGGGAGACCTTCCTCTACCGCCGCTAGGCGGTGACACTGCCTGACCTGGCGTGACCCCCACCCCCCCACACGCCATTGTCTCGATAACTCACCTGTTAGCAGTGACCTGGCCAGTAAAGACATGTCACGCCATGCTCTCTCCATTGACGAAATTCGAGGTGAGAGTGATTCCCCAATCGATGATGATGTGGTCGACATAGATTACATGGTGCAAGTGGAAGAAACTAGCAGAAGTGATGAGGAGGTAAGATCGCCAAGAAAGGTGCTATGTGTTCGGTAAGTGAAATAATGCTTATATCGCCTAAATAATTGTGTGAAAATCAATATTTTCTTGTACTACATATAAATTCGTACCAAATGAACAAATATCTAGCTAGTCTAGTTGGTTTACAATAGTCGCCACTTCCATAGAAAACGTGACTGCAGCAGTGTGACTCCAGAGAAGATGATACCAGGTGTTCGAAGGGAAGGGACACCTGCATAACTCACTTATAAGCTCAGGTGAGCACTTTTTTTTGGTATTTTCCAATTTTCTCATAAAAAGTGGAGGTTTCAGCCAAAAAAAAAACTTTTAGGAAATCTGTCGAAATGGGGAGGGGGGGGTCATTGGTGAAAAATTGGCCGGGAGGAGTTAAACGTACCGATATGTGAAAATCTGAGACTGTATTTCATAACATACATGGGTACAGATTAAATAACAATATAATGCAAAGTTAATGCATTCAGGGGAAGACCTCGTATTTCATTTGTTGTCACTCCCACCAGACACTTCTTTTCAGGTTAGGAGAACACCTTCTTAATATGCCATGAGGTGAATGACCTGTGCATATATAACTGAAATATTTGTATAAATGCCGAAGTCGGATTAAGAAACTGACAGGATTGTGAAGTGTTATACAGGACCTGCCAATTCTTGTGTGGAGTTTTGACTGCATCACATATTTTCAGTATCTGGGGGATGCTAAAACAAATGAAATTCATGTCCCTACCAACAGGGAAACATGAAATGCATACCCAACGACCCTATTAAAACTTGGTTCCTGAAAAGAAGTGTATAATCTAGTATTTTCTACATGCAGAAATTCCAAGTGAGTAAAAAGTACCACATTGGTAATCACGCTCCCTAAAATCCAATGCAGACAAACATTAATACATATATTCACTAAACATTTCATTAACACGAAAAGAAGAATACGAAGTGGTCCCTAATATAGCACACACACACACACACACACACACACACACACACACACACACACACACACCATTATAAACAAAGGTTACTTTAAGATTGCATGGGGTTTTTCCTAGTTTTAATTCACGGAGATGCAAGTGTCTGACAAGCACTAATCGCAGGTAAGAAACTATGAATGTTGCTCTGATCTATGGCGACCAAACATATTGTTTGTCGATCCTCACACTGAAATTTTATCACCCATGAATCGCAAAATTTACCTGTGATTGTGTTTTGTCCACGAGTCTTTGTCCACAGGAAATTACTTGCTGTGTGTTTAGACAGTTATGCTATTGCATCCTTACAGAATTGAGTGAGATGTTTCTGAGGAATAAATTGAAGTTACCTTCGGGAAGAACTATGGGGTATGTTTATAACAGGTAACTGTGATCTTGCTGTTTCTCTCCTTTCAAAATATTAATTCCATTCTCGTTTTTATCTTTTATATTCTTTGTTTGTCTCCCATTCCTTTGTTTTTTCTTATTAACCCAATGGCTCCCAAATTTCCTGTGCGGGGGATTTTGCTGGAAGGGTGGCAGGCGTACCGCCCTCCGCCTGTCGGCTCAGTCGCGAAGCGCACTGGTCCCTACCCAGGGTTCCCTTCAATATTAACCTGCAGCATCCCATCGACGTTCTTCCACATCCTCACGTTTTGTCACTGCCAATCCCGTCAACGTACTTTAACGTCCTGCAATTGCAAGGTTCATAATTTCCACAATTTTCAAAATTCGCGCGAGATTTTCGATTCGCCCACTTACCCAAGCCTCCCCTACCTGCTGCCAGGCGGGCAGCGTCCCAGACCCCGTGTGACCCGCGCTCGCCCTTGTCTCGGTCACTCACCTGTTAGCAGTGACCCAGGTCAGACATGGCGCGTAAAGGTCTCTCAGACAACGAAATACAATCCGCCCTGGATGCCTTCACTGGAGATAGTGATTCTCCACTTGATGATGATGTGGTGGATCGAGATTACGTGCAGCCTGAGGAGGAAATAACAAGCAGTGATGAGGAGGTCCCTTCACCCTGGAAAAAGTGGTATGTCACATATCGTAAGGCAAGGGAAGGCCAGCCTGCACCCAAACCACCTGCATGGACCTCTCTCCATCCCCTAGAGAGAGATTCTGATGAGGACGAGGATGAGGATGAGGATGATGACGGCGGCTTAGGACGTGATGTTGCCTCGTGGTTGGGGAAGGAAAAAATCTCACCCCGAGGATCAGAAGATGGGGAGAGAAGGCAAATAAGGTATGGTCCTAGTGTTTTGTCTGGGGAAGGCGAAAGTGGTGTGGTGGGAGTGAGGGGTGAAAAGGAAAGTGGTGTGGCGGGAGCGCGGGGTGAAAGGGAAAGTGGTGTGGTGGGAGTGCAGGGTGAAAGGGAAAGTGGTGTGAGGGAGACAGCACAAGCACGTGGTGCACATGGGCCTAGGGGAGAGGAGGTGGAGCCACTCCCCAGCACGTCTTTCGCCCCACAATATTCCCAAACTTCCTCCCCACAGCCCCAGGATGTGGGGAAAGGAAGGAAAGGGAAGGGAAAGGGTAAAGAAAAAGGGAGAGGGAAGAGAAGTGCGAGTGATGAAAGGCGCCGCTCTCCACCTCCCCAACCTCCCCCACCACCCTCACCTCCCCACCCTGACGAAGGCGACGATGGGGACGAGGCTGGAGACGGTGGTGTCTCGTGGAACTGGGAAGATGGGAGTAATTTTACTCCCATCATTCACCCTTTCACTGAGGAGTGGCGGTCTGGTTGCACGACTCCAGGTGTGCATGCGGGTTCCACTAGGGTGGATTTCTTCCACCTGTTCTTTGGGGAGGCGTTTGTGGGGCGCATAGTGGAACAGACAAACATATTTTCACAAACACAGCTCCGTGAAAGTGAACGTTTGGGAACAACGAGCAGGCATTCCCAGCAATATGACTATCCTGTGACAATTTCTGAGATGTTCTTATTTTTTTCCCTGGTTCTCTTGATGGGTGTAGTAAGAAAAAATCAAATACCTGCATACTGGACCACTGACCCAATGACCATCACACCTTTCTTTGGAAAGGTGATGAGTCGTAATAGATTTCAGCAGATTCTCGGCCACCTCCACCTTTTTGATGCAGAAGATCCAGCTAATGCTAATAACACTGATAAAATGAGGAGAATTAGGCTTGTATTTGATCATTTACGGGAAATGTTCCGCTCCTCATTTTATCCTTACAGAGACCTCGTCATAGACGAGCGTCTTGTGTTGTGGAGAGGCAATATTTCTTTTCTCCAGTATATATCCAGCAAGAGACACCGTTTCAGGTTCAAGATCTTTGTTATGTGTGACTGTAAGACTGGTTATGTGCAAGACAAAGTCTTGTACACGGGCGCACAGACAGATATAACAGAAGATCGTAGTATAGGACTCTCAGGGGCCGTGGTGAAGACAATGATAGAGGAGTACCTTCATTGTGGTCATGTGTTGTACCTGGACAACTGGTACACTATCCCTCTTCTTGCTAGGTTCCTCCACCAACACGACACCAGAGTCTGTGGTACAGTCAAGAGAAACCGTCGCCATATGGTCAAGATAGGGAGGAAACTTGACAAGAACGAGGTGGTTTTCTTCCAGGCAAATAACATCCTTGCCACCCTGTGGAACCACAACAGGGAAGTTTGCCTCCTATCAACTGTACACAGCCCCCTGATGCACCGCACAGACTCCGTTGATCACCGTAGCGAGAGGAGGCACAACGTCTTGAAACCCGAGTCTGTACTGGACAATAATCTGAACATGAAGCAAGTGGATCAGTCAGACTCGATGATTTCCAGTGTTGACTGTGCCAGGACCAAGATGAAGTGGTACAAAAAGCTCTTTTTCCACTTGCTCGACATCATGGTCCTGAACGCACACTACCTGCACGCTGTGACAACGGGAGTATCAGAGACCTTTGAGGGGTTTGTGAGGGAGCTGGCACGTGAAATAATCGCCAGGCATGCCCAGGACAGACCCACACACCGCACCTGCACCCCCATGGCTGCCCAGACTCCCCTACGCCTCGCAGGACGCCACTATCCTAGCACAATCCCTTCCGAACCAAACCGTCGTAAACCCCAGCGCAGCTGCCATGTATGCAAGCACTCGACAGTCAGACCAGCCACTCAGAGAAAAGACACAAGGTACGAGTGTGTAGAGTGCAATGTTGGGTTGTGCCTTCAGCCATGTTTCAGAGAGTACCATAACTTCCTACACTACTGAAACTGTGTAGGATGGCGATATGACGCTCAGTACAATGGTAAGGCCAGTCAGTATGTGCTAAGTCTTATATAAAGTTGAAACGGGTGTAATGACTGCAGGAAAGTAATGTATAAGTTGAGAAATAGTGTAAGTTGAAAGAAGTGATATCAAAACTACACCCACTGTGTAAATCTGCGAAAATATGACGCTCAGTATAACACTCTGGTCAGTAAATATGTGATAGCAAGAATATAAAGTGGAAACGGGCGTAATGTTAGTAGGAAAGTAATTTATAAGTTGAATACTAGTGTAAGATGAAACAAATGATATCGCAATAACACTCACTGTGTAAATATGCGATAATATGACGCTCAGTAGAATAGTAAGGTCTCCAATTATGTGATAGCAATTATATCAAGTGGAAACATGTGTAATGTTAGTGGAGAAGTATTATATAAGTACAAAAATAGGTTGTAAGTTGAAATAATAGTCATAGCGACTTCACCCTCTGTGTTATTATGCGCTATTATTACGTTAAATATTTACGTAAGGCCTGAAACTATCTCAAAACAGTTCTCAAAAGTGGAAAAGTGTATAATGTTATTAGGAAAGTATTATGTAAGTTGAAAAAACACAATACGAGTTGAAACAATAGTCACAGCAAGTTCATTCACTACGTAAATAAGCTAAGCGCTAACATTACGCTAAATGTTATCGTAAGGCCTGTGAATACGTAAAAACAGTTCAATAAAATGTAAAATGGTATAATGTTATTGGAGATGTATTATGTAAGTAGAAAAAATGATATGTATCATGATTCAGCAATGTTAGTGATTCATCGTGAACAGTTTGGCCGATTTTGCTCGGTTCGCACGATGGTACAATGCTTATTTCAACTCTATTTTTGTATAAAATCCAATTTACTCTTGTATCACATGTTTTTATGTTTGTAATAAATACATATCTACTTACTTTCATTGGTTTCCCAGACTTATAATACCATAGAAAACGTGAGAGCCTCAGACCACCTACAGAGAACACAGCACCAGGTGTAACGAAGGTATACCTGTTTAGGCCACTTATGGACCCCGGTGAACACTTTCTTGGTGACTGACCATTGTTTCTGACCAAAAGCGAAAGTTTTAGCAAAAAAAATTTGGGTTCAAAAATGGTCGGGATTGGGGGGTACCAGTGGTGAAAAAGTGGTCGGGACGGGGCGGGTTAAATTTTGAAAATACCCAGTTCCGTCTTACGTTGAGGATACTGAGCGCTAATGGGTTAAAGAAACTGATAGATTTCCCAGTGTTTAAATCTCATTTTCTTGAGCCCTTGTATTTTTTTTCTTATCCTTTTATTTCTCCTTCGCCATTTCTCTCTTCCCTCATTCTATCTCCTTTATGATAGAGCATTTTAAATACAAGAGTGGTAGTACGCGAGACCACATAAGGTTATCATCGTCAGCACTAACCAGTCGGACATGATCATCACCATTATCATCATCAGCATCATCATCATCACCACCATTATCTGTGCAATAAACATTATGCTCGTCACTTGTAATCTACATCATTATCACCATCATCATATTCATGATCATCATCACCAACGTCATGAGCATCACCATCAACACCATTAACTACTTTAGATCAAAACCACTATAATTATTACAGCATCACAGTTACCATAGCGGTAGGTCGGTTTGTACTCTACTACTCCTGTATCAGGTTCAATCCTTCACCATTGGTTCACACTCTCCTTTCCTTCAGTCTTTCTCTTTTCTTTCAAGTTTTCTTTTTCTCTCAATTCCTTCGTCTCTTCTTCTTTTCCTTTATCTGTTTTCTTTCCTTTCTTCATCATTTTTCTTCTTTTTCATTTTATTTCGCCTATTTTTTCTCTCCTTTCTCTATTTATACTGTCTTTTGATTCGTGGTTATTTCATTCACTTGGAATTTCTTCCTACACTTTTCTTTCTCTCTCCTTCCATCTCTTACTTTCTCATTTTGGCTCTACCTCCAAACCTTAACTTTGTTTCCCCTAAACAACGTCACCATTAGCAATATGAGTGATAGGAGGCGAGATGGTGCTGCCTGAGACTCTACTACTCCTGTAACGAATTAACATCATTATTATTTATACCTCGTTTTTTTTTTTTTTTTGTCCTCGTCATTCTTTTCTTCTTTATTTCACATTTTCTCTGTTGCCTTCCCTTTCTTCTGTCTTTTTTTCAGTTTTCTTTTTGTCTCTACCCTACTCTTTCTTTTTCTTGATCCTTTCCTTTCTTTTCTCTGGCTTTTACCATTTAATTCCTTCAATATGCTTGCTCTTTCTTCCATTCTTTCTGTTTTTTCAGCTTTTTTTTAAATTCTTTCAACTGTCCTTCTTCACTATCGTACAACAATAAACTAGAAAAAATAAAAATAAAAAAAAGGATCCACAGTGAAGTAGGGTGGAGCGACCTGGGACACAAGTAAAGGTGTCTCAGTTCGACTTTACCGATGAGATGACTTTTTTTTTCTCTCTCTCATTACCTTTTCCTTTCTTTTCCCTCATGTTTCCGGTTATACTTCCTATGCTTCTTATTATCCTCCCTTGTCTTGTTTTTCATTTTATTTCCTTCATTCTTTATCTTCTCATTTTTTTTTTTCTCTTTCCTAATTTCCTTTCATTCTCCTTCATATTTCTCTTTCTGCTTTTTACACTGTTCTTCGTAACCTGTATTATTTGCTCTCTCAGTTATAGTTCCCTTTAATCTTTATTTCTTTCTCATTTTCTTTCTTTTTCCGATTATATTCTCCTCTTTTCCTTTCTTTACTTATTATAGTATCCCATCACAAGCTACAAGAGAGGTTGGAGATCAGATGAACTACGATTATTGTCCTCATTACTAAACCTACTCTATATCAACATCATGATCACTACCACTGCCACCATCACCACCACCACCATCAACAACAACAACAATGACAACAGACATCACTATCAGCACCATCACAATCAACATCATTACCACCACCACCACCACCGTTAGCTACATTACATCAAGATCACCGATATATTACATTATGATAAGCTACAAGAGAGGTTGGAGGCGAGATGACGTAAGTTCGGGGGCCTGAGACTCTGCTACAGGTGTACAGTCGACAGCAGAAGTTCGTCCCCCTCAGCGTGCGTGATACGAGCCTTTTCAGTTGGGAACACCGTACGAGATAAGAGTTGGCAGGTATGGTTTAAAAAGCTAATATTAAAGAATTTTTTTCGGAGATGAGGATATATTCCCTAGTGATACTATTAATTTTGCAGCAGGCGGGATGTTATTGTGAAATGTATGACACTGGTGTATGAAGAATCTTCGTTACGGACACAGACGCATACGATTATTTGGACTGGACTGATGTTGCCAGCAAGTATAATATGAAATATTATAGAAAGTTTGCAGTCCTAAAGGTGAGTTTGCAAGAAAACATTAATTATGATACCAGTTACACACTAAACATAGAAACTGACAGCGTGTTTCACGAGTATACGGTTTTGTTTCACAAGTTAAATCACTTCCCTTCCTGTTCTCTCTCTCTCTCTCTCTCTCTCTCTCTCTCTCTCTCTCTCTCTCTCTCTCTCTCCACCCGTCTCTCCTCTTCCCAGTCATGCTCTGCCATCATCCATGTTTCATCGCTAATGATGAAAATCGTATGTCTGTAGGTAGAGTGTGGAAAATAATCAATATAAAAGTGTTAAATGAGCTTCTTTTTCTACTCCATCGCTAAGAAGTGTTATCTATGACCAATATAAATGTTAGTAGCATGAATAAATCGTCACTGTGGTTGTTAGAAGACATTACTCGCCACCATTTATATAACACTTATATAACCATCGTTAATACAGTGCTCCAAATACACTCCCTCTCCACCCCCTCGCCGTCTCCTTCCCTCCCCATTCCACTGTCTCCATCACTCCTCCCCTCTTCCCCCTCCCTCTTTACCAGTACCCCTTTTTCTCTCCCCCAACACCCCCAACCCCTACCCACGGTTTCATTTAATTGACCCTGCTCCGTTTTATCTTCCCAACTAGATCGGTTATTCATGACGAATACAGTTATTATCATTTACAGGAATTAAAGTCGTAACTGTAGTGACATTATAAACACAATAGGCTACTCGTGCACGTTATATTGCCAACTGTATTACACACAAGTAACCAGATTACTTATCAATAATAGGTCCCTCCCCCCCTTGCGGACTCCCCTCCTCGCCTCCTTCCTCCTTTCTGTGTCCCCCACTCCTCCCTACACCTTACAACATATTTACCTGTATCTCAGCTTGCAATATATCCTACCCCTTCCGTTACCCATGCTATTCCTGCTTCCATAATACAAAGTCAGAGAATGCAGCCAGCAAGAGTATCCATATCATGCCATACCCATTGCTGCATAACATGGTCAGAACAAAAGGTAACGACATGGCTGTCCGTCAGCTCCATAAACATCTGCAACTGCCGATAATATCGAGACATGAGTGACAACGACTCGTACGGATAGGAAGCGAACCTTTCCCATAATTAACCCTTTCACCTCGACAATCGGATACTTCCATTTACACCTGCATGCTGTCCAGGCTAACGGCAAGCATATGCCGCTAAGGGAACAATCTACTCATCCAGAGGGGTTTAATCCCCCTTCATTGTATATTATGATGATTATAGTTGCCAAATGTATGGCAAGAGGATACAGTTTTTGTGACTATCATCAGTTTGCAATATTTAACGGTAAGAGAAGAACTACAAATTATCACCAAAAATACCGTCAATACTTGTCCAGAAAATATTTTCTGGTTGCATGTAGATCAAACTCTTGTGCAGCACAACACACGCGATGATTAGTTTTAATTTTTTATTTTCTTCAGGGAAACGAAGGACGTTTGTGCTTCATATTTTAAGTATGTTGGGATTTAAAGAATAAGTGTATGCAAGACATCAATGGCTAGGGGGGAGGAGTAATAAAATGATGACTAAATTGAAGCATTGACTGACGTTCCTTGAAGTTAATGCCTCTTGACCGGCACTGTCACGGTCATTATAATAATATTACACACATTAAGGAATACTGTCCAAAAACAAAAACCCAAATGTCGTTGTAATGTTCGGGTCCCGAGACAAAAATGAAGAAGGGAGAGAAAACAGACATTTAAATTTGCAAGGGAGAGAAGTCGGGCAGGGTCAGTACAATAAAACCGTGGAGAGAGGTTCAGAGTGTCCTAGAAACAAGGGGTATTGGTAGAGGGGACAGAGGGAGGGGAGGAGTGATGGAGACAGTGGAATGGGGAGGGAAGGAGACGGCGAGGGGGTGGAGAGGGAGTGTATTTGGAGCACTGTATTAACGATGGTTATATAAGTGTTATATAAATGGTGGCGAGTAATGTCTCCTAACCACCACAGTGACGATTTATTCATGCTACTAACATTTATATTGGTCATACATAACACTTCTTAGCGATCGAGGAGAAAAAGAAGCTCATTTAACACTTTCATACTGATTACTTTCTACACTATACCTACAGACATACGATTTTCAGCATTAGCGATGAAACATGGATGATGGCAGAGCATGACTGGGAAGATGAGAGACGGGTGGAGAGAGAGGGAGAGGTCAGGAAGGGAAGTGATTTAACTTGTGAAACAAAACCGTATACTCGTGAAACACGAGCTGTCAGTTTCTGTTTAGTGTGTAACTGATATCGTAATTAATGTTTTCTTGCAAACTCACCTTTAGGACTGCAAACGTTCTATAATATTTCATATTATATTATCCCGCCTACTGCAAAATTAATAATATCACTAGGGAATTTGTTCTTATCTCCGAATTTTTTTTTTTAATATTAGCTTTTCAAACCATACTTGTCAACTCTATTTCGTACAGTGTTCCCAATTCAAAAGGCCCGTACCACGCACGTTGAGAGGGACGAACTTCTGCTGTCGACTCTACAGAGTTCAAACTTTCAACCATAACTCCTGGATCCTCCTTTCCTAAACAGTTCTGTGTCCTTTATTTCTGTTTCCTTTTCCTTCCAATCTTTCCGGAATTTCTTGCTCTCTCTTTTCTCCTTTTTCCTTTTCATCGTTTTCTTTCCTTCACTTTCTCTCAGTTCATTTCTTGTTTTCATTATGGTCGCCGATATCCCTTTCATTTGTTCTTCTCTCTCTCTCTCTCTCTCTCTCTCTCTCTCTCTCTCTCTCTCTCTCTCTCTCTGTTTCTTTTATGTTTCATTCTATCTTTCTCTCTTTCTCATTTTCGTACCATTAGTATGTTGTCCATGCAACACACAGTATATATATCTTACTGACTTTGGTAAATTTATGTTGATTCTCAGGATGCCATGACTCACTCAGAACTGATGACAATCGTTTGGCGGCAGCTGCAATACAATACCAGATTCGTGAACAAAGTGAAATAAACACAATATAATACACAGAGACAATAAGGGAAATATAGTAAGAGAGTATTATCAAAGTATTACAAACTATAAGAAGGACTATGATAAAAATGTCATAATAGGATTGAGTATGATAAAGAAATTTTATATTATAATAAATATTATAAGGAAAGTATCATAAAAGAAGGTATTGGAGAAAAAGACTGTCATGAAGTATGGTAAATTAAATATATAAAGAGTATGATTGGGGAAACCCTGGGAAAGTGAGTGTAATAAAGACTAGAATAAGAAGCATAATAAGAGTTTTTATGAATAAGATGATGAAAGAATAAGAAAAAGACTATGATAAAGAAGGAGAATAATAAGAGAAGGCCTAAGAAGAGACAGAATGGAAGAGTGCTAAGCAGGAGGCAAGGAAGATAGGGATGGATCGACTCAGTGTGACACAAGGTGGCAGGGGTTTAATTTGAATGTGCCTGCACCGCTTCGTTTTTATATCTGTGTATCTGGTTTACTGTGTCAGTACAAATGTCTTTTTGTCAATTTATCTGTCTATCGTGCAAAGCAGCATGATATAATTTTCGGCAACGCGCCTTTTCCCGTAGCACTATACTCAGGCTGTGTGTGTGTGTGTGTGTGTGTGTGTGTGTGTGTGTGTGTGTGTGTGTGTGTGTGCCTTAACTCCTCTAGGCTATTTGTTGGATTAGAGAAAAACTTTGCAGGTGAGTCTGTCGTGTTCCTTCCACTATATACAGTTTTCCATCGATTACTTATTGCGGGGGGGGGGGGGAATCACCCTCCCCAACCAAATTAAAAATTCTCAGACCTAGTGAAAGCAAAGACCATATGGCTTTGATACCTTAGCATATGTTGCATAACGGAGTTTTGCCCGTAATGAGATATTTGAAGAGCGTGACTCCTGTAATGATTCCTGGGGATCATCCCCCCTCCAAAAAATAATTATACAGAGTATTTAGAAACAATTAACGTGAGCAGATGGATTTCAACGGAACTTCACAGGTGCGTCCATTGGGTTCCTGGAAAAGTCTTCCACTATATGCAATTTTCCAACTATGATTTCTAGGGGGTCAGCTCCCACCAGCCAAATTTACGCTCTCAGCAGTAATGAAAGGAAGACAAATATTGTGGGTTTGATATCGCAATATGTGTTGCACAATGTACTCTTACCCATAATGCGGTATATGGAGAGCATGACTCCCCCAGTGATTCTTGGGGGGTAAACCCATCCTAAAATCAAAATAAGGGAAAGTGGGCACATGGATCTGAATGAAACTTCTCAGGTCAGCTCAGCTAGTTACTTGATGATGCCCTCCATTATATAAAAATTTTCACCATTATTTTCAGGGAGGGAATACCCCCTTCAAAAGTTACAAATGTTTCAACATACGGAAAGGATGGAAGCTATGGCTTTGATATCTTAGTACATGTTGTACGATGGACTGATATCCGCAATGCAATTCTTGGGGGGGCGGGCGGCCTCCTCTCAAAAACAAACACGATCAAAAATGAGGAAATAACTTGAATGAAGCTTTCCAACTGAGTTTATTTGGTTACTGGAAAGGCTTTCCTCTACTGTATATGCATTTTCCAGCCGTTCCTTTTAGTAGGTTCAGCCTTTCCTCACCTAATTATAAGTTCCCAGAAATAGTGAAAGGTGGGCAGCTATGGCTTGAACATCTTATTATATGTTGTGCAATGGACTCTCATCCGTAATGCAATATCTGGAAAGCGCAAACCCCCAATTATTCTTGGGGAGGTCTGGCTCCCTCCAAGAATAAAAATGAATAGAAATAGGAGAGTGTGAGCACAAGAATTTCAACAAAATCAACATACTTATCGCGGTTTTAGGAATGCGGTTTCCATGTTTTCTCTGAATACACGAGAAGAAACTGCGCATCGATATTTGAGGAAGGTGACACATCCTTAGTGTTTCCTGGGAGAGTCAGGCCCAACCAAAAATATTATTAGAAATAAGATGAAGGATTTTTAATGGGGTCAGCCTCCTTACAAAAAAGAGAACGGAAATAGGAAAAAAGGTTTGAAAATAACTTCCCACGTGAGCTCGTCTGGTTACCTCGAAAGTCTTCCACTACATAGGCGGATCTAGACGGCTATTCTAGGGGGGCCAAGCAAGATAGGAGCGCAATGGACGGCTATTCTTGGGGGGATCGTGCAAGAAAGGGTCGCTCGCTTGTAGCCAGCTTATTTAAAGTTTCACTACTTATTACGTATATATATATATATATATATATATATATATAATTCTTAAGAGTACCTTTTGGAAGGTTAGGCTAGACATATAGTGAACGTTATCTATAGGAAAACGTTCACTAACGTCCCCATTTCCACACACACACAAACACATATATTAAAAGATACTTTTTGTGTGCAGCGTCCATATGTTTGGGTGAGAGTGAGGTGCCCGACACTTCTTCCTGCCAGTGGCCCTAGGAACCGAAAGGAACAAGAGGCGCAGCAAACAACTGAAAGTAATTACAGAGGGGCGCCAACGTACAGTACATCCTGGGGGGTCCGTGGCCCCAGTGCCCTCCTCCCCTAAATCCGCCAATGTTCCATTGTATACAATTTTTCATCCCTTATTTATTTATTTATTTATTTATATTTTTTTGGGTGGGGTTGGTTGGGTCAGCATACTCGCCAAACTAAAATTTCTCAGAAGATAATGAAAGGAAGGCGGATGTGGCTTTGCCATCATAGTCCTTGCTGTTTAATGGATCGTCATCCGCAATGCAATAAAAATAAATAAAAGTTATCAGAAATAGAGGAAAGATTTGAATGACAAATCCCAGGTGAGTAGGTTTGGTTACTAGGAAGGTCTTTCACTAGGTACAGTTTTCCAACTATGCTTTTTGGGGTGATCTGCCCTCCTTAAGTAATTAAAAACTCTAAGAATTTTTTAAGGACTAGATATGGCTTTGATATCTTAGTGTTTGTTGTACAAGGGAGTCTCATCTGTAATGCGATATTTGGTGAAAATGGCCCTCCCAGTGATTTTTAGGGGGTCAGGACCCCTCCCAAAAATACAGTAGGGGAAAGTGAGCACAAGGATTACTACAAAATGGGCATACATATCGCAGGATTGGCTGTACAGTTTCCAGGTTTTCCTTAAGGCACAAGATGAAAACGCACATCTACGATATCTCATAATAAGCATGTAACCATTGATCAATGCCATTTCATCCACCTATTAATATATTTATCCATCAATATACAGCCCATCATATGATGGCTGTACTTAATTCTACCGACATCATCAGCCATATCTCTCTCTCTCCCTCCCCCCTCCTCTCACTCTCTCTCTCTCTCTCTCTCTCTCTCTCTCTCTCTCTCTCTGGATACACAGATCGAAGCCAGAACTAATTAAATCCAAAACTAAATCAACCTTCTAGTACGATGAGGTAACTTATATTTGATTCTTGTTACCACCAGATATTTTTTTCAGTTAAGAGCTCCCTAGCAGAGCAGGGGTTCATGTCGACGATACCTAACCCCTCCAGTTCCAAAAGTCTGCCATAAGCTGCATGATATCGTCTGCATACGCACGAAAATAAAACAAGAAGAATAAGACGAAACTGGCCAGAGTCCAACGGCCTTTGTCTCTGAAACCTAGAAACGGAGATCGAACGTCACCTGTTGCCTCCTTTTTTGTTATCATTATATTTACTTAAGGTATTATTTTTATTGTTATTATTATTATTATTAGTAGTAGTAGTAGTAGTGGTAGTAGTAGTAGTAATAATAATAGTAGTAGTAGTAGTACTTGCTGTCGTTGTAGTAGTACAGTATACTATCCTCATCGTCATTAAATGATTACTGCCACCATTGTCATCACTGGCAATGCAAATCAAACTAAGCAAATACAGGTTTTTACTGTATCTTCCTATCAAAACTAACCTTACACCACCACCACCACCACCGTCACTATTAACTACATTAGATCTATGCCACCACTATGGCTCGTCCACCTTAACTTGGCAATGATTTTCGTTATTTGCATCAAAATTTTCCATATATAACTGGTATATTAACACTTGCTCTGACTCTACATCCTTTCCTTAACACTTCCTCATGCTAGCATCATATTCTAACGTTATTAGTTATAGCTTAGCATTCAAGACTGAGAGATGGATATTTTAGGCAAAGTTAAAGTGTTCAGGTATTATAAACAGAGTAATATAAACAGTATGATAGGTAGGAGGCGATATGAGGAAAGGAGCAGCGGTCTGGCACTCTACTGCACCTGTACTACGTTCAGTCCTGCACAATTTATCTTCTGAGTTTCCTTGTCTTTACTTCCCTCTCCTCTCCCTTACATTCCTCATTATTGTCTTTGCTTATACTTTTATTTATTTCTTATTTGTTCCCCTTGCTTTCGGTTTCATTCTTCTATACTGTTTTGCTTTCTCTTTTTATTGTATATTCTTTATTGTTTTTTTCTCTTATTCGTTGTTCTCCAGTTCATTCGGCTTTTTTTATTTTTTTTTATTTATGCGAGGAAGAAGGAACCAAAGGCCATGAGCCCGCAGTAACAGTTCCCTCCAAGAGAAAAACAAAATACAATATAGAGCCAAATTCAAGATCCGATCATTTTGAGATGCCTGGACACACTGCGTTTGAAAGACTGGAGATCATAGGCAGCAGGAAATACAGACAGAGGGAGACAGTTCCAGAGTTGACCTGTTGCATAAATGAAAGACTGGGAGTAACGGTTAATTCTTGCATTAGAGAGTTGGACAGAAAAAGGATGAGAGTCTGCTGCCAGACGGGTGCTACGCGCCCGTCGTAGAGGTGGAGGAATGCAAGCAGACAGTTCAGAGGAGCAGTGACCATTAAAGTAGCGATAGAAAAGAGATAAAGATGCAACAGTGCGGCGAAGAGACAGAGGTTGAAGGGAGTCAGTAAGAGGAGGAGAGTTAATGAGACGAAAAGCCTTTGACTCCACCCTATTGAGAAGAGCTGTATGAGGGGAGCCTCCCCACATATGAGAGTTGTACTCCACACAGGGGCGGATAAAACCCCTGTATAGAGTCAACAATTGCGCAGGGGTAAAGAAAGAGCGGAGTCGGCTTAGCACACCCAATCTCTTGGAAGCAGATTTTACAAGAGATGTAATATGATCTTTCCAAGATAAGTCCCGAGTAAATGAAACCCCAAGCATGTTCAAGGATGATGTAGGATTAAGCTGAATATTATTAAACATTAGTGGGTATACCTGTGGAAGATTTTGTCGGGTTGAAAGGTGTAAGAACTGAGTCTTAGATGCACTAAAAGACAACCATATTATTTTTACCCCAGTCAGAGATACGAGCCAAGTCAGACATTAGGTGTGCCATAGCCTCCGTCTTTTTACTTATATTTCCGGTTATAATCATTATGCTTCTTTTTTTCCCCTCTTCCCTTCTATCCTTCTCCTCTCACACTTTTTAGTCTTGTTTATTTTCTATATTCTTTTTATTTCATTTCCTTTTTCATTATTTCCATTTTATATTCAGTTCTCTTGCTCTCAGGTCTCTTCTTTCTTTTATCTTTCTTTTATTCTTTCTTTATCATTTCTTTCTGTTTTCCTATTTCTTTTTTCACTTTCCTCTTTTCATTCTCTGTCACAATACAGCATCTAAAGTTACAGTTGGGGTAGGAGACCAGAAGAACTAATATTATCATCATTACTAACCTACGACATATCAACATCATCAAAACTACCACTGCCACCACCAGCACAAAAACAGCATCATCATTATCATCACAGTCACAGTAAGATACTTAAAAACTGAGAGTATCATGATGAAGGTATATGAGTATTATTGTCATAAAGACTTTGTAGTTACTTGTAGAGAAGTATATTTTAGACTTGTGGTCGAGCGGCTTTTATATCTTGTAGTAGTTTCCCCACCAGATGTCATGTAGTGACGGGAGAGGTAAAGAATAGTATGGGACTATTTTTATTTGTCTTAGAAATATTAAACAGGTCTCTAACATGGAAAGAGTATAAGTACCGGGTAGCTACATCCCTGTCTCGCTATCTCTCTCTCTGTTTTAAGGCTAATCTCCGTCTCGACCTCTCTCTAGGGTCGCTTGTCTCCTTCTCAACTCTCTTTCCTAAAATCTGGTGTAGCAGGGGTGTGTCACGTATGTTCCTCATGGTTACCAGATCTTTGTTCACGAGAGGACTGCTGACAGCTAACTGCATCATCTCCTTACTGGCCGCTGTCGTCAGCTTTCCTCAGTGTTAAGAGTGTGTAAGCATGTTTAGCACTGCTCGATTCTCGCAGACACAACACCTTCTCATCATTTGACTTCCTGCTTCTATCTGTCTCTCTATCTATCTATTTATCTATCTATCTATTATGTAGTCTTTACCACACTGCTCGGTCCTTGTGAAAATGGCGTACCATCGACATTTAATAGTCATAACATATTAATACATACTACATACACATTATAATGAACTTATAAGCTAATTAAGTGAAATATATAATATTGTAAAGTAACATAATTGTATGAATATTGTATACATATACTATTCATAGTAAATAGTGATTATTCAGTAATATAACATTTAAACAAGTTGTATACATATTTGAATAAATGCAATATAATTGTGCAATGGTAATACTGCTAAGTTATACATTACATATTTGAGCTATCGCTTTAGTAATGTCTAATATTTCACCTAACTTGTATGATGATGCTGGTAATACAGAATTGTGCTATAATTGTATGACTTATAATATTGTACTAACATTGTGGTACTACATAATTGTAACATTTTATGAATTGTTACACAATATTGTGGTAATGCATAATTGTGTTGGCCTTATAATTGTAGTTACATTTTGTTAATGCAACTATTACATAAGTGTATTGGCCTTATAATTGTAGTTAAAGTTACATAAAAGTTACATCTTGTTAATGCAACTGTTACATAATTGGCAAAGTGTAACATAATGCAATCGTTTGTCGTTACATAATTGTTACATATCGTTTGTAGGTACATAATTGTAGTTAGTGTAACATAATGCAATCGTTTGTCGTTACATAATTGTTACATATCGTTTGTAGTTACAAAATTGTAGTTAAAGTTACATAAAAGTTACATCTTGTTAATGCAACTGTCACAGAAATGGTACATATTGTTTGTAGTATTGTTTGTAGTTACATAATTGTAATAAGTGTAACATAATTGTAATAATTGCAGTCCTAACATATGCTGCGGTCGATGATAGTGATGATGTGTCATGCCACTTGTTTGTGGAGACACAATTTGCTTTTTTGTTTGTAGTTTATGTGGTATTTTGGCATATATAGTAACATTTACACTTATTTTCATTTGTTTGTTATGTGATCTTACTCTGTTTCTCTTTTTTCTTTCTTACTTTTCTTTCTTTCTTTCTTTTCTTCTTCTTTTTTTTTTTTTGTATGTATTGATTTTCTATAGTTTGTTTCTCTCTGCTTGTGTACGCTTTTTCCATGTTGTTCATGGTTACGTAATTACTGGCTAATTTCCTTGGGATACTTTTTCAAAGTTTAGTTTATATTGCACAGGTATTACTGAAAATGATATTATATAGTCCCATATTTTGTTAATTTATATAAAAAAATATATACACTATATACAGTATTAACTATACACACTGACTTGTTGTTCACCTGTACCTATCGTGAGTAATATGTGTGTCAGCACTGTGTGGAAATCATTGTCTTCACGATTGTGTTGAAGATGTTCACTCTTGCTAACGGCATTTGTGTTGGCCATTTTTTTTTTTTTTTCCTTGTAAGTTAATTTATCTGTTTCCACTAGGTAGCTTTAATTAATAAATGTTTAATACAGTTCTTTTAATTGCTCACTGAGTAACTGTGATGGTATATCTTCTTTATTACTTTGTAGATATAATAATGTATAGTTGTATGTATGAAACACGTATTTTATGTAGGTATAAATGGTAACACTCTTTGGCAGTAAATAAATGTTATAATAAATGAATGAATATATACTGTGTAGAATATTTATTGTTGGTGCAAGTATTTAATGATTGAATTACGAAGATAATTGAAGTAGGTATGTGTATTTAAGCTGTAACTATACAACACGTTTTATATGTTTGTGCAGAAGCTTATTGTCTATCACTGTGTATTGTATGAATTAAGTAACTATGTAACTCACTAATTTTTACCGTGGTGGAAATGGTGTGAGTGGTGTTGCACGTGGTGATAGCATTGTCCTTCGCGGGTTGATTGGCGTGCTATCGTCTCAGCACATGGTGACGTCGGCTTCCCACACTGGTAGCTGTGGTGAGTGAATGAGTAGCGATGAGTAACTTGAGTGAAGACGGGTGAGTAAGACGAGTTGTGAATATGGACTTGATGTTTTGCTGTCTTGACCTCTTCACACCTGCGTAAGCGGTGGGGGTTGGGTGGATGTAGCAGAGAGAGGAGGGTGAGGTCTGGTGGTTATGAGTTGTGAGTCGTCTCTCACTCTTCGTTTGTTTGTTTGTTTGTTCCGTTTTTCTATGTGGAAGTTTTCTCGGTCCTTTTCTCTAGTGATTTACTCGTTGTGGGATGAAGACTGCCGCTACTTGCAGGTGCGTGTAGAAGATTATACAGACGACGTAGAGTTGTTAATTGTAGTTGATTGTAGATGGCTGTAGTTGATTGTAGATGGCTGTAGTTGATTGTAGATGGCTGTAGACTTTGTAGACTATTTGCACTGTAGGCTGTATTTTGTAGGATTCAATGTAGAACTGAAGCTAATCTTGTAGTCTCGGTTGCTTTTGTAGAAATTTGCTTTTAATTCGGAGACGATGTCCGCAGATTTGCTGGTTTGTCGTTAAGCTACTTGCAAGGCGTCGAGTGATCTCTTAACCTCTGCATCAGCGTAATGATCTGGGAGACGGAGGGGGCTGGATGGAGAGAATACTGTTGTTGGTTGTTTTCAATCTTGATATTTTGTAGTAATTTAATGTTGATTCGTAGACGAGGTTCGTATACGTTCGCTGCTACCAAATGTCATAGTGACTTTGTAGTTACTTGTAGAGAAGTATATTTTAGACTTGTGGTCGAGCGGCTTTTATATCTTGTAGTAGTTTCCCCACCAGATGTCATGTAGTGACGGGAGAGGTAAAGAATAGTATGGGACTATTTTTATTTGTCTTGGAAATATTAAACAGGTCTCTCACATGGAAAGAGTATAAGTCCCGGGTAGCTACCTCCCTGTCTCGCTATCTCTCTCTCTCTCTCTGTTCTAAGGCTAATCTCCGTCTCGACCTCTCTCTAGGGTCGCTTGTCTCCTCAACTCTCTTTCCTAAAATCTGGTGTAGCAGGGGTGTGTCACGTATGTTCCTCATGGTTACCAGATCTTTGTTCACGAGAGGACTTCTGACAGCTAACTGCATCATCTCCTTACTGGCCGCTGTCGTCAGCTTTCCTCAGTGTTAAGAGTGTGTAAGCATGTTTAGCACTGCTCGATTCTCGCAGACACAACACCTTCTCATCATTTGACTTCCTGCTTCTATCTGTCTCTCTATCTATCTATTTATCTATCTATCTATTATGTAGTCTTTACCACATTATGAAGAGAACATCGACATTGCGTGGCGGGGATTCAAGCTGAAATAATCAGTATCGCTTATTTTTTTATATTTATATCTTCCTCTCTGCCCCCTAATGTATCGCATATTCATCTGCCAGTCCGTCTGTGTATCTGTCTATATTGTTGCTTTATACCAATCAGTTTATTAACCTATCTATCTAACTTTTGATCTACATTTGTCTATCTGTCTATCTTCCCACGACTATATTTGGTGGCCGGGGTTCGTCGTACCTACATCATGCACCTTCTTGCTATCACCTGAGGCTTTTATTCAGCTAAGAGCCCTCTAGTAGAACAAGGATTAATGTAGACGACTCCCACCCACCCCAGTTCCAAAAATGTGCCATAAGCTGCATAAAATTCTCTGCAGACACAAAAATACAATAAAAAATAAGGAGGCAATGAGACTGGCCAGAGTCGTACGGCCTGGGTCTCTGCAACCCAGACACGGAGGTCGATTGCCTTCTTCTTCGTCTTTTTTTTTTTTTTCTCATCATCATATCGACCACAAATACCACCACCACCGCCATCATTATCATCATCACTATTCAGCATCACTACAACCATCACTATCCCTGGCTGTGCAGATCGAACTAAACAAATTGATGGCGTGATGGCAATTTTAGGCCAAGTTAAAGTAGACAGAGAATTAAAGTATTATAAGCACCAAGATTAAGCAGAAGACGATATGGAAAAAAGGTAGGACGGCCTGGGATTATAATTATTTTAGGTGTATAGAGTTTGATCCATATTAGTTTGACCTCCGTTGATTTACTTTCATCCCCCTTTCCTTGTTCATCCTACATTTTCCCTTTTCATTTAGTTCACAATTTATTTCATTCCTGTCAATTTTTTTCTTTTCTTGGCTTCCTTCATTCCTTCCCTTTTCCCCATCTTTTTTTTTTTTTTTTCTCATTCTATCGTTTTCCTTTTCATTCGTTCTGTCTTATTCTTGCAATATCTTGTCACATTTTTCGTAACAATTTTTCGTTTCTTTCTTACTTACTACTTGTTTTTTTTTTCTCTTTTCTATCTTCACTATTTTCCATCAATAAAACCTCAAGGGCAGTAGATGCCAAAGGGCAGTAAGGTGGAGCGACCTGAGAGTCTAACAAAGGTGTCTCCAGTTCGACCCTATATACGAAGAGCTCCTTTTATGTTCTTTCTTTCTCATGTCCTTTTTCTTTCTTTATCTTTCCTTGTCTCCCTTAGTACGTGATTCCTAAGTTGAATAAAATGGTCTGGTAGCAGCAATAAACTAAAAATGACGTCACCTGGATTCAAGGGGTTAACCATGATGACATATTTTTATAGTTTATTGTTGGTACGGATAAGCGATTTAATTCAGCTTAGGGCAGGCCTCGTAGTGAAGGGGTCAGAGACAGTCTTCATTACTTCTTGCTGCCACAAGACGATTTTATTCAGCTTAGCAGAGATCACCCATTACTGAATTTCTGTTCTCTGGAATGGTGCAACACAGGTATACCTAGATTTCATTATTTTTTATTTATCCTTTATGTCTCCAGGTTTGGCCGTAGGATTAAGAGTTTTGTTCCCTGAGGCTCAGCAGTCCTTTGTACCATACACCATTCACGTGTCACCACTTCCACGCTAATATACATGACTTGTGTGGGTGTTAGTGGGGGTGTTTTACAAAAATCCAAATCCATAAACTGTTCTCTGCCTAAGCCAGTAATCGAACCCATGTCTATTTGGACAGCAGATCACCTCTCAACAGACACGGCCTTCATCATCATCATCATCATCATTGTCAACATCATGATCGTTCTCCTCACTGTCATCACTGTGATCATCAACATCACTGGCATTATTATTATTATTATTATTATTATTATTATTATTATTATTGTGGTCGATATTTTTTTATGTAACGAAGAAGGAACCAAAGGCAATGAGCCCGCAAAACTGTCCCTTCAAAGAGAGAGAAAAAAAAAATACAAGAGAGCCAAATTCAAGATCCATTCATTTCGAGATGCCTGGACACACTGAGTTTGAAAGACTGGAGATCATAGGAAGCAGGAAATACAGACAGAGGGAGACAGTTCCAGAGTTGACCTGTTGCATAAATGAAGGTTAACAGTTAACTCTTGCATTAGAGAGTTGGACAGAAAAGGGGAGAGTTTGCTGTTAGACGGGTGCTACACGCCCGTCGTAGAGGTGGAGGAATGCATGCAGACAGTTCAGGGGAACAGTGACCATTGAAGTAGCGATAGAAAAGATATAAACATGCAACAGTGCAGCGAAGAGACAGAGGTTGAAGGGAGTCAGTAAGTGGGGGAGAGTTAATGAGACGAAAAGCCTTTGACTCCACCTTATTGAGATGAGCTGTACGTGGGGAGCCACCCCACACATGAGAGTTGTACTCCACGCAGGGGCGGATAAAACCCCTGTATAGAGTCAACAATTGTTTAGGGGCAATGGAGGAACGGAGTCGACTTAGCACACCCAATCTCTTAGAAGCAGATTTTACAAGAGATGTAATATGATCTTTCCAACTAAAGTCCCGAGTGAATGAAACCCCAAGTATGTTCAACGATGATGCAGGATTAAGCTGAATATTATTAAACATTTGTGGGTATACCTGTGGAAAATTTTGTTGGGTTGATAGGTTCAAAAACTGAGTCTTTGATGCATTAAAAACAACCAGATTATTTTTACCCCAGTCTGAGATACAAGCCAAGTCAGACATTAGGTGTGCCATAACCTCATCACTTGTTTGTTGAAGTAACTGCTGAGATGGACGTTGTGGGAATCGAATGGAAAGATGAAGAGTGGAGTCATCAGTGTATGAGTGGACAGGGTTAGATGTACAGCTTAGGTCATTGATGAATAAAAGGAAGAGAGTTGGTGATAGGACAGAGCCCTGAGGAACACCACTGTTAATAGATCTAGGAGAAGAACGATGGCCGTCTACAACAGCGGGTAGAGAACGACCAGAAAGGAAGCTAGAGATGAAGGCACAGATAGAAGGATAGAAACTGTAAGAGGGCAGTTTGGAAATTAAAGATTTATGCCAGAATCGATCGAAAGCTTTTGAGATGTCAAGTACAATGGCAAAGCTTTCGCCAAAGTCCCGAAAGGAGGATAACCAGGAGTCTGAAAGGTTGGTGAGAAGATCGCCTGTGGAGGGTCCCTGACGGAATCCATACTGACAATCAGAAAGAAGGTTGTGATAGGAAAGATGCTTTAAAATTTTTCTGTTAAGAATAGACTCGAAAACTTTTGAGATACAGGATGTTAAAGCAATTGGACGATAGTTAGAGGGTTGGGAATGGTCATCTTTCTTTGGGACTGGCTGAATGAGAGCAAACTTCCAGCAAGAAGGAAAGGTACAAGTTGATAGACAAAGGCGAAAGAGTTTGCCTAGGCTGGGTGTAAGCGCAGAAGCACAGTTATCAGAACAACAGGAGGGACTCCATCAGGCCCATATGCCTTCTTAGTATTGAGGCCTGCGATGGCAGAAAATACATCAGCTGAAGAAATTCTAATGTTAGCCATGAGGAAGTCAGAGGGGGGAAGTGATGGAGGAACAGCACCGGAATCGTCTAAGGTGAAATTGGAGGAGAATGTCTAAGTGATGAGATCTGCTTTATCAGTAGAAGAAATATCTACAGAACCATCACAGTAGAAAAAAGGGGGGAAGGATGTTGAGGTAAAGTTGTTATAAAGGTTTTTGGCAAGGTGCCAGAAGGAGTGGGAAGAATTCGAGTTAGAGAGTTGAGAGCATTTAGTACAGGTGAAATTATTTTAAGCAGAGCGAAAAACAGACTTAGCACGATTCCGGGCAGAAACGTATTGAAGATGTGATTCAGGGGTGGGTCAGCTCCCGTACATTTTAAAGGCCCTCTCCTTGTTGCGGACAGCATTAGAACAAGCGTGATTAAACCAAGGCTTTCATGCATTAGTCAAAGGATACAAAAAAAGAATGTATGCTTCCATGCCCGAGAGAATAACCCCCGTAATGCGCAAGGCACACTCAGATGGCTTCCGGCCATGGAAGCAATAATCATTCCAGGGAAAATCAAAGAAGCACTGTCTGAGGGCCTCCCAGTCTGCAGCTCCAAAGTGCCACAGATGACATTTCTTTGAAGGGTCTGCAGGCCATACCGAAGCAATAGGACAGGTTAAGGTGATAAGGTTGTGACCAGAGGGGCCCAATGTAGAGAAAAGATTAACAGTGTAAGCAAAAGGATTAGTTGTAAGGAAGAGGTCAAGTATGTTGGAGCTCTCTCCAAGGTGGTCAGGGATACGGGTAGGGTGCTGTATAAGCTGCTCTAGGTCATTAAGGATAGAAAAGGTGTAGGCTTGTTCACCAGGTGAATCAGCGAAAGGAGAGGAGAGCCAAAGGTGATGGTGAACACTGAAATCTCCAAGAATGGAAATTTCAGAGAAAGGAGACATGGATAGAATGTGTTCCATCGTACAAGTAAGATAGTCAAAGAATTTTTGATAGTCAGTAGAATTAGGAGATAAGTAAACAGCACAGATATATTTAGTCAGAGAATGACAGGAAAGCTGAAGCCAGAGTGTAGAGAATACAGAAGATTCGAGTTCAGGGACACGAGAGCAAGATAAGTTGTTGCGTATATATACACAATAGCCACCTTTGGCTTTGAAATGAGTATAGAGAAACTAGGAGGATACAGAAAAGGGTTTGCTGTCAGTTGCATCAGACAGCTGAGTCTCAGTTAGAAAAAGAAGGTGAGATTTAGAGAAGGAGAGGTGGTGTTCAACAGAGTGAAAGTTAGAGGGAAGGCCACGAATGTTGCAGAAATGTAGAAGAGAGTCAGACAGTGGTTCCAGGCATCTTGAGTCATCACCGGGAGAGAGGCAGAAGGTGGAGGCATTTATGGTCCCCCCCCCCTGGAGTTAGTGGGGGCGCCCATCATCCACCCACTTAATGGAAGTGGTACTCTGTTTTTAGGGTAGCTCTACATTGAGTGGCAAGCTAAATTTTTTCCTGTAAACTAGGAAAACATTTACAACACCAGGGAGTAGCCTTTTAACCAACAAACACGTGTTCCCTGCATGACAACAGGTGGGTTGGCAGAGGGTTAATGCACCTCCCCGGAAAACAACTAACCCAAAATACGAACAAGAAGCCTCGGACCAGAATTGACCAAAAGGTGATGAATAAAGACCGAACAAAGGACATGGTACGGATAGCTACATGGAATGATGAGGTGAAAGAAAAAGAGATTGTCCAGATGCTTGACTGTGAGAAAGTGGATGTATGTGGATTAAAGAAACTAAATGGTGATGTGGGAAATATTTTCCCCCAGAGCAGTTGCGCTCTCTATTTTCATCATACTTATCCCTGGTTAAAGGCAGAGGAAATATTGAGACCGTTGTTAATTGTTCAAGCGGTTTTAATAACCCAGAAATTACGTTCTCTTTAATAATTCTTGTTATTGATAAATTAAATGCTACTGCATTTAATCCCCATGGACACCTATACATTGTAAATACATGTAATTATGTGGTATTTTCCACTGACCTAAACTGCGTCTGCGCGTTAGGTGACGTGGCAAGCAGGGAAAGATTCTCCTGTTAAGGCAGATGTGGAATTAAGATATTTACACAGTTAAAGGGAATATTTGGTCTAACTTTAGTTTAAGTAAAACTAAGATTAATTTGTTAGATTTACCCTGTACATATCATGATGTAATTTAACTGTATTTAGTACTGTAAATAATTAATTGTTGGCAACCTACCATTCTATGAGGGAGGTGGGTCCTGCTGCACACCAAACTCTGCTCCTAGCTCTCGTGGAATTAACACTCTGTTCCTAGTCACTCTCAAGCTAACACGGTTGTATATACGCACCATAAGGACGCTTGCTTGCTCAAGCAATTACTCTAAGCAGCCTCATCGTCATCGGTTAACGATCACTCCCTCTTCACTAGCTAAGTAACCTTTACGAATTGGCCAATTCAAAGGGGGATTAGCTATGAGATAGAAGAGAAATAGTTATTGTAGGTGAGTTAAGGTTAAGTTACGTTTCACCTAACTCTATGAGCCTTGTTTGATTTACTTAAGAACAACTTTATAGACGAGTAACGACCTACGAGTTGTTTATTAGTAAATAACAGAAATTTCTTACATAGCGGTGCCCCGGCAGGGATACCGACTTGTATACATTAAATATTTTTCACATTTTGGTGCCCAGAAAGAGGGCCCCGATTTGTTTACCAGAACTATTAAACATTTTTCATATTTTTGGTGCCCCGACCGAGTGAGGAAAACCGATGTGTGCCGAAGCGCTGAATGTGTTTAAAGTTGCTTTTGTGGGACACAGTTTACTACCACGTTCGGTTGAAGTGGAAGACGTGGATGTACGTGTCTATAGAGCTCCAGGAGGAAAGGCAAGCTCTTTCTCTGAAGATGAAAGGCTGAATGCCGTACTAGACTGGGAGCATGACCATACGGTCCTGTTCCTTGGAGGAAATGATATCCATGAGGACTTGGTGGTCAATGAAGTAGTGGAGAATATTTTAGCAGTGGTAGGAGCCTTAGAGGGCTCTTGTAAATCCTCAGTAGCCATAACCCACCTCGAGCCAAGGAACCTGTCATATGGCTCTCCAGTTTGTTATGGAACATATAAATTAATTAGCAGAGCTGTAAACCGAAAGTTGCAACGGGCCAGGAAGGGAAGGGATTTCATACATTTTAATGCCAAGCTCTTCCAAGCAATGTTGAAAGCTGATGGTATACATTGGAACCGTCATGGTAGGGAAGTGGTTCTGCAGAAATTTATAAATTATGTAGAACATAAGAAAGGAGAGTTCTATGCTGTACAAGCTATGGGTGGGCCATGGAGTATTGAGGTAATTAATTCTGAGCTTGGGGAATATGGGTGTTTTGGCAATTGAGTGTGGGGATGAAATAAAACCCTAGAGGTTTAATAACCCTGGGGGATAGGTTGAAATTATAGACCTAATCCCTACACTCCTCAAAATTAAATAATTAGCTGAGCTGTAATGAATATTTGGAAATTCAAAGAGGGGATAATTTGCACAATGAGGACTTAATCCCTACCCTCTTCAAAATTTAAAATAATCAAATCATTACTAAGTTGAGGTAAAATTGTGGTTGGAATTCATAATTAAATTATTAAATTAGAAATCCATCAACATGTCTGTTTCTTTAATGCAAAGATCTTCTAGTAGTAAGGCAGGATGGGTAACCAGAGCCATAAATGATTGTAACCAGTCGTTGGACAAAGTACCCCTGTCCAAGGAGAGAATAAATAGTCTCCTAAATTTCCTGAAAGATCGATGGAGTAAGTACGAAGAGAGTTACTTAACTTTAGAAGTGGCTATAGTAAAGGCTGAGAATAAGGAACTCTTAGAGTCAGAAACTACAAAGTTTGAAAACAAATTAGAAGAATACTTAACTTTAGTAAAGACACTAGAGTCAGAATTAGCTGACACTGCCGCAGAAACACAAGTTGTGGCACAGCAGAGTAGAGCTGTGTTACCACAAATAACGCTTCCGGAATTTGATGGGGAGCAGAACTGGAAATCCTTCTGGGACCAGTTCAAATATTTGGTACACGATAGAACAGATCTCCCTAAAGTCACCAAACGTACGTATTTGTTAGGACAGGTCAAAGGAACACCATATCAACTGATAAAAGAATTACCAGTAGAAGAAAATAATAATGAGGTGGCTTTGACCATCCTTAGACAAAATTACGAAGAGAGGGAGCAAGTTATAAATCAATTATTGAGGGCTCTAATAGAATTACCCACGCCTAGGCACGATTTTGATTTCTTGCAAAATTTTAGAATTGCAATAAGTTGTAAATTAAGGGCCTTAGGTACTTACGAAGATATTAAGACATCAGATTGGGTGCTTTCAAGAATTGTGTCCTTAAAGCTACCACCGAAAACCAAGGATGCTTTGTATGGTAGGTACTTTTAATTTCTCCCGTGAAGAGATTGAGGAAGGCTTGATGCAACTCTGTAAACATTTGCAAGGAACATTAAACACTATTGAGGTCAAACAGAAGACTAAAGTAAAGAAAAAACCCACTAACCAACTGGTTGGGAAAGTTGAGTCAGAGAAGACTAAGTATGTGCCTAAAGAAGAGATAGGTACTTTCCTTAGCTCCTTAAAAGCTGGGGATAAAGTATTAAAGCCAAGGAATAGACATGCTGAGGATATTAAGGAAGTAAAACCTTCCATGGTAAAAGACAGGAAAGTTTGTGTATTTTGTGGTGAGCAACATTCCAGTGTATCTTGTCAACCGTACCCTGATTATGCTTCTAGAGTAGGGTAGCCTCAGTAACTGGGGTGTTGTATAATCTGTATGAACTCCGAACATACTGCCGCGGACTGTAAGACTAAATTAAATCTTTGCTTTAAATGCAAAAAAGATCATCATCATAGTGCTTTATGCCCTAGGATGAAAATTGAGGTTCCTAAACCTGCAAGCGTCAATATGACAATTGCAAAAGGGAATGCTCCATTAGTAATGCCAGCTGCAGTGCCAATAGCAGATGTGAAAGTATTGTTTGAGAATAGAAACCAATTAGTATGTACCCTGTTTGATATGGGTGCTCAGAAAACTTTCATTTCTGCAGACACTGTGGAGAAATTAAAGTTACCAGTTATCGGCAAGATAAATCTAGCCATTACAGGATTCTTAACAACTAGGAAGGCTCAGTCTTTTGATTTAGTTAGACCTGTAATACAATTAGGCAGATATAAATGCCGTATAACAGCAGCTGTGCTTGATACTATGGAGACAAGTATATACATAAAGGGATTGAAGGAAACCTCTGATCATCTACAAAGTTCAGGGATAAAGTTGGCTAAACAGAATGTGGAATCAGATACTGTGGGTCCCATAAAAATGATAATTGGTTCTGATTATTGTGGAAGATTCCTACATAGGACTTTCAAAAGGAATAAGGTACAGTTGTTCAAGAGTCCAGGAGGTAACCTTATTATGGGTCAGTTGCCTTTTTCAAAACAAGTTAAAGGAGAGGCCAAACTAGTAGACTCAGTCTTTGTTACCCCCACACAGTCATTGATGGTAGCTAGAATAGGTGCAGAACTAGAACCTACTCAGATAAATGACTTGTTGGATGAAATTATTGAACCTGTACACAAACTGTGGGACCTAGACAGTGTAGGTATACACTCTGAGGAACCAACCCCTGAAGATAAAATAACATTGGACTTGTATAATCAGTCTGTGGAATTTAAGGATGGACAGTATTGGGTAGGATTACCATGGAAACTTAACCATTCAGAGATGCCAACAAATTACCAAGCAGCTAAAGCTCAGTTAAATTCTCTTCTAAGAAAGTTGAGAGATAAACCAGAACATCTGATCCTATATGATAATATTATAAGGGATCAATTGAAGAATAAATTTATAGAAGAGGTAGAATACCCTGTTAACCACAAAGAAGGACACTACTTACCACATCATGCTGTAAGCAAGGATTCAGTAACTACTCCCATAAGGATAGTATTCAACTGTAGTAGTAAAGCGTCCAAGGGATCAGCTAGCTTGAACGATTGCCTATATTCTGGACCTACACTAACAGAGAAGTTAGGGAATGTGTTACTAAGATTTGGAGAGAAACCTTACGCTTACACAGCAGACATTAGTAAGGCTTTTCTCAGAATAGGACTGAGAGATGAGGATAGGAAATTTACAAAATTCCTCTGGCCTCATGATCCTCAAAATGAGGATAGTCCATTGAAAACTTACTCTTTCCGATCGGTGCTCTTTGGCTCTTGTGCTAGTCCTTTCCTACTTTGCAACACTTTAAAGCATCATTTTGAAAATGACAAATGTCCAGAAATAGGGCAGGCTTTTTATATGGATAATTTGCAAGGTGTTGCTGATACAGAGTCGGAAGCTTTGAAGGCTTATAAAGTAGCCAATGCCGAATGTGGGAAGGCAAATTTGCCGTTACAGAGCTGGAATACAAATTCACCGCTTTTGAGGAATAAAATACAAGAGGACTATCCAGATTCTGACATTCCCAAAATTCAAAATGTGTTAGGTCTTAACTGGGATACAACAGCTGATGTAATAAGTTTGAAACCAATTAAGTTCTCTGATGTCACTCTCACCAAGAGGTCCTTGGTAGGCAGGTTTCCAGGCTATTTGACCCATTAGGATTTGTCAGTCCTATACTTATTAGGGGCAAATGTTTAGTACAGGAGGCTTGGCGAGAAAAGTTAGACTGGGACACTGAATTGGGTGAGACATATGTGGAACAATGGGAACAGATTAGAAAGGAGTTTGAAACTACATCAAGCATATGTATTCCCAGGAAAATAAACAGTAATGAGAAGTTGCACGTACACATATTTTGTGATGCTTCTCAAAGGCCTATGGAGCAGTAGCTTATTGCGCAACAGGAGAGGATAGTAAGATTATAATGTCCAAAGCCAGAGTTGCGCCAATTAAAGAAAGAACCCTACCTCAAATGGAATTGGCTTCCATAGAAGTAGGAACTAAATTGTCCAGGTATATAACCACTACTCTTGATACTCAGTTTGAGGATATTTACATATGGACTGACAGTGAAATTTGTCTTTACTGGATAGGGAAGGAAGACAGTAAAATTCCTTTCGTCCGTAATAGAGTGAAGACTATTAAAGAGCTGTCTTCCAAATTTAATTTCATGCATGTGTCCTCCAAACAAAATCCGGCTGATCTGCTCTCGAGAGGTTCGACCGTAAGGACACTGATCAAAGATAACTTGTGGTTTAAAGGTCCTAAATGGTTACTCACTAAGGATTGGCCTGAACAGAAACAGTACAGTATTGGTGAGATTAGTGTAGTGAACTTGGATCCTATAGTACCTGAGCCAGAAGTAATTGACATCAGCCGATTCTTGTCAATAAGACAACTTGTAAATACTACTAAATTGGTTGTTGAATTTTTGAATAAGAAGGTGGGGTTTCAGAAATTAGATCCCCTAGAATACTGGCTGAAAAGAGTACAAAGAAATTCTTACGGGGAAATATATAAAGTTTTAGGCCAAGACACTGGAAAAGGGAATAAGCTGATGAAGAATTTAGGCTTGTTCTTAGACGGAAAAGGTCTGATAAGATGTCGAGGCCGATTGGTAAAGGCTGACTTGCCCATCCAAACCAAACATCCCATTTTATTACCTAAGAGTGGATACTTTGTACAACTTATTATAAAGGAAGCCCATGATTCCACTCTCCATGGAGGTGTACCGCAGACCTTAGCCCAAATTCGGGAAATGTACTGGATTCCTAAGGGTAGACAGGTTATTAAGAAATATCTCATAAACTGCATCATTTGTAGGAGGTATGAGCAGCGACCTTATATCTACCCAGGACCACCAGCCCTACCGAAGGATAGGGTGAACATAAGTCGGCCCTTCCATATAACAGGAGTGGACTACACAGGGGCTATAACTGTTACAGGTGAGGAAACTCACCATAAAGTTTACATTTGTTTATTTACTTGTGCCTACACATGGGCAGTCCATCTAGAATTAGCGGAAGACTTAAGCTCAAAGACATTCCTCAGTGTCTTTCGCAGATTTGCCGCTAGAAGGTCTTGTCCTGGCAAGATAATAAGCGACAACGGAACTAATTTTGTTGGAGCAGCACCCTTACTGTTGAACCTAATGAACGACCCAAAGGTTAAGTCGGCGCTGGGAATCCGAAATTGTATTTGGCAGTTCACAGCTCCAAGAGCTCCATGGCAAAATGGATTTACCGAAAGAATGATTGGTATTGTCAAGAACTGCCTGAGGAAAACATTACATAGAACTAAGATCACGAGAAAAGATTTAAGAACAGTAATAACTGAAATTGAAACCAGGATTAATAATAGACCCTTGACTTATCAAGATGACACTAGCGACTCACTAGAGGCCTTAACACCGGCTCACATGTTATATGGCAGGAAGCTCCATCCGATGCCTTGTGTGGATATCCAGGAAGAAGTTGATGATCCTAACATAGAAAATAATGATTTAGGACAACATCTTTGGGAGGGATATCAACGTCTGAAAAGGGTGCTGGATACTTGGAATAGACATTGGAGCGAAGAGTATCTTTTGAGCCTACGTGAGAGGTTTTATGGAGTTCAAGTTGCCAGTAACAAATCAGTTATTAACGTAGATGTGGTCTTAGTGAAGACTGAACAGCCAAGATCCCAGTGGCCATTAGCTAAAGTGATCTCCACACACCCAGATTCTGAAGGGGTGCTGAGACTCGTAAAAATAAAATGCAGGGGACATACCAGTATAAAAACTATTGATATACTGGTACCCCTTGAGTTAGCAGCCACTCCGGATCCAGAGGATGGTGAAGATCAAATGGGTCAAGAGGCGCGACCTAGAAGGGCCGCAGCACAGGGTTCTCGAGAACTATGGAGGGAACTCTTGGCTAAGGGTCATATTACATGATACAACGTATCATTTTCCGCCGGCCCCAAAACTGTGGGAAATATTTTCCCCCAGAGCAGTTGCGCTCTCTATTTTCATCATAGTTATCCCTGGTTAAAGGCAGAGGAAATATTGAGACCGTTGTTAATTGTTCAAGCGGTTTTAATAACCCAGAAATTACGTTCTCTTTAATAATTCTTGTTATTGATAAATTAAATGCTACTGCATTTAACCCCCGTGGACACCTATACATTGTAAATATATGTATTTATGTGGTATATTCCACTGACCTAAACTGCGTCTGCGCGTTAGGTGACGTGGCAAGCAGGGATTCTCCTGTTAAGGTAGATGTGGAATTAAGATATTTACACAGTTAAAGGGAATATTTGATCTAACTTTAGTTTAAGTAAAACTAAGATTAATTTGTTAGATTTACCCTGTACATATCATGATGTAATTTAACTGTATTTAGTACTGTAAATAATTAATTGTTGGCAACCTACCATTCTATGAGGGAGGTGGGTCCTGCTGCACACCGAACTCTGCTCCTAGCTCTCGTGGAGTTAACACTCTGTTCCTAGTCACTCTCAAGCTAACACGGTTGTATATACGCACCATAAGGACGCTTGCTTGCTCAAGCAATTACTCTAAGCAGCCTCATCGTCATCGGTTAACGATCACTCCCTCTTCACTAGCTAAGTAACCTTTACGAATTGGCCAATTCAAGGGGGGATTAGCTATGAGATAGAAGAGAAATAGTTATTGTAGGTGAGTTCAGGTTAAGTTACGTTTCACCTAACTCTATGAGACTTGTTTGATTTACTTAAGAACAACATTATAGACGAGTAACGACCTACGAGTTGTTTATTAGTAAATAGCAGAAATTTCTTACATAGCGGTGCCCCGGCAGGGATACCGACTTGTATACATTAAAAAATTTTCACATTTTGGTGCCCAGAAAGAGGGCCCCGATTTGTTTACCAGAACTATTAAACAGGATGAGATGGAGGGATGGGGTGGAGAGGTATATGAGGTATATGAGTGAGGGGGGTGTGAGTTGGGAGCAGGGCAGTGAAATGGCAGGGGACAGGGCGACTTGGAGGCGATTTGTTTGTGGCCACCCCAAACGGGATTCAGGCGTGTGGCAATAGATAGATAGATAGAAATGGTGAGGTGAGAGTGTGAGAGAATGGGAGTATGGATCGGGTATATGCACGGGAGTAGGTGAGAATGAGAGGGCAAAAGGAGTGTGTATTATTGTGGGTAACAGATGGAAGAAGAATATAAGAGAATATGGATCATTTGGCCCAAGGATTGTATGGGTAAGACTGAAAGTTGGACTACAAATGAAGGCGATTGTGTGCATGTATGTGCCAATGGAAGATCGTGTAAGCAGAGTGAGAAAAGAGCTCTGGACAAATGTGGAAATGTGGTTGGAAAAGTTTGAAAGGAATGAGAGAGTGTTTTTGACTGGATATATGAATGGAAAAGTAGGGAATGTGAAGGTGGATGGAGTAGTTGGTGAATGGGGTGTGCCTGCAAAGATGGATGAGAATGGCAGTGCTTTAGTGGACATTTGTGCCGGGAGGGGGTTGGTGATAGCCAGTACCCTCTTCAGGCACAAAATGATCCATAGGTATACGTGGCAAGTGATGAGAAGGGTGGATGGTGAACTGAATGAACAGAAGGCAATGATTGATTATTGATGTGTGGATGACAGGATAAGAAGGGGAGTAGTGGATGCAAGAGTATATAGAGGCTGGGAGAGTGGACTCGCTGACCACCAAGTCAATGTCCAAACGAAATGGAAAAATAGAAGGAGGGAAGGGTAGGACGAAGTAGTATATGCAAGGAGGGTGGAAAGGTTAAAAGAGGATGGAAAAGGGGCAGAATATAAAAGAGAAGTGGAGGAGCATTGGGTAAATATGGATTGGAGCAGATGGGGGACGTGGAAGGTGTGTGCAAGTTATTCACAGAAGAAATCTGTGCAGCATGTGAAGTGGTGTGTGGGGTGAAGAGAAGACGAAAAGGGGTGCAGGAAACAGCATGGTGAAATGAAGAGGTGAGAGTGGCTGTGGCACAAAAGAAAAAGCATATAATGAGTGGATGAGAAACGGGCGTGGAAGAAGTTGAGAGACGGGAAGAAACAGTTGTATGTAGAGAGGAAGAGAGAGGTGAAAAGATTAGTAAGAGAGAGAGTAAGAAGAGAGTGCATGGGGAATTTGGAATTTGAGCATTAAGTTGATGGAATGTAAGAAAATGTTCTGGAAAGAGGTAAAGAGAGTTTGACAGGGTGCCAAAAAAGTTGGTTGGGAGTGATAGATAAAATGGTAGATTACTAGTGGAGAATGGAGAAAAAATGAGCAGATGGAGAGAACACTTTAACGAATTGTTTAACATAGAGAATGAAAGTAATGCGAGTATAAGTGGCTGGGAAATGGCTGGGAGATCGGGGGATGTGAGAAAAGAGGAAGAAATCAGTAGGATAGAAGTTGTGGAAGCGATGAAGGAAGCTAGAATAGGGAAAGCCCCAGGGATTGTGGGAGTGTGTGGTGAAATGCTGAAACATGGGGGAGAGGTATAGTAGAATGGATGTGGAAGATGTGCAAATTGGCCTGGGAGGAAGGTAGATTTCCAGAGGATTGGAAATCAGTTATAATTATTCCCCTTTGCAAAGACAAAGGGGAAAAAGAAATGTGTGGTAATCAAAGGGGTATTAGTCTTCGTAGTGCTATAGGAAATGTATATGGTAGGATACTTACTGACTGAGTTAGGGAAATAACAGAGGAATTAGTTGGAGAAGAACAGGGAGGTTTTAGGAAGGGAAGAGGTTGTGTAGATCAGATATTCATTCTTAGATCTTTAGTGGAAAAGACTCTAGAGAAGGGAAAGAAGTTGTATGCGGCCTTCATCGATTTGGAGAAAGCATATGACAGGGTGGATAGACAAGGGTTGTGGAAAGTACTAATAATACATGGAGTTGATGGGAAGTTGTTGAATGCTGTGAAGAGTAAGTATGAGGGCGCTAAGGCTGCAGTGTGTGTGGATAGTGAACTGAATGAATTTTCTATTTGAAGGTTGGACTGAAACAGGGATGTGTCATGTCTCCATGGTTGTTCAATCTGTATATGGATGGGGTCATAAAAGAGATACAAGGCAGGGCAGTGGATGTTGGAGCAGCCATATTGAGAGAGGGCAGTGTTTGGAAACTCCTTGTACTGTTATTTGCAGATGATACTGTGTTGTTAAGTGAAGACGAAGGGGACCTGCAAGGCTTGGTGGATGAGTTTGGGAGAATATGTAAGAAACGGAATCTAAAGGTGAATGTAATGAAGAGTAAAGTTATGGTCTTCGGGAAAGGTGAAATACGTGAATGTACAGCGAGGTTGGATGAGGAAGAAATGGAAAATGTGAGTGCACTTAAGTACTTGGGTAGTGTGATGAGTAAGGATGGAAGTTTAGAGGGTGAAGTGCTTGAAAGGGTACAACAAGGAAGAAAGGTTGCTGGTTCCTTGAAAGGAGTTATAAGAAACAGGGAAGAGAACATGGAAGTGAAAAACTTACTACATGACTATTGTGATACCAGCTCTATCATATGGAAGTGAAGCTTGGGCATTATTGGAGGGACAGAATTCAAGAGTGAGAGCTGTGGAAATGAGTTATTTGAGAGAAGCATGTGGAGTCACATGGAGAGGCAGACTGACAAGTGAGGAAATGAAGGATCGTTGTGATGTGGATGTGGATGTGATAGGAACGATTAGGAGAAACACATACAGGTGGTTTGGCCATGTGGAGAGGATGGAGGGTGAGAGACTAACGAGGAGAGTGTATGTGAGGTGGAGGAGGAGAGAGGGAGGGGGAGGCCAAGGATGAGATGAAGGGATGGAATGGAGAGGTATATGAGAAAGGGGTGTGTGAGATGGGAACAGGGGAGTGAAATGGCGGGGGAAAGGACGATATGGAGGCGATTTGTTTGTGGCCATCCCTTGCGGGATTAAGGCATCTGGCAATTGATAAATAGACACACACGCACACACACACACACACATACATACACACACACACACACACACACACACACACACACACACACACACACACACACACATACATATACACGTACCGTACATATACTGTATACATATATTTTTTTTTCTTTTTCCAATATTACATTATTTATTGGAAAAAAATACCTAATCTAAAAACCCTAAAATTAATAACCTAACAGACAAATCGCTAACCTGTACTAAAGCCTAAAGATACAAATAGCAAAACCTAAACTAATGGTGAAAATACCTCGACCAAGAGAACATCATCGACTGCAGATGTGTAATGGCTTTCTGCATTATATACCGGCACTCATTACCTGCTGACTGTCAGTCAAGGCGCAAAATAATATAGGGGACATCAGTATATGAAAGAGAACCGGACATGTGAGGAACATTTCCATATATGTCAGCTGTCGACACTAATTAGGACAACTTTAACAAGATGGTATAAAGTACTTATATAATATGTATAAAATGTGAAGTATCCCACCCAACAGACCACCAAGAGAGACTGGAAGAACGAGGGGGGTGAAAGAGGGAGGGGGATAGAAAGGGAGAGAGAATGTAAAAAGGAGAGGAGAGAATCGGAGGGTGCAGGTAAGGAGGGAAAGAGAGGGGGATGGAGGGGTAGGAAGGAGGTAAGGGGGGAAGGAGGAGGGAGGGGGGAGGGAGGAAGGATGGGTGATGGAGAGGGAATGAAGGAAGCGTGTCCTTCAAGGAGGAGGAAGAGTTGGAGGAAGACGAAAGGTGGAAGGATAAAGAGGGGAAAGGAATGAAAGGAAATTGAGGAAAAGTAAAGAGAGAGAGAGAGAGAGAAAGAGAGAAAGAGAGAGAGAGAGAGAGAGAGAGAGAGTTGGGTGGAAGAGAAGAGGGGAGGAGGAAGAAGGGGTGTGAAGGAAGGACGATTGTGGAAATAGGCAAGTTTGTGGAAGGGGGAAGATAAGCTAGGGGAAGGATAGAGGGAGGGTGGGAGGTAAAACTCGGCGGCAGGGTTGCCAGATTGGGCTACAAGTAGCGAATTGGGCTACTTTTGGAAGCCCTGCGCTACCAAATTTTGAATTTCGCTACTTGCTACTTTTTGGGCTACTTTCAAAATAAGTTGGGCTAACTTGGGCTACTAATGAGACGAAAGTCAAAGATTGATTAGTGATTATGTATCATTTAAAATATAATTACCTTTTGAAGACACACAAAGAAAATGATTTATAATTTATCATGTCCTCCCTCTTTAAATTTTCCGCACTCGTATTAACTCTTGATTGGCTATTTAATTCGAACTGAACGCGTGTGAGATTACTAACGATTGGCTGGGCCAACATTTGTGAAGGGCAAATTCCAACATCTGGATCGTCGAGTGAAGAGAGAAACCTGTACTGTACGCAGGAAAAAAATCATCTGATAAATTACCAATATGCTGGGAATCGAACCACAGACTCTCAGGCGAGAGCCAGGCAGCATACCACTACACCACGACCAGGTAAAAGATAACTTACGTTGTCACAATCTTGTAACCAACGTCCCTCCGCCCCCACTGTGGGCATCAAGAGGATGAGTTAACCCCCTGGCACTCGGGCAAGTAGATGCTTTTAATCTACTTACGGCAAGTCAGAATGAAGAGAGAAACTCTTCATTCTGACTTGCCGTAAGTGCTTGGGATAGATTAAAAGCATCTACTTGCCCGAGTGCCAGGGGGTTAACTCATCCTCTTGATGCCCACAGTGGGGGGCGGAGGGACGTTGGTTACAAGATTGTGACAACGTGAGTTAGCTTTTACCTGGTCGTGGTGTAGTGGTAAGCTGCCTGACTCTCACCTGAGAGTCTCTGATTCGATTCCCAGCATATTGGTAATTTATCAGATGATCTGGATAGTCATTTTGGGCCAAAGCTATAATTGTCAAAAATGCTCCTGGAGACTGAAGAGCCTATGCTGACTGACCGCTCAGTTTGCATAGAAAATTTAGGCTACAGCTTACCAATCAGTAATGCCCTGGTTGAAAGGGTATTTTCAAGAGTCACATCTGTGAAAACTAAACTGAGAAATCGAATGGGACTGGAGCTGTTGACATCAATCTTGATAATCAAAACATATCTTGAAGACAAAAGGGACTTGTTGCTCATCATTTGACCCACCCACGTCTATGCTGAAACATGCTTCTTCAGTATACAAATATGTGGTCGTGGATACAGAAGACATTCTTGATAATCTTCAGCTGTGAAGACGTGGTCTTGGAGACTTACTAAATGATTAAAATATGTAATTACAATGAGATGTGCAAGAAAATATTTTCCTTTAGTTCCAAAAAGTTTCATTAAGTTGGAAAAAATGATTAACTTTCAGACAGTAAGAAAGTTATGTTCTGTTAAGAAAACAGCTTGGTTCCGAGAATGAAAAGGAAATGAAATAATTTGGTTGATGCAGTAATTAAGGAGTTCTGTGTTAATTATCTTTAGGTTTACATCACTTCGAACAACCTTACAGGAACACTGCAGCAGCATTCAGCTGGTAAGTTGTGCAAAGTTAAATTATTTGCGTCTGTAAGTATAAACTCGCGTGTGCGTATATATATATATATATATATATAAATATATATATACTTTATACCGAAATTCGCTACTTTTCAGGCCTGTTTCCGCTACTTTTGGTCACAAGAATCTGGCAACCCTGCTCGGCGGCTCGTTGTCAGTCTGGCTTGAGCTTTGGACGTGGGAAGGTTGTCTGTGGTTTTGGTACGACATTTTATTTCCATTTTCTTCCCATTGGGTGCTTTTATGTAAACAATATTGATCATAATTTGTATTGTAAACACTTTCAAGTAGTTTTTAGCTTACTCAGATAATTGAAATCGTAATACCTGATATTAGAAGGGTAACTGATCTGTGTGTGGAGTTTGGGGTGGCGTCTGTGTGTGTGAAGACTGAGATCAGCGTGAGGTTTTGAGTTTGGAATTTGTTTTTTATATATTTATGGATATTTTAGTGTTCGTGTTTTTTATGGGTTGATGGTATGATAGCTTCCCGGCCGTACTGGCACACAGCCATATACGTGTCTCATTCGTGTTTGTGAGGCGTGAGGAGGATGTAGACGCCATGCTTAGGCCTCAGCATGAAGGGTGAGCTTTCCATCTCGATGTCTTCGTGACCTGGCGGTATCCTAACGCCAGCTGCCAGGATCAGCTTGGCCAGGGCAACCTTGGTCTCCATCAGGGCGAACCGCATGGCTGAAGAAGAAATATCGTGTAATTAACAATTGAAATGCGTCTGTAAAGGAACTTCAGGGGTTTGGATGATAAGTGAGAGTCTGCTCCATTTCACTGGTCGAAGTCGATACTTCTCCCTCTATAGTGCCTTCTCTCTCCTTGCTTTCTGGACCCTACCTCGCCCATTATGTAAGAAAGAAGTTCATGATGATTGTAATAATAATAATAATAATAATAATAATAATAATAATAATATGCCGCTTATGTCAACAATGCAGTGTAAAGTAAAAAGGATATATGTACCAAACAAAACGGTGACAAGCTATAATAAGAAAACTAAATCGCCAAGGAAGATGTGTTAGGGAATCGCAGCTGAGGAGAAGATGGAGGTTGAAATCTTGAGCATATTTACGATTCCTTTTCCTTCCTTCAAAACAGCCCAAGACAATTTTTATTTTCTTAAATGGAACATAATTTTTACATCAACACGAGGCACTATACCATTCTCCATTCTCCCTTGCATCATTATTTTATGTTCTTGGCATGGGGGGTAAAACTTGATGTTAGAAGATTGTTTTGATCTGTGTTGTTTTGGTGTCTGTGTATATCTGTCAGTCAGTCTCAGTCAGTCAACCAGTCAGTCAGTCAGTAAGTCAATCAGGCAGTCAATTTTCAATCAGTCAGTCAATCTTGTCCTTCACGTGAAAACAAATTACAGATACGATACATCCTTTCACATTAACTTAACATAATTTTTGTCCTTTTGCTGGTTAAGTCTGGCCTTTGGTTCCTTCTTTTTTGCATAAAAGAAAGGCTTTCTTGATATAGCACTTCGGCCGGTTTTCCTGTCTGGTAAGGAGGCTCCCTAACACCTCTTCCTCAGCGATTTATTTTCCAGACGCCCTTGGCTCCTTCGTTTTTGGATTTAAAAAAAAAAAAAAAGGGCTTTCTTGATATAGCACTTCAACCGGTATTCCGGTCTGGTAAGGAGGCTCCCTAACACCTCTTCCTCAACGATTTATTTTCCAAACTCCTCATTAATATCCGATGGTCTGCTTCTTATTTCTTTTAAATGTCGACATTGACTGCATGATAACACACAAGAATATAGTAACGGAGCAGAATCAGAAATAAATTGGTCAGGTAGAGGTGTTAGTAAGCTTCCTGAAAAACACACAAGAATAGAGTAACGGAGCAGAATCAGAAATGAATCGGTAAGGAAAAGGTGTTAGTTAGTATGCTCCCTAACCTTACTAGAACTCCGCCCTTCCTCGTGATTAATATAAGACTATGTGTGACCTGGGGGAGGGCAGCGAAATGGCGGGTGACTGGGCGACATGGAGGAGATTTGTTTGTGGCCACTCCTTATGGGATTAAGGCGTCTGGCAAATAGATAGATAGATAAATAGAATATCTTGCCAAAATTCAATATTCAAGGTAGAGATGGCAATTTTAAGTCAAGTTGGAGTGAAAGGGGTATAGTGTTGAGGCTAAGTTAGTGTTAAATGGACACAGGGAAGCCATGTCCGTGTTCCCATGTCATATTCTGACCACGTGTCCTCTTCTGAACCCAGGTCCTGTTTTGTTCCCATGTTATATTCTGAACCCATGTCCTATTCTGACCCCACATGTCCTATTCTGACCCCATATGTCCTATTCAGACCCCATGTCATATTGTCCCCATGTCCTATTATGACCCAATGTCTTATTCTGACCCCATTTCCTATTGTCCCCATGTCCTATTGTGTCCCCATGTCCTAATCTGTCCCCATGTCCTATTCTGACCTCACATAACCTCACCTAAACAGTTCCGTGGTCCCATTCCAAAGGGCATGTGGGTGAAACTCTTGATGTTGACCTTGTTCTCGGGCAGGAAGCGGTCTGGCCGGAACTGCTCAGGGTCTGGCCAGTAGCGGGGGTCGTGGTGAAGACTCCACACCGGGAACTGCAGCTCGTGCCCCTCCTTCAGGTGCAGATTAGTTCCGGGGATGCTGGAGGAAAGGTGAGTGTAAATGTCGAATACACCTGTGACTGTCTTTGGGATTTAATTAGTTATCTGTAAGTCTGCCTATCAGTCTATATATCTTTCCGTCTATCTACTCATCTACATGTGTATCTACCATCTGTCTACCTATGTCTGTCTACTACTACTACTGCTACTACTACTACTGCTACTACTACTACTACTACTTCTACTACTACTGCTACTACTACAACTACTACTACTTCTACTACTACTACTACTACTACTACTATTACAGCTGCACACCGTAATTTTACATATATATGGTTCTGATGTGTTCATCATTAAGTTTTCCTCAGGTGTTCATCAAGAGTTCATCTTCATCTATTCATCTCTAAGTGGTCTTACGTGTTCATTTTTAAGTGTTCACTGATCCGTGTACTTTACGTGCTCCTATTCGCGTGTACATATTATTTCTTGCACACCTTGTATTAAAATGGTCTCCGTTTCTCATCCCATACACTTCAATATCTACACCTCTTGTTCACCATCTACATCTCTTGTTCACCAAACACATCTCTTGTTCACCATACACACCTCTTGTTCACCATCTACATCTTTTGTTCATCATGTACACCTATCATCACCTGTAATCCTTGGTACACATCCGCTCCACAAACAGCACTGGCGGGTATATCCTTAGGGACTCTGTAAAGGGAAGAGAGAAACCAATGTAAACTGCCATGACTGCCTTGGTATACTCTCTATCTATCTGCCTGTCTATCTGTCTGTTTATCTCAGCAGTCACCAGCTTAGCTACAGTATTATCTATACTCCCTGGGATTTTGGTTTAGATAAAACTGAATGGCTCTTTCGCCAATCAAATCAAACATTGCACTCTTCACTCGAGACAGGCGTAAATTTCAAACACACTCGGTTTCACTCTTCATTCAACTACTCCCATTGGAAAGACGCGTTGAATTATAAGGATTTAAGTTGGACACACACATGACCTCTCCTTGGCCTAGGAGTTACGTCAAAGGCATCTTGTAAACTCGATATCCTGAAGGCATCAACAGACACACACTTCTTTCAGCTGATTTGCAAGATGGAGAGGTGCTTTAATTCGACCCAACCCTGCCTGCGATAGGGTTAAGCAAGATAATGATTCATATGTTGATGGGAGAGAGGAAGATGAAACAATATGATAATCTGAAGGTCAAGGGGTCGAGAAAATGCAACACAAATTTGATACACAAAAAGATACAGCACAAATTTAATATACAAGAAAATACATCACATTTAATACACACCCATAATGCAGGCATCTAGAAACTTGGCCTCCATGACCCCCTGATAGGTCAGCTCCCCCTCCTCCTTCACCAGTTCCTCAAGTTCCTGACGAAGGCACTGCTGGGGCTCTGGGTTCTTAGCAAGAAGGTGTGAGGAGAAGGCCACAGCGGAGGCGACGGTGTCATAGCCAGCCAGCAGGAACAGGATGCACTGTGCCACCATCACTTTGTCGGTGAGGACTGGCAGTGGACGGGATCAAAATATAAACCAATTTTGAATGAGTTACTTTGTAAAATATTAAAACCAATCTTGGATTAAATTTAGCAAGTCATTATTTCTGAATCTTGCTAAAATTTATCCCCAAACTGACTTTAACCTGCCCCATCCTGACCGATTTTCCCCCATTGACTCCCCCCAATCCCGACCAATTTGGGGAAAAAAAATTTTTGGCTCAAATCTCCGCTTTTGGTGAGAAACATCGAAAATTCATTGAGAAATCGCTCAGCTGAGGTTTAAAATACTCGATACAGGTACCAGTACCTCTTACCTTACTGGGTTTTCTATCAGGCTGGCTCCAAAGAAAACGAGTTCTATGGGAGGGTAACTATTCCGCACCACTCATAAATGGTATTTATTTATTTAGTATGAATTTATATGTAGTACGAGAGCATATTGGTTTTCACACAGTAATATAGATAATATAAGCATTGTTTCACTCACCAAACACATCAACATATCTGACCTTTTTTGGCGACATTATCTGATCATCATTTCTGACTGTTTCTTCCTCTAATGTTATGTAAACTTTGTCCTTCACATTGTCATCGATTGGGAATCACTCTGGCCCTGAATTTCGTACCATGACACGACATTTTACTGGCCAGGTCACTGGTAACAGGCGAACTGCCGAGACAATGGCGTGCGGGGGGGGAGGTCATGAAGAGTAAGGCATTGTCCCTGCCTGGCATCTTGTAGAGGAAGGTGTCCTGTGTATAATTACCAAAACCACACAAAAATTGAAAATTGTGCAAATAAGGGACATTGCAATTGGTGCACGTTTATATATGTCAACGGGACTGACAGTGACAAAACGTGTGGACGTATATATATGTCAACGGGACATGGCGGGTTACGATTATCATAAGATCAAGATAGTTTAGCTGGTATTTTTTCTGGTATATATTTAAGTCCAAAGGTATTATTTCTAAGCTATGAACGACTCTGTGTTCATTCCTGCAGCATAAGATGGCAGGTGTCTGAGGGTATGGTATACATGCTTTCTCATTATGCTGCTGTTCCTCCTCACAATATTGTAATTCTTCCCATCCATCTCCTGCTTTCATGTTCCTGCCTTCGTCCCATCCCACTGCGTCCACTCACCCATACGTAAAACAGTTCACTTCTCCATCTTCCCCATCAGTGCATACTCAGGATCGTTTTGCTCTCTCTCTCTCACTCTGTCTGTCTGTGTGTCTGTCTCTGTGTCTGTCTGTCTGTCTGTCTGTCTGTCTCTCTCTCTCTCTCTCTCTCTCTCTCTCTCTCTCTCTCTCTCTCTCTCTCTCTCTCTCTTGATTTTCTCACATTCACTCTTATTTTTGTATCACAAACTCTTCCTTACTCACACACTCTCTGCTAAATGTTACCTAATGCAAACAACACCTGGTTAAATTCCTGTCTTCCCCTCTCTCTGCTTTTCTTAGCTTTCCCACCTGTCAATACACTTACACCCGCCACTCACACTTACACCCGCCTCTCACACTTACACCTGCCACTCTCACCCCCCTATGCATGAACAGACAGAACACCTGTGGAGATATTTAACTGTATCTAATCTGCCCTGGATGGACTTACGTGGATATGAACTGAGCAAATTCACCCCAGACTACCTTTAATGAACCTAAAATTGCTGAAGTGAACGTAAGCAGAACTTATATGAACATAAAATTTCTGAAGTGAACATGGTTAGAACTTTTTACATCCGGTGTGGCTAAAATAGTCTCAAACCAATCTGCATGGGTGTAAATAGATAAAACAGTACCTGACCTCACATGACCACACACATACCACCTGACATTGACCTGGCTCAGTATGAATTGATGTCAAGTGAGATAATGAAGGTAAACTGGCTTGCAGGGATCATTTGGGCTAATTTCCTGCTAATTAGGTACTTATCACACACAAGAGTAACTGATAAATGTGACTGCTGTATTTCTGGTGGTGACGCCGGCTGATGGTGCCTGAGGCTGTCCTGACTTAGTAAAAGTTTTTTGTTGACGAATGTGACTTAAATCAGCACTTGGTAACACTTCTAAGAACTTTTTAAGATTTACCATTGCTCTAAGCACTTAAGAAGACAGAGATGAAGGAAATGCAGTTGTCTTCCATAAGGTGACAGACAAGATGGACAATATTGCCACTGGAAAGGAATTAAGGACCTAATCTGAAGCTTCTCATTAACACCTGATGTATTTTGTTCCCCAGGGTGGAAAATTAACCTTAAAAATCCCTTTCCACAGTCATTTTGTGTTGGAATATTTGGTATAGTAAAAGGCCATGTGGGAAGGATAGAGAGCAAGGGACTAATGAGGAGAGTGTGTGTGGGTGAGGTGGAGGGGGAGAGGGAGGGAGTGGCCGAGAATGAGGTGGAGGCTTGGAGTGGAGAGGTATATGAGAGTGGGGGTGTGTGAGCTGGGAGTAGGGCAGGGAACTGGCGGGGGAAAGGGCGACCTGGAGGCGATTTGTTAGCGGCTACTCCTTACAGGATTAAGGCGTCTGGCAAAAGATAGATAAAAAATAGAGAGGTGTGCAAAATGGACATGATGGAGAGAGAGAGAGAGAGAGAGAGAGAGAGAGAGAGAGAGAGAGAGAGAGAGAGAGAGAACCATCAGCGATTTTTGGAAACATAAAGGTGTGGAAAAACTTTGGAATTCAGAGTTTGTCTTGGGCTAGTTACTGTGAACAAGAAGGCGTAATGACTATTGGCAACTGAAGGGCCAATAAGACAGTCATTCAGGTGTATCAAGTCCCAATTTTCCCAAGACTACCAAACGCAATTGTCAAATTTACCATCCAGGTCCCTATGTGGTCCCTATTTCAGCTCTAAGTAGGCATAGGACAAGATAAAATAGACCTTGCCCAAAGATCACAGAATTGGCCCTGTAATCGAACCAGGGGCCTCACTTTCATAGTCCTAGTGTACTCCCGATTACATCAATTGCACACCAAATGAAACTTTTACGGATATGGTATAGCAAAAAGACCTATGAAGAGACAGTGTAGTAATAAAAGGCAAAGGTCAATCACCATGCTTAGGGGAGGCAGTGGTGGTGTCAGAGTTTTCAGCCTGTGCCTCCAGTAAAAGGTCAAGGAAGTCCCCCCTCTTTTTGCCTGCTTGGCGGGCCCTGATGGACTCCTCTACTACACTTCGGAAGAACTCCACCTCCTTTGCGTCCTCTTTCAGGCCCAAAGCGTTGAACAGTTGTGGACAGTTCCTCATCACAAGAGTCCTCAGTACCATTATTGGTGTTGCAGTAAAAAAAGACTTTGCTTTTTGGGCGAAAAGAGGGTTTTCCTGTATGAGAGAGTTACACTCGATGCCAAAAGCACAAGATGCGATAATGTCCATGGTGAACCGTCCAGCTTTGTCCTTCATGTTAACAGACGGATTTTTTTCTGCATCTTTAAGGCAGGAAGATACAAATGTATCAGCAATATTGCACATAAGCGGGAACATCCTTCGCATCTTCCCAGTGGAGAATGTTGGGGACAAGACAGCACGCAAGTCCTTCCACTCCTGGTCCCTCCTAGCTGACAGCTTGGTACTCATGTAGCTGTCAGGTTGGTTCGCACGAGAGGGCCGCCTGTTCACGAAATGATCGAAGTCCTTTACAAATATGTTCTTGAGTATGTCCGGATCACACACCATCAGCATGGGACTGAAGCCATTGTACAGGCCAAAGTAGGGACTGTTCTTGTAGATGTGGTACATCTGAAACGAAGAAAAATAAAATAGTTTCAGCTCCAGTAAAGTATGATATTTACTTAAGCTCACAAAAGTATTTATATAACATACTATACACCAGAAGCTTCCCTGGTTTGAGAAAAAATCTTCATCAGTCTTTCTGGATATAAGCAACTGTGATTAGTAACTTCCTTTTTAGCTAAGACAAGCCCCTGTAATTTATCTTTTTTAAATACAGTTTCTTAACATAGGCACCATAAAACATGCATTTTGTAATAGGACGATAGAGATACTACAAGGACCTGACAGAACAGAGGTGGTGTCACTGAAAGCGTGCTGGATACAGAGGAGATATTAAGGAATGAGGTAACCATAAATCTGAGCTGGGCACCTCTGTAATCACTTCCACAATCCGCGATTTCTGCAATACCGGACCGCATGATTTCAGTTGTGGAATTGCGATTGCGGGAAACTTCCAAAACTTGCGGTATTGCATTGAGAAAGTACTTCCGCGATTGCCATCCAGTCCACAATCTCCCACATGAAGGTCAGTGTCGGTTAGTACAGGCTAAAACATGACTCATGTCAAGCTTGAACAGGATTGCCGGCCAGCAGCCGTGGCAGGCGAGGCGTTACTGCGTCAATTAGCAGTAGTGATGTGTAATACCAGGAGAAATGATTTGATACGATAAGATACGATATACTATAAGCCAGCGTGGCAGTAAATTTTATGGCCTGCATAGCTAACCAGGCACAGTGGTTCCACAATTTGACAAATGATGATCTTAAGGGCTAATGTAATGATGATCACTGAAAATATTTTTTTATGGTCTTGCTGAGTTATTATCTGCAAGAGTAAGCACATTTCTATGAATTATCTATTTAAGTTCTATGGACTGCATTCTGCTGCTGGTCAGATTGATTTTCCCGAGTGGCACAAAGGCTATTTCTTTTCCTTATAACATTATTTTTGTAATAAGGGATACGATAATATTATTATAATATTGGTATTATGAGATTTTCATGGCATGCCATAACTATCTATCTGTCTATCTATTGCCAGACGCCTCGATCCCGTTTGGGGTGGCCACAAACAAATCGCCTCCAAGTCGCCCTGTCCCCCGCCATATCACTACCCTGCTCCCAAATCACACCCCTCTCTCTCATATACCTCTCCACCCCATCCCTCCATCTCATCCTCGGCCTCCCCCTCCCTCTTCCCCCCTCCACCTCACTCACATACACTCTCTTCGTCAGTCTTTCACCCTCCTTCCTCTCCACATGGCCAAACCACCTCAGTGTGTTCCCCATAACGCTTTCTATCACATCCACATTCACACAACAATGCTCCGTTATATCCACATTCGTCAGCCTGTCTCTCCATGTGACTCCACAGGCTCCTCTTAAATAACTCATTTCCACTGCTCTCACTCTTGACTTGTATCCTTCCAACAACGTCCAAGCTTCACTTCCATATGTTAGAGTTGGTATCACAATACTGTCATGTAGCAACTTTTTCACTTCCATGCTCACTTCCCTGTTTCTTATCACTGCTTTCAAAGAACCAGCAACCTTTCTTCCCTGCTGTACCCCTTTCAAGCACTTCACCCTCCAAACCTCCATCCTTACTCATCACACTACCCAAGTACTTAAACGTACGAACTCACATTTTCCAATTCCTCACTATCCAACCTCGCTGTACATTCACTGACTTCACCTCTCTCAAAGACCATCACTTTACTCTTCCCTACATTCACCTTTAGATTCCGTTTCTTACACACTCTCCCAAACTCATCCACCAAGCCTTGCAGCTCCCTTTCGTCTTCACTCAACAACACAGTATCATCTGCAAACAATAGTACAGGGAGTTTCCAAACACTATCCTCTCTCACCAGGGCCACTCCAACATCCACTACCCTACCTTGTACCTCTTTTATTACCCCATCCATGTACAGATTGAACAACCATGGAGACATGACACATCCCTGTTTCAACCCAACTTTCGAAGAGAAAAATTCACTTAGTTCACCATCCACATGCACTGCAGCCTTCGCACCATCGTACATACTCTTCACAGCATTCAACAACTTCCCATCTACTCCATATATTCTTAAAACTTTCCACAATCCTTGTCTATCCACCCTGTCATATGCTTTCTCCAAATCCATGAAAGCCGCATACAACTTCTTTCCCTTCTCTAGAAACTTTTCCACTAAAGATCTAAGAATGAATATCTGATCTACACAACCTCTTCCCTTCCTAAAGCCTCCCTGTTCTACTCCAACTAATTCCTCTGTTCTTTCTCTAACTCTGTCAATAAGTATCCTACCATACACTTTTCCTATTATACTAAGAAGACAAATGCCCCTATGATTACCACACACTTCTTTTTCCCCTTTTCCTTTGTACAACGGAATAATTATACCTGACTTCCAATCCTCCGGGACTCTACCTTCCTCCCAGGTCAATCTGCACATCTTCCACATCCATTCTACTACTATCTCTCCCTCATGCCTCAGCATTTCACCACACACTCCATCAATTCCTGGGACTTTCCCCGATTTAACTTTCTTCATTGCTTCCACAACTTCTATCCTACTGATTTCTTCCTGTCTTCTCACCTCCCTCCTTCTCCCAGCCATTCCCCAGCCACTTATACTCACATTACTTCCATCCTCTATGTTCAACAATTTCTTAAAGTGTTCTCTCCATCTGCTCACTTTTTCTCCCTTCTCCACTAGTAATTTACCATTTTTATCTTTCCCTCCCCTGCTAACTTCACTTCCACCCTGTCTTACTCTTTTCACCTTTTTCCAGAACATTTTCTTACAATCCCTCCACTTTACACTCAAATTCCTTCCAAATTCCTCATCCACTCTCTTCTTACTCTCTCTTACTAATCTTTTCACCTCTCTAACACTGATACAAAAAAAGTGATGTATAGACACCTGAGTTTATGTCAATACCTTACAAGATTACGGTTCTGAGGAAGATAAGTATTGTAATGGGTAAGTTTTCAGTAAATACACTAAAGTATCTGCAACAATTTTAAAACATATAAATGTCATAAATATTTTCCCCCAGAGCAGTTGCGCTCTCTATTTTTATCATAGTTATCCCTGGTTAAAGGCTGAGGAAAAATTGAGACCTTTGTTAATTGTTCAAGAGGTTTTAATAACCCAGAAATTACTTTCTCTTTAATAATTCTTGTTATTGATAAATTAAATGCTACTGCATTTAACCCGCGTGGACAACTATACATTGTAAATACATGTAATTATGTGGTATTTTCCACTGACCTAAAACTGCATCTGCGCGTTAGATGACGTGGCAAGTAGGGAAAGATTCTCATGTTAAGCAGATGTGGAAATAAAGATATTTACACAGTTTAAGGGAATATTTGGTCTAACTTTAATTTAATTAAAACTAAGATTAATTTGTTAGATTTACCCTGTACATATCATGATGTAATTTAACTGTATTTGGTACTGTAAATAATTAATTGTTGGCAACCTACCATTCTATGCGGGAGGTAGAACTGCCGCACACCACACTCTGTTCCTAGTCACTCTCAAGCTAACACGGTTGTATAAACGCACCAAAAGGACGCTTGTTTGCTCAAGCAATTACACTAAGCAGCCTCATCGTCATCGGTTAACGATCACTCCCTCTTCACTAGCCAAGTAACCTTTACGAATTGGCCAATTCAATGGGGGATTAGCTATGAGATAGAAGAGAAATAGTTATTGTAGGTGAGTTAAGGTTAAGTTACGTTTCGCCTAACTCAATGAGATTTGTTTGATTTACTTAAGAACAACTTTATGGACGAGTAACGACCTACGAGTTGTTTATTAGTAAATACCAGAAATTTCTTGCATAGCGGTGCCCCGGCAGGGATACCGACTTGTATACATTAAATATTTTTCACATTTTGGTGCCCAGAAAGAGGGCCCCGATTTGTTTACCAGAACTATTAAACATTTTTCACACTAAAGTATCTGCAACAATTTTAAAACATATAAATGTCATAAAATTGATTATAAATACAATAATTCACTACATTACCAATCGATTTACCCCGTTTGTGTACTTTGTATTGAAAATTGTGAAACTGGATTCCGGTTGCGGTATTGAGGTAGTGGAACTGCACATTCCAAGTTTATTGCAGAATTGCGGTAGCAAAAGGTAAGGGTCAGAGGTTGCGGAATTGCAATTGCGCAGTTGAATTTTAGATTGCGGTGCCCAGCTCTGCCATAAATACATTTTGTAAACCCCGTCTTACACACTTTTCTCAACAATGAAGAGGTAGTCAGCTGGTAAATTAAAGAAGTTTGGTGATTCAGGTAGTTCTGTGAAAGACCAGTAAGTTGTTGGCACGGGAACAGGTCAGCTCAACCAAACACTAAGTAATGGATTCAGTCCTTTATCTTACCCCTCTTAATTCCTTTATTGCCAAAAACCGGATGACTTTCTGAAAATTAAAGGTAAAAAAAGTAGAGAGAGCATAGAGAGAAAGAAAGGAATATAGGCATTAATATGTCATAACACGATATGTAATAGTTGCAGGCATATAATAGTTATAGGCATTTATGTCATAGCACAATATGTAACACTAGCACACTATGTAATGTCTGGTGTTCAGGAAGAGACGGTGACATCTAGCCCACAATGCAAGCACATAATGTATGACAAACACATGCCAGATGTTCAAGAATTTCGTGATGTATCAAAGACACGGGGTAACTGATGAGAACCAGTTAGTTCACGTGATGGAAATGTACCAGACATTACACACATACATACAGTCGTGATCACACATAATCACCTATATTCCTCTACCGCGTGCCCCAGGCTTGCTCCTTCATGCGTGACAAGTCACACTGGTATAAGAGGGACTGAGAGGGCGGGACCAGAAGGAGAAGGAAAAGTGGGTGGAGGGACGAATGATTGTGCTGGGGTGGAATGATGGAAAGGAGGGAGAGTAGGCAGGGGAAGAAGAATGAAATGCGAAGTGGTGGCCACATAATTTGTCCATTTTCCTTCATCCAGAGCATGATATGAAGTTAATATTCGGTAGATAATGCTGTATTACACCTTGTACAGTGGCGTCAGATAACAAGTTTTAGATAGGTAGTGATATCAAGGACTGGCTCGTGTGAGAAAATTACTGACGTGACAGATCAAATATTAGTGCAGAGGCTACGAGATTGTGTAGTCCAAGACTGTCAATGCGTTAGGCTCAGACTGTCAATGCGTGGAAACCAGAGAACAAGAGGACACGGGCCCGCCTCCTCCAGCACACAAAGGAAGAGTGGGATTGTTCAGACGAAACCAGCAAACCGTCAGCAACATTGTTTCCTCGGTCCGGCGACAGTTGCTCGTGTGAGAAAATTACTGACGTGACAGATCAAATATTAGTGCAGAGGCTACGAGATTGTGTAGTCCAAGACTGTCAATGCGTTAGGCTCAGACTGTCAATGCGTGGAAACCAGAGAACAAGAGGACACGGGCCCGCCTCCTCCAGCACACAAAGGAAGAGTGGGATTGTTCAGACGAAACCAGCAAACCGTCAGCAACATTGTTTCCTCGGTCCGGCGACAGTTGCGAGAGGTTACTGAGGCAGGAGGCCATTGGACTACTTACTAAGGCTTTCCTGGTTGCTTTGGCTTGACCAATTTCGGTAAACACTGACACAGATATATTTTTGGAGTTTGTGTAGGATTTGTTTAATTTTCCTTCTAACAGATTATGAGAGATAACGTTATTATATCCACCCAGGCGCACAGACATCAAATTTATTTACCTTTTATGCACAGTCATTTTAAATAGCCTTTTCATATACCGTTGCAGTAAAATAGCTGACATGATGGTGACTGTATAGAGGGTGTGTATACCGAGAGGATGATCATATATAATGTTGACACAGCCATGTCAAAGGTTGCGTATTGTATTTAGTGCGAACATTAATTGCATATTACGGTAGAGGACATTTCATACACAGACATTACGGAAGTCAAAGCCATACAGATTCCATTCTGCGTCTGAATTCAAAATACACGGATAAACATAAATATCTGGCTCTGCATTAATGTTTGATCTGTCTTGTCAGTATATTTCTCTCACGAGCCAGCCCTTGACATCAACACTTTTAATCTTGTTACCTGACCCAGCTATGCAAGGTGTACTGTAGCATTATCTACAGCATTTAACTCCTTTTTATCATGCCCTGAATAGTCAGATTATGTAACCACCATTTCGCATTTCATCCTCCCTCCCCTAACTGCCCTCCCTCCCCTCCCACGCCCCACCCCAGCACCATCACTCGTTCCCACACCCACCTTTCCTTCCCTCTCTGGCCCCTCCCTCTCAGCCCCTCTTACTTCAGTGTGTCTTGCCACGCATAAACTAGCCAGCCTGAGGCACCGGGTGCAGGAGGATAGGTGATTATTTATGACCATGACTACATCCGCACATACACGTCACTCATACGGACACCAGCCAGTCATATATCCCGAAAAATCTGATGTGAGAGTCAGAGAGCCAGAGAGAACCAGAGAAGGCAGAAGGGGATTGGAGAGACGAGAGAAGGAAGCTTAGGAGATAGGGTAGAGTAGGAGGTTCACCGTCACGCTGACAATACGTGGGTCACGTCACTCTTTCCATCACATGACTGCATCACAATAAAAACCTCTTAACCCCACAGTGTCTATACCTCACCTTCACTTACGATACAAGATGGATGGAGGGTCAAGGAAGCCAAAGAAATACCTACCTCAAGATAAAACCCACAATGGGCTATCCAACGCCTCACGACTTTATATTGGTAGTAGCCCACATTACTGGTGACAGAGGTGCCTTGCCAGTCTACAACTACAATCCCAACTCCTTGCTATGATTATTATCTTCACACACACACACACACACACACACACACACACACACACACACACACACACACACACACACACACACACACACACATCAGTGGATTTAAGCTGTGAACCCTTTATACTGCCATGTCTTTGCCTCTGTGTCTTAATAATAGGACACTGAAGCATTGTGTGGTACTATATGGTATTTAAGACAAAAAGGCTGTTAATACATGATTGGCAGCTATCATTCACTCACCTGATGTGGTGCTGCCTCCTTCTTCATTCAACTTTATCATTCTTTTCTGTGTATTCTCTTCTCTCCTCTTATTCTTTCTTCACTCCTGTCACATTTTATTACTCTTCCTTCCGCTCCAGTTGGCTCTACACTGAGTGACAAACCTGATCGTTTCCTGTAACCTAGGAAACAATTTACAGTGTTGTGTGATAACCATGTAACCACATAACAGCGATGTGGAGTCTCTTATGGTGCCCCTGTTAACTGGGTGGAGTAACGCAAATGCAGCATCCATCCAAGAACTAAACCTCCACACTCTTCCCCATCCCCCCCTAATACCAAGCCCATTTCTGTCGTGGGGGGGCTCAGGGGTCTGGGACTGGGGCCTGATGGTGGAGGTGGTGTCGCTATGCCCTGTTTCCCCTGCCCTTGGGTCCCAGTCCTTGACCCTACTAATTTTGCTTGGTCCCTTCTCTTCTTTTATCTTCTTTTCTTCTCACCTTCCTAAGGTGTGAGAGCCGTGCTGATGGGATGCAAGGCTGTCTCTTTTGTGTCAGTCGCGACCGGCCTCAGGGAACCATGGGTATGGTAGCCCTTGTATCTTTTGCCCTTACTCCTGACTCGGGCTCGCGGGAGTGAACCAGTTTATTTCCCATTTTTTATAAGTAGGCTCACCATGGCAGATAATGAACCTTTACCATTTATTCAAGGAGCAATGGGAGATGCTCCTCCAAAACCTTCTCCCAGTCAGGTGGATCCCCCCCCCCTTACTTTTCTGCCTCTTTCCTCCTCTTCCCATCTCTCCGTTTCTTCTCCTCCCCCCCTCTCCTTCCTTCACCCCTCTTTCCGAATCCTCCATCAATGACATCAATTTTCGGTCGCCAGACGTGGCCCAAATATTTTAACATTCAAGCAACGACGAACGACCTCACTTTCCACCTCTCTCTCCTCCAACAGATAGGTCCTGACATCACATTCACGTCACGTCCAAATGGAAACCGCTTGTTGACCGTTCAAACTGCTGCGCAGGCTGAGAAGGCATTGTCATCTACTGATCCCTCTGGTCTCCCTATCTCGGCAGTTCCAGATATCCAGCTAAACTCTACCACCGTAACTGTTCTGATCCCATTGTATATAACCATAGGAGACCACAACTTCTCTGAATGTTCTACTGACATACAAGCAATCTTGTCTGGCCAACATCTTCCAATACTTTCTGTCCAGTGCTACATGCGTCCCCCTCAGGGGCGTTGCAAGTACTCAGCTAACATCGCTAAAATTATATTCAAGGACTGCGATCTTTCCATCTCTGTAATTATTGGTGGCATACTACTCCAGGTCAAGAGTACATGCCTCGTCCTCGACAATGCTCTTCTTGTTGGCATTATGGCCACCCAGCCGAATACTGTAGGTCAGAGGCAGTGTGCCCTACCTGCGCCCAACCTGGCCACACCTCCTCAGCCTGAGTAGCAAAGATCCAAGTCTGTCCGAACTGCCTAGGCTCTCATGCTGCCTCATCCCGGAATTGCCCGGTTATATTTTCGAATCTGAAGTCTCTAGAATTCGCTGGAAAGGTCTCTCTCTCCGAGCAGCCCATCAATGTGCCCGTGACCTAGGATTCTCTTCCCGTCTCACTTATGCCCGAGTGGCCCGTCCTGTCTCCAGTACCTCTGCTGACACTCCTGCCCTCATAGTATTGCCAGTCTCCGGCTCCTCTACTGTCTCAACCGATTTTCCTGTCTCTGCTCATACCTCCTCCTCACCTACCCCTCCGACTGTCACTGTTGTCTCCTCTACCTCTATCTCTGCTCAGCCCTCTTCCACCTCCCCTTCTCCCTCTTCTTGTTCTTCTTCCTACTCTCAGGCCCCTCCAGTTTCTCTCCAACTCTTTCTCTGTTCTAGACTCTTCCACTCCTTCCTCCTCCCTGTTGCCTTTATTGCCCACTCCTTTCTCTTCCCTTCATCGCCCTTCCTGTTCTGCTGCTTCCCTTTGCTCTTCCTCTTCTCTTCATCAACAATCACGGCCTCTGCCACAATGTGGTGCCCGCCGTCCACCTCCCACTGGCAAACGTGGACTGCCCCCCATTGCATCGGATGCCAAGGGTTCCACAAAACCCACACATTCTCCCCCACCTCATAAAATGTGAACCGCTCGTCCCTTGCTTTTCGTGGCATCTACTCCAACAAAGATCCCTGTCTTGACTCCACGATCTGGTTCCAACCCTATCCCAACTTCGCAAGCCACTCCACAACTGACTCCAAATCCCCGATCGACACCACAAGCGACACTCCCAACAGTTGCTGAGAATTGAAACACTCACTGATATTATGGAGTGTCTTGTGACTCCTTTAGAGGAACCATTGAGTCCCCCCAAAACACTCCATACAGCAGAAGTCCATTTGGCTCCTTCTGATCTCCCTCCCACTCCCATCCCTCCTTCCCCTTCTGCCCCCCTCTCTTCTTGTTTTAATCCCTCTCCTTTATCCCTCCCTATGCCACTGGGCTGTAGTGATCGTCCTGCCCATTTGCCTTTTCCACCCTCAGTTCCTGTTCCTACTATCGGACCAACTCGATGATGTGTGACACCAGTCCGCCATAAATTCGTTTTTATTTAAAGTTTTAGTGTGTCTATTTTTTTTTTATATTGAAACAAACGTTGTTTTACGGCCCATCGCAAACTTCCCAACCAGACCTTGATCTTCCTAACTGTTATTAGTTTTATTTTTACACAATGGCTCCCATCATACAATGGAATATCCACAGTTTTACTGCGCATTGGCCAGACCTCCGGTTTTTAATTTCTCAATACGATTCTCTGCCTACAAGAGACACGCCTCACCACCCCCCCTCCTCCCATTCCGTCTTATTCATATCTGAGTCTACCCCATTCCCAGTATGATATCTGTCCCCTGATACATGTTGACGTTCCTATTCAGACCCTTTCTGTTATGACTACTATCAAATGTACCTTCGCCAGAGTGTTTCTATCTAGATGGGTTACAGTGGTTTCACTATCTTTCCCCTTCAGTGCCTATCATTTTTACTGACCTCAATCAACTTTTATCTAACCTTCCCCCTCCTATTCTGCTTTTAGGTGATTTTATCTGTCGAAACCCCCTCTGGGGTGACCCTGTTTTAACTGCATGTGGGCGCTCCTTGGAGGCTTCCTCCTTGCCCATGATTTTTACATTTTTAACTCCGATTCCCCAACCCATTTTGACAGCCGTACTCGAATTTTCTCTGCCATTGACACGTCCGTCTGCACCCCAACGATTTCCTTGGACTTCACTTGGTCGGTCCTGAATTATTATTGTACCATGGACCATTTCCCAATCCTTCTAACCCCCACATCTTACTATCTGGTCCCCAGCCCTCGACGATGGTGCTTCGATAGGGCAGACTGGGTGACTTTTACGTCCCAGGCTGTTCCTCCCTCTCCTCTTCCACTTTCCCATGATCCAACTGCTTTGCTTTCCTGTTTCCATGCCTTTCTCCTGACAGCTGCCCGAGCCTCTATTCCGCGTACCTCCTGACACGTGTCATTAAAATGTGTGCCATGGTGGACTAACCAATGCACTTCAGCCCTCCGGGTCAAGAGGGCCAGGTGGAAGAGCTTCTGCAGGATAAAGGGCACTGAGTTGGAGTCCAAGCTTTTATACTTTTTCAACAAGCTAATGTTCTTCTTTGCCACAGAATCCTTCAAGCAAAAAAGGACAGCTGGATGTCGTATGTCTCTACTATCGTCTTGGACACACTCATTCCACGTATATGGTCCCGCATCTGGAAAATAGCGGGTAAATGGTCACCTACCCCGACTCCAGTCCTCACCACCAATGATGGAGCCATAGGCGATGCTTCTCAGATTGCCAATGTTCTGGGTCAACATTTTAGCCAGATTAGCAATGGGTCCCATCTCCCCCCTACTTTTTTAACAACCAAAAGACTTTCAGAACAGACACCCTTACAGTTCACACTGTCGTCAGATGCAGCATAAAATGCCCCTTTCTCCAGCTCAGAACTCAAAGCAGCTCTAACTGCTTGCAGTTCTACCTGTGAGGGACCCGATGGTGTTCACTACAGCATGATAAAACATCTGTCCCAGACAGCCCTTCACTTTGTGCTTAGAATATATAATACTATATGGTCCACTGGGAGCTTCCATAATGCATGGAGACAGGCCCACCTCCTTCCATTCCTTAAACCAGGCAAATCTGGGTCGTCACCTGGAGATTATTGCCCTATCGCTCATGTTAGCTGTCTATGCAGACTGGTGGAACATATGGTAAACTATTGCCTAAGGTGGCATTTAGAATCACGTGGGGCAATCTCGCCCTTACAATGTGGTTACCGCAAGGGGCGGAGTACCTTAGATCCCCTGATGAGGCTAGCAACCTTAGTCTGACAAGCCTTTACTAACTCAAAGGTGGTCATAGCTGTGTTTTTTTATCTTGAAAAGGCTCATGATACAGTCTGGAGGTATAACATTCTCCGTGTTCTACAACACTCTGGAATTAATGGCAATATGGGTGTCTTACAGAACTTCCTTTGTGACCCGACCTTCCGTGTACTCCTTCAGAATGTCTTATCCCGGTCTTATGTACAGCATGAGGGTGTCCCACAGGGATGTGTGCTTAGTATTACTCTTTTTATCCTTGCAATAAATGATATCATTTCATCTCTCCGCATGGTGTTCCTGCTTCATTATACATAGATGATTTTGCTATACATGGAACTGGAGTGGATGTCCTGGCCTTTCAAGCCCTACTTCAATCAGCTATAAATGCTGCTGCAGGGTGGGCCATGGATCATGGCTTTAAATTCTCCCCTATGAAATCATGTGCTATAACTTTTACGACCCGTCATTCAATCCCCCCACCCCCTCTTACACTCCAGTATATGGTACCCCCCTGCCATTTAGATTATCAGCCCCTTTCCTTGGCCTTGTCTTTGATTCTCGACTGACTTGGTCCATGCATCTCACTTCCCTTAAGACCTCTGCTTCCCTCAGACTTTGGTTATTACAAATTCTCAGTCATATGTCCTGGGGTGCAGACTGTACAACTCTGCTCCTACTCCATACGGTCTTAGTTTTGTCGAAGATTGATTATGGCTGTCAGGTTTATGCATTGGCCTCATCTTCCTCCCTCCGGCACCTAGATTATGTTCACCATCATGGTTTACATCTGGTGTTGGGTGCTTTTCGTTCCACCCCAGTTACGACCCTGTATGTTGAGTAGGGTATGTCCACTCTTATCCTCCAGACATGACAAGCTAACTCTCCATTACCACATTCGCCTTCTTCAACACCCATCTGCAGGTTTCCCTTCCTCTGTTATGCACCTCTTCCCTCCTTTCCTCGTTAGCTTCATCTTTTCCTTGAAAGGTCTCCAATTTACTAGCATCCCTTTCTTTCCCTGCTATTTCTGTTCTTCCTCTGCGAGATTCTATGTTCCCACTTTGACTTCTTCCTCACCCTACTGTCTGTGATGCCCTGCTCTCTCATCCAAAGTCCTCTTTCACCTCACAGAAACTCTATCATCTTTTTATGGATCATATGCGTTGTCACTCCTTAGCGACCCTAGTGTACACGGACGGCTCTAAGTCTTCTGTGGGATCGTGTTTTGCTGCTCTTTTCCCAGACCATACCTATCAGATCCGCCTTCCACCAGTCGTCAGTATTTTCACTGATGAACTGCTGGCCATTTTACTTGACCTTCGTGTTATATACCGATCAAGGTTACAAACTTTTGTAATTTTCACTGATTCACTTAGTGTACTATATAGTATTCAGTGTATCCCGGCCGGCAACCCACTAGTGTTGAAGATACATGAATGATCGTTCCGTATTAACACCGGATTGAAGTCTGTCTCCTTCTGCTGGGTCCCAAGCCATGTTGGAATACTAGGTAATGAGAGGGTTGACTGCTAGGATGTACAGCTGTCACCTCTCGCTCTGCCACACCTCATCCTATCCCGGCAACTGATTATTTCTCGATTGTTACCCGTCTCCTTGGCAAGCAGAATGGACGTCTACAACTGATAACAAACTCCGCTCCATCAAACATACTGAAACTCCCTGGCAGTCGTCCTCCTATCGCAACAGGCGTTGGGAAAAAGACCTAGCCTGTCTGCGCCTTGGTCACACTCGGATCACACATGGCTTTCTCATGTCAGGAGGCACTGCTCCGATCTGTCAATGTTGTCAGGTCCCACTCACAGTCCACCATCTTTTGCTTGACTGCCCTTGGTTCCACGGCGTGTGCAGAGGGACTCTCCCGTTCCTTTACTCCCTTGGACACCCCCTTACCTTAGCCGATCTTCTTGGTGAATCCCCTGTGTTTTCCATACACACCTCATGTGCTTTCTATCTCAAACTCATATCTTGCCTCACATTTAGTGTCTTCTCCTCTACCTTTCTTCCACCATAGTATACCTGTCATTTTTTATGCAGTGGTATTAGTGCCATATAGTCCTCTTGGGCTTGGTGCTAGTCCTTATTACTTACTCTTCCCCATGCCTTCCTATGATGAGAGGCTGTCTGCTGCAGGGGAAGATCAGTTCACTACACAGGATGGCTCTGCAAGGGTGGTTGCTTGCCTTTGCTTGATGGGTTTGCTCAGTTAGACAGCTTGGGGATACTTATTAGTGGTTTATGAGAGGTTTAAGCCAAAATAACCCCATCTGAGGAGAAATACCAAGTGCATCTATTTAATGTCTCACTTTGTCAATGGCCAGCCAGCGATTTTTAAAGGGTGACATGGTCTGGTGGAGGTGGCCGATGAAGGGGAGAGCGGGTGGGGATGGAACGCCTCTGCTGGTCCAGTAGCTGTGACGCCATCTTGAGCATAACCATGCCGTCACCACCAGCAGCACCAACACTACCCACGTCACAAGCATCCTGATCCTTTTACCTGACAAGAAGAAGAAGAAGAAGAATGCTTGAATTAAATGCCTGTCGATTATGTGATGGTCATTTATAACAGACTGTCAGTATTTACAAAGTCCTGTCTCCCTAGTTTCTGACACACACACACACACACACACACACACACACACACACACACACACACACACACATACCGCTCGCTAGTGCAGTGGTAACGTTCCCGCTTCCTATCTGGTGGACGGGGGTTCGTGCCCCGCTCAGGTTGCGAAAAGTTTCACTGACGAAGTGGGTGGTTACTGTCCCCCTTGAGCAAGGGGACGGGTGTGTGCCTGTGTGAAGGTCACAGCCTTGCCCTTAGATCGGACTATATGAGCTCTCAGCTCCCTTCCGGGAGGGTAAAAGCTGAAGATCATGACCATCAAGTGATTCTGACCGACCCGGTGAATTACACACACACACACATACACACACGGAGTCAAGGAGAACAGACGTGCGTCGACAGCGCTCCATACCGAGCCAGCACAGCCAGTGGCATTACCTAAATTAGTATCGTTATATGAGTCAAGCCCTGTACCAGGTTAGACTAAATGATTTTTTATTATTAAAAAAAAAAAAAAAAGTATAAACAAGACTTGTTCAAACAGAAAAGAGAACCAAGTGGCGAAAGAATGCACTCAGCTGAGGTTTGTTTAGACTACAACTGCCCCGGGGAATGTAAGTACTCTGTGCTTTTAATATTGCAAAATGGACACATACTTTAGTAAAGCAAATTTGGAAAAGAAAAAGGATAAAGGTAGAAAGCAAGATGATGATTTCTACCAAGAACTGGTTGAAATGGAGACTCACAATAGACTGCCTGAACGTGTACACAAACTGGAGATGGCTTTCAAGAATGAAACTGATGAAATAAAGAAGCAGATGCACTTGCAAAAGGAAGAAATAGAAAAACTAGGAAGAGAGTTCAACAAGAAAGACACAACCATCAATGAACTAACAGTGGAATTGAGTACACTTAGGATGAAAATGAGTGAAATGGCAAGTACAGTAGTCAATCACGAGAGTATTATGGAAGAGTTCAAAAATGATACAGAGACAATTAGGCAAGTAAGCAGTCTTATAGACCAGAGCAGTAATATTGAGAAGATAACACAGGTGAATGAAGCTGTGCAAAGCTACAAAAATGATGTGGAAACCACGTATGCTGAAATGGTGAAAGTAAAGAAAGACTTAGAAACAAGGATAGAGGAAAAAAGCATTAAAAAGGAAGTGAAAAGAATAATCCAAAACAACCAAAAGTTAGTCAGAGATTCAGTAGATATCAACAAATCTATAGTAATCACTGGTATAGAAGAGGAAGAAGTAAAAAACAAGATCACAAGAGACAAAAAGGAGATGGCAAATGTAATGAGCTTACTGAAAGAAGTATCAGAGGAAATCTGTAGTAAAGATATAGAGGAACACAAAACGTTAGGGAAATACAAGAAAAGCAAGACAAGACCTCTAAAGGTAACTTTCCAGAGTGTAAACACTGTGGAGGAGGTACTAAAAAATGCAAAGAATCTTATGGAAAAAGAGGAGTTCAAAAATGTATGGATAAAAAGATGCCTAACACAAGAGGAACTGGAATTACTGAAAGAGAAGAGGGAGGAAGCAAAAATAAAAAATGAGGGAAGATCAGAAGAGGAGAAGAACACATTTTTTTACAAAGTAATAGGATTGCAGGTACGAAAGTGGTACACAAACAGGAGGGAATAAAAAGGAGGAAAGTAGTAGAACCATGTCATGACAAGTATATTAACAAGATGATAAAGTTGATGTACTCAAATGTGGATGGAATGGTATCTAAATTACTAGAGATGAATGATTATGTCAGAGAAAATGAACCACATATAATATGCCTAACTGAAACAAAATTAACACCAAGGATATCCAATGACATACTAAACTTAGAGGAATACAGTATATGGAGAAGAGACAGAAACTTAAAAAAAGGAGGAGGAATTATAATATTAACTAAGAAAAATCTAAAAGTCAATGAAATAAAACTAGATATACCATCACAAGTAGAACTGATTGCAGTAGAGATCAACACATCTGAAGGGAAAGTAATTGTAGCCAAGTTGTACATGCCACCCAGATCAAACACATGGGAAAGAGACGAATATGAGGACCTGGCAGAGAGTACAATTCAGAGTTTAAGATCATTGTTACATAAAATGGAAGAGAAATCGGAAAGAATTATACTAACTGGGGATTTCAATACAAATATAAATTGGAATACTCTGGATATAATTAGCCAAGAAAGCTGTTGGGGTCAAAAGTTCCTGGATCTCGTGCAAGAGGTTTTCCTAACGCAACATGTGAGGAAAACCACCAGAAAAAGAGGACTCGATGTACCTTCAATGCTAGATCTAATATTTACTAGGCAAGAAAATGATATTAACAGTTTAATATATCACCCTTCACTCGGCAAAAGCGATCATGCAGTACTAAATTACAACTTCAAGATGGCATATGACATAGTTAACAGCAATGACAGTTACAAAAAGAGCGTAAACTATAAAAAGAGATATTATCAAGACCTAAAGAAGTATTTCTTAGAAGTTGATTGGGAAAATGAGCTTAGAGGACAAGATTTAAATGCTGTATATAAAAAATTCTGTGAATTTTATGAAATAGGAGTCCAGAAGTACATCCCACAGCACAAAGAAGCAGATAAGGAAATACAGAAATGGTTCAATACAGAATGTAAAAAATCAAAAGAAAGAAGAGATTTGTTGTGGAATAGATACAGAAGACACAATAGTGAAAGGGCATATAATAATTACAAACAGGCAAGAAACGATTATACAAGAATAAGCAGGGAAGCCCTAAAACAGTTTGAGGAGGATATAATAAATAAAAGTAGTGATCAACCAAACCTGTTTTACAGCTACATCAGAAGCAAAACCAAAGTAAAAGATATAATACAATCCATTACGGACGAGGGAATCACCTATACACAAAAGAAAGATATTTGTGAAGCGCTAAATAAGAATTTCCAATTAGTTTTTACAGAAGAAAAAAAAATTGAGAGGGACTATGTGGAACATGCATGTCCACACATACTACCAGATATACAAAAATCAGAAAAAGTAATACAGGAGAAGTAAGTAAATTAGACAGAGGAAAAGCAAGTGGTCCTGATGAAATTTCATGTTGGGTACTACGAGAATGTGCAAAGAAGTTAATTAACCATTATTTTTAATTTTCAAGAAATCCTTGAGTCAAGGTAAACTACCTGGTATTTGGAAGAAAGCAAATATTGTCCCCTTATTCAAGAAAGGAAATAGACAAAATCCACTCAACTACCGACCAGTATCACTGACCAGTGTTGTAAGCAAGGTATTAGAAAAGTTTATAAGAAAAGCTTGGGTAAATCATCTAGAAGAACACAGTATGATAACAGAAAGACAGTTTGGTTTCAGAAAAGGAAAATCATGTGTTACTAATCTGTTGAGCTACTCTGACAGAGTAACAGACACAATACAGGAAAGAGAAGGATGGGTGGACAGTATCTATTTAGATTTCAAGAAAGCATTTGACACAGTACCACACCAAAGACTTTTATGGAAACTGTACCATCAAGGAGGAATTCGAGGCAAACTGTTTTGTTGGATGCAAGATTTTCTCATAAAAAGAGAAATGAGAACAGTACTAAGGGGAAACTACTCATCATGGAAAGAAGTGACTAGTGGAGTACCACAGGGTTTAGTGCTGGCACCAATCATGTTTTTAGTGTATATAAATGATATAAATAGTAACACTGGAAATGAAAGCTATCTGAATATGTTTGCAGATGATGCAAAAATATAAAGGAGAATTACTAACACAGACTCTTGTAAAGAGCTACAAGAAGAATTAAATAAACTTCATGAATGGAGTAATACATGGCAAATGGAATTCAATGTGGACAAGTGTCATGTAATCAAGTTTGGTAAAAGTGGAAAAAGACCTGATTGGGATTATACATTAGGAAATAAAACCCTAAACACATCAGAAAGAGAGAAGGACGTAGGTGTGATTATCAATATCAGACTATCTCCGGCTGACCACATCAGCGAGAAGGTACGGAACATGTATACACTGCTTGCAAATATGAGAATAGCATTCACATACATAAATGAAGACATGCTAAGAAGGATAATAACGTGATTCATTAGACCAACCCTGGAGTATACATCAGTAATCTGGAGTCCTTATCTCAAAAAAACACATAGACAAGATTGAAAAAGTTCAAAGGGCCGCTACAAGATGGATACCAAGCTTAAGGTACCTAAGCTACGAAGAAAGACTAAATAAACTGAATCTACCAACGCTACAGGAGAGAAGGAAAAGAGGTGACATGATAATGCTATATAAATGCATATCAGGGAAGGAGAAAATAGACTTAAATGATTACTTAACATATGGAGAAGCATCAGCAAGAGGACACTGCAAAAAACTGCATAAGAAGAGAGGTGATAAAGACGTAAGGAAATTCAGTTTCCCAAACAGAGCAATTGATCAATGGAATGCACTACCGAATGAAATAGTGTGTGCCATAACAATTCACAAATTTAAGGATCAGTACGATAAATATGGTTTAAGACACGGGACAGTACGAACTTGACTCATTCCTGTAAAGATACAATTAGGTAAGAACAATTAGATAAATTAGGTAAGAACACACACACACACACACACACACACACACACACACACACACACACACACACACACACACACACAGACACACACACACACACACACACACACACAGCCAGCGAATTTACATGCCACGAGGTGAAGAAAATTTGAAGGCTGCAGCTCGTATTTATGGGTTTCGAGTACACGAGGACAATCATGTTAAAATCCAATCCTCTCGTAGACTACAGGAGCCCATTACTTGCATTATGCTCCACGTCTCCCTTTAATTTACGCGCCACTTCTCTGTTTAAATTACGTACCATGTCTCTGTTTAAATTACACGCCACTAGTCTTTAAATTACGCGACACGTCTCTGTTCGTTTTAGGTAAAGAGGAGGATAAAAGGAAAAACGTGCAAGTTTCGCCTAGCAATCGCACGAAGGTCATTAAGGTAACGGATTTTTAGGGTACATAATCATGAAATCACCACATTGTCACCATCACCGGTCCCGACACTGCCCATGCCCCAGCACTGTGAGGTGTTGACGTGCTAGAGAGCAGAGAGAGATGTGCATTTGTAAAGGCCTGCATTCACACACTCACAGCACCAATAAAGGTGAAGTAAAGGAGTAACAGGGTCTCAGGAAAGGAAGTACTTTAGAATGTACTGAAAGAAATTGATGACCAACAAGGAAATTGAGTAATGACAGGAAAAGTACAGTCTTATGCAGGTGCTTGACATGATAAAGCAGTGCAGTGTACTATCTAAGGTTCCATTCCACAACACAGCTATTAAAAACAATAGTTTTAGACTGATTTCTTTTATATGGGTGGGAGACAATTATACACTGAGGTTGTTTGGCCATGTGGAGAGAGAGAGAGAGAGAGAGAGAGAGAGAGAGAGAGAGAGAGAGAGAGAGAGACGAAAGAGGAGAGTATGTGAGTGAGGTGGAGGGGGGGAAAGGAAGGGGGAGGCCAGGGATGAGATGGAGGGATGAAGTGGAGAGGTATATGAGAGAAGGGGATGTGAGGGGGCGGGAGGGCAGCGAAATGGCATGGCAACGTGGAGGCGAGTTGTTTGTGGCCACCCCTTACGGGATTAAAAAGTCCGGTTATAGACGGATAGTGATGGTTACAAAATCGCCAATTAATTACGCCAAACATTTCTTCAGGGGTATTGTAAACAGGGAACTAATTACCAAGGAATATGGGAGACTACGATACAGTAATAACATTTAAAAGTGGCTTCCTTATGTGTTCGCCTTCTCATCCTCAACTGGCTATCGCAAAAGCTAAGTATTTTCCTTCCATTCAGGTCAAGGAGAACATAGCCAAGACCTCAGCATCATTATGAGACTATTGTCACACCATTATATCAGTGTCACACCATTATATCAGTGTCACACCATTATATCAGTGTCATATATTTATATTAGCGTTACACCATTGTCAGTTTCACACCTTTATATCAGTGTCAAACCTTTATATTAGCGTTACACCATTATGTCAGTGTCACACCTTTATATCAGTGTCATACCTTCAACCAGTGTCACACCTTTATATCAGTGTCACACCTGTATATTAGCGTCACACCTTTATATTAGCGCAGTGATTCTCGGCCTTTTTTGCCCCATTCACCCCTTTCGCCATACGGCAGAATGTCATTCCCCCCTTTCGAAGACTGTTATAAGGTGCATACCTGAATAATACGCATAAAATAATGAATATCTGTTTTACTATTTCCATATTAGTACATACATATTTACATCAATTATTCTGTAGTGGCGTTTTACCAGCTTAATGGCAACAGAAAATATTGACAAGTTTTAAAAGATGAATATAACAACAGTTTGAGCTTGCCATTCTATGGCCTCAATTCCCCCCCCTGAGACACTTAAATTTCCCCCTGGTTGAGAACCCCCGTATTAGCGTCACACCTTTATTTTAGTGTCACACCTTTATATCAGTGTCACACCTTTATATTAGTCTGACACCATTATATTAGTGTCTTAACTTTATTTTAGTGTCACACCTTTATGTCAGTGTCACGCTTTTTTTTCTTTTGTTTTTTTATGTGAAGAAGAAGGAACCAAAGGCAATGAACCCGCAAAACTGTTCCTTCCAAGAGAAGAACAAAACACAAGAGAGAGCCAAATTCAAGATCCATCATTTCGAGATGCCTGGACACACTGCGTTTGGAAGACTGGAGATCATAGGAAGCAGGAAATACAGACAGAGGGGGACAGTTCCAGAGTTTACCTGTTGCATAAATGAAGGACTGGGAGTAACGGTTAACTCTTGCATTAGAGAGTTGGACAGAAAAGGGGTGAGAGTTTGCTGCTAGACGGGTGATACGTGCACGTCATAGAGGTGGAAGAATGCATGCAGACAGTTCAGGAGAGCAGTGACCATTAAGTAGCGACAGAAGAGATAAAGATGCAATATTGCGGCGAAGAGACAGAGGTTGAAGGGAGTCAGTAAGAGGGGGAGAGTTAATGAGACGAAAAGCCTTTGACTCCACCCTATTGAGAAGAGCTGTATGTGGGGAGCCTCCCCACACATGAGAGTTGTACTTTACACAGGGGCGGATGAAACCCCTGTACAGAGTCAACAATTGTGCAGGGCAAAGAAGGAATGGAGTCGGCTTAGCACACCCAACCTCTTGGAAGAAGATTTTACAAGAGTCGTAATATGATCTTTCCAAGACAAGTCCCGAGTAAATGAAACCCCAGGCATGTTCAACGATGATGCAGGATTCAGTTGAGTATTATTAAACATAAGTGTGTATACCTGTGGAAGTTTTTTTTGGGTTGATAGGTGCAAAAACTGAGTCTTTGATGCATTAAAAACAACCAGATTATTTTTACCCCAGTCAGAGATACGAGCCAAGTCAGACATTAGGTGTGCCATAGCCTCATCCATTGCCTGTTGAAGTAACTGCTGAGATGGACGTTGTGGGAATCGAATGGAAAGGTGAAGAGTGGAGTCATCAGCGTATGAGTGAATAGGGTTAGAGGTACAGCTTAGAAGGTCATTGATGAATAAAAGGAAGAGAATTGGTGATAGGACAGAGCCCTGAGGAACACCACTGTTAATAGATCTAGGAGAAGAACGATAGCCGTCTACAACAGTGACTATAGAACGACCAGAAAGGAAGCTAGAGATGAAGGCACAGATAGAAGGATAGAAACCGTAAGAGGGCAGTTTGGAAATTAAAGATTTATGCCTGAATCGATCGAAAGCCTTTGAGACGTCAAGTGCAATGGCAAAGCTTTCGCCCAAGACGTGAAAGGAGGATGACCAGGAGTCTGAAAGGTAGGTGAGAAGATCGCCTGTGGAGTGTCCCTGACGGAACCCATACTGACGATCAGAAAGAAGGTTGTGATAGGAAAGATGCTTTAAAAGTTTTCTATTAAGAATAGACTCAAAAACTTTTGAGATACAGGATGTTAAAGCAATTGGACGATAGTTAGAGGGTTGGGAATGGTCACCCTTCTTTGGGACTGGCTGAGTGAGAGCAAACTTCCAGCAAGAAGGAAAGGTACAAGTTGACAGACAAAGACGAAAGAGTTTGCCTAGGCAGGGTGTAAGCACAGAAGCACAGTTCTTGAGAACAACAGGAGGGACTCCATCAGTCCCATATGCCTTATTAGTACTGAGGCCAGCAATGGCAGAAAATACATCAGCTGAAGACATTTTAATGTTAGCCATGAGGAAGTCAGAGGGGGGAAGTGATGGAGGAACAGCACCGGAATTGTCAAAGGTGGAATTGGAGGATAAAGTCTGAGCGAAGAGATCTGCTTTATCAGTAGAATAAATAGTTACAGAGCCATCAGAATAGAGAAGAGGAGGGAAGGATGATGAGGTAAAGTTGTTAGAAAGGTTTTTGGCAAGGTGCCAGAAGGAGCGGGAAGAGTTCGAGTTAGAGAGTTGAGACCATTTTGTACGGATGAAATTATTTTTAGCAGAGCGAAGAACAGACTTAGCACGATTCCGGGCAGAAATGTATAAAAGATGTGATTCAGGGGTAGGTTGGCTCTGGTACCTTTTATAGGCCCTCTCCTTGTTGCGGACAGCATTAGAACAAGCGTGATTAAACCAAGGCTTTCGTGCATTAGTCAGAGGATATGAGAAAAGAATGTATGCTTCCATGCCCGAGAGAATAACCTCCGTAATGCGCAAGGCACACCCAGATGGCTCCCGGCCATGGAAGCAATAATCATTCCAGGGAAAATCAATCATGTACTGCCTGAGGGCCTCCCAATCCGCAGCTCCAAAGTGCCAGAGACGACGTTTTTTTGGAGGGTCTGCAGGCCATACCGGAGTGATAGGACAGGTTAAGGTGATAAGGTTGTGATCGGAGGAGCCCAATGCCGAGAAAAGATTAACAGTGTAAGCAGAAGGATTAGTTGTAAGGAAGAGATCAAGTATGTTGGAGCTCTCTCCAAGGCAGTCAGAGATACGGGTAGGGTGCTGTACAAGCTGCTCTAGGTCATTAAGGATAGAAAAAGTGTAGGCTTGTTCACCAGATGGATGAGTGAAAGGAGAGGAGAGCCAAAGGTGGTGGTGAACATTGAAATCTCCAAGACTGGAGATTTCAGAGAAAGGAGAAATGGATAGAATGTGTTCCACTGTACAAATAAGATAGTCAAAGAATTTTTGATAGTCAGTAGAATTAGGAGATAAGTAAACAGCACAGATATATTTAGTCAGAGAATGACAGGAAAGCCGAAGCCAGAATGTAGAGAATTCAGAAAAATTGAGTTCAGGAACACGAGAGCAAGATAAGATGTTGCGTATATATACACAACAGCCACCTCTGGCTTTGAAATGAGTATAGAGAAACTAGGAGGATACAGAAAAGGGTTTGCTGTCAGTTGCCTGAGACAGCTGAGTCTCAGTTAGGAAAAGAAGGTGAGGTTTAGAGAAAGAGAGGTGGTGCTCAACAGAGCGAAAGTTAGAGGAAAGGCCACGAATGTTGCAGAAATGAAGAAGAAGAGAGTCAGACAGTGGTTCCAGGCACCTTGAGTCGTCACCGGGAGAGGGGCTGAAGGTGGGGGCATTTATGGCCCCCCCCCTGGGGACTCCGAGGCTATGTTATTCGACGCCATTTTTTGAAAATTTTGAAAAGGAAGTGTAGTGTGTACTGTGCATGTAGTTTGGTATTGATAGTTGGAGAAACTTGTATTGGAGAGCATGCTGGTCTACTCTCTGTGTTACTGAAACACTGAAAAAGTTCAGCAAAGGGGGGTGGTCGGGTCCTAGTTCCGAGGGCTGATGAAACGGGAGCTCCAGCTCTCCCTGTCATCAGCTTTCCATCCACCTTGGGAGTACTGCCCTGCTCGACTGGTGCTACAGTCTACTACACCTTTATATCAGTATCACAACTTTTTATCAGAGTCACCTTTATATCAGTGTCACACCTTTATATGACTGTCACACTTTTACATAGCTCTCCATCCTGTGATATTTACATGAGAATTTACAATGTTTCGCGGTCAGCATTTTACTTTGTCTTGCCGATCTCGAATGGAAGGACTGGTGGGTGAGGGAACATTCTTATTTTCCTCACCGTCGACTCAAAAAAGACACCATAACTGTAGTTTTCTGTCATAAATGGACGTGGAAAGACAAGTAGGGGTGTTGCTGTTTGCTCTCCTCTGTGTCCCATTCCACAAAGACTCTCTCACTGGGTTTTGCAGTGACAAAAAATTTGAGCAAACGGCGGATGAGATGGGTACGGAGATATGTATGATGAGGGCTACATCACTTTTTCTTTCTTTTCTTTTCTTTCTTTTTTTTGTTTTGTTTTGAAGTGGCTTCATCTCACAGCAGGACAGTTTAGTGTGGCTCGTTTCTCTCGGGAAACAGACTCGAGAATTTCAGTTTTGTGTTAATGAGTCGATGGATGTGCGGCCCGTAGTTATTGATCACTCTGTTGAAAGTTCCACCTTTGTGCTTTCCCGTTAATGTTTCTGAGTCCCTTCCCTCCATGTAGAGGGGTTGGGACTTAAATTGATACTGTAGTCATGATGAAAGAGGCATAGCTGGTGTTGCTAAGACATTGCGGTTCAGCAGTCATTCACGAGCGATCATACATTGTATTAGATTAAAATTTATATGCACATCCACTTCGGTATCATTCAGGAGTCATCCATACTCTCCTCCCTAACGGTGATGTGGGTTTGTAAGTATCCCTGTTGGTACTGCTCGAGGTTGTACTTACGCTGAGAGCCAGAGGGGGAGGTGGGCACTGTCGCTGGGAGAGTAAGAGAAGCACTGATGCGACACAAGAGGTTGGCATTGAGGGTGACTTTGCATGGCTTGTGACCTTGATGTGGTGATGGGGAATGCCAGGGAGAGAGGTGGGGGGAGGAGGGAATACAGTTTAGGGTACAGGGCCAAGGCTTGGGTGTGGAGGGGTGTGTGGGTGTAGTGTGGAGGATGGAAGGGGATGGAGGAATGGGATGGAGGAGGGGATGGCCAGGGGAGGTGGATACAGTGAGGGTGGAAGACATATAGTTGTAGGAATGAGGAGACGGGTGAACAGGAGGGAGGAGGGGGAAGGAGGAAGAAGAAAGGGTACGTGGGAAGGGGGAAGGGGGGGAGGGGGAGAGTGCAATAGGGTTCAAGTGGGAGGTTGTAGTGGATAAGGATAAGAAGTGGAGGGGGAGGGGGAGATAATGAGAGTGGAAGAAGAAAAAAATGAGTTTGGAGAGAGGTAGTGGATGGGTGGAAGGGGAAGAATGGGGATTGGGACAGAGGATGGGTTTGATGTACAGGGTGGGAGAGGGGTGATGGTGGAGGGGGCTGGGTAGGGGAGATGGGGGGGAGAGTGGAGGGGAAATAGTGGATGTCGGTGGAGGGGGATGGAGAGAGGATGAGAGTGGGGAAGGTTTTGGGGATAAGAGATGAGGGGGGAGGTAGGAGAGTGGAGAGTAAGGGAGAAAATGGGAGTGGATGGGGAGGGGGAGAGAATGAGAGTGGAAGAGGGAGGAGGAGGGGAGAGAATGATGGTGATGGGGAGGAAAAATAGATGAGACTGGAGGGGAGGGGGATGGGATGGGTGGGGTTGGGGAGGAGGGAGGGACTGCAGATTACAAAGTTATTCTCACAGTATTTCTTGTATATAATTATCACGCCTCATATCTATACATTGAAATTATCAGTGTCATGCTTTCAGTTTACAAGATTTTTTTTGTATTATCAATGAAGAAAACTTGTAATAATAATCATCATCATCATCATCATAATAATAACAATAAGAAGAAGCAGAACTGCAACAACAACAACAACAACAACAACAACAAATATGATAATAAAAGATAAAAGATATGATAATAAAAGATAATAATAATAATAATATGTGGTAGGTGGGGGCGCTCACCATCCACTCACTCGATATAGTGCTACTCTCGGGTGTCCGCCCTTTCCTCTCCTTCATCCTTCTTTCCTTCCCTCTTTTTCTGACTTTCCTTCATTCATTCTTTCTTCGTCCTTCTGCCTACGGGTGACTTTACACTTCCTCTTCTGTCTTTCTTTCCTTCATTCTTTCCTCTTCTTTCTGCCTGTGGGTGACTTTCCTTCATTCATTCTTTCCTCGTCCTTCTGCCTACGGGTGACTTTACACTTCCTCTTCTGTCTTTCTTTCCTTCATTCTTTCCTCTTCCTTCTGCCTGTGGGTGACTCTACACTGAGTGACAAGCCAAATGGTTTCCTGTACACCAGAAAACCATTTACTGCGCTGGGTTGTAACCATATAACCAAATTTTGGCCCTTGATGGTTCTGTGGGTAATTACGGAGCTCCAATTGGATTGAGTCGGTGAAGGTTTATATCCAAGGGTTGGTTAGGGTTTATTGCTCAGGGATGAGTGAGCCTGGTCACTCTCATCATAAATGTCAGGACCAACTTCCCTAGCCCCGTGCTCTTACGCTCCTCATGGGGCAAAGTAGGAGTGGATGATGAATGAAAAATAATAATAATAATAAGAATAATAGTAATATTAATAATCACGTCAATTCGTCCGATCTAAAGGTCGGAACGTGGAATTTGGCGCCTCCCGCAAAACACTTTATTAAAAGACTCAAACCCATTTTTATTCAACAGTGCTGTAACCTTTCTTGACCTCCAATACCTACATGCAAAATTTCAAAAGATAGGTCAACTCTACGTATATTTTTGGAACAAAAGCCCTGTGCACACGAGCGGGCAGTGCCCGAGGGGCAAACGTTGTTACCAAATTACGTTCCAATTCACATGTTTAGAGGGTGGGTGGCGGGCACGAGTGTAGATGACGTCATAAGCAGGGAAACCACGGGCAAACCATCGAAATGCCCCTGCCTGACGTCGACTGGAAAATCGCTATTTCACCACAGTTCGGTCTGCCGTGTGAACAACACAAATGTGCCCGGTTGTAGACAATGGCAGCCAGGGACTGCTCGATCTGGAAACACTGCTAGAAAAGCGACGGATATCCACTCAGCAGGCTGTGCCCGTCGGGCACTGCCCGCTCGTGTGGACGGTTCCTAAATAATGTGCTAAAAATTGAACTCTACCTCAGAGAAGTGCTAAAAATTGTACTGTACCTCAAAAAGTGCTAAAAAATTTAATTCTAGCTCAAAAAGTGCTAAAAGAGCTAAAAATTATATTTTCCACAAAAACAGCCAAAACTTGTTTTCTGCCTCAAAAGGTGCTACAAATTTTACTCTACCTCAAAGAGCGCAAGAAAATGTACTCTGCCTCAGAAAGCACTAAAACCTGTACTTAGTCTTAAAAAGTGCTAAAACTTGTATTCTACCACATAAAGTGCTAAAAATTGTACTCTACCTCAGAAAGTGCTAAAAATTGTATTCTACCTCATAAAGTGCTAGAAGTGCAAATAATTATACTCTACCTCAAAAAGTGCTAAAAATTGTACTCTACCTCTGAAGTGCTAAAAACGTTAAAACTGCTGATAATTGCACTGTACCTCAAAAGTGCTAATAGTCCTGAAAGTGCTAAAATCTGTACCCTACTTCCTATGTAACACGTGTGGAGGCTTTGACTGGATTTTCATGATATAAATAACAAAAAAAAATTAGCTTTGTCCTACACTGGTTTTCTACTGGGTCCACAAGTAATGATGTGCGGTAATTCTTTGTTGTATTTCATTAGTGGTTAGAGCGTTTTAACCCACAAGGCCACCAGGCATCCGTTTAGTTATATGGTCACCACCCAGTGTAACAAATGGGTTCCTGAGAGTAACCCAATTAGTTTGCCAGTACAGACACCTGAAGCCAGTGCTACATCAGGTGAGTGGATGCTGGGTGCCCTCACTTACCACATCAGTAAGAGCAGTGCTGCATCAAGTGAGTGGTTGATGTATACCCTCGCTTACAACAGTAACATCAGCACACCAGATGAGTGGATGGTGTATACTCTCGCCCACCAAAGCAACAGCAGCACATCAGATGAGTGGGTGGTGTATACCATCAGTAAGAGCAGTGCTACATCAGGTGAGTGGATCGCAGGTGCCTTAACCCACAACTTTAGTAAGGGCAGTTCTACATCAGATGAATGGATGGTGGGTGCCCTCACCTACCACATCAGTAAGAGCAACGCTACATCAGGTGAATGGATGCTGGGTGCCCTCGCCTACTACATATAGCAAGAGCAGCTCTACATGAAGTGAGTGGATGATGGGTGCCCTCGGCTCATACACTAAGAGCAGCGCTACATCAAGTGAGTAGACAGTGGGTGCCCACACCTACTATATATAATAGGAGCAGCGCTACATCAGGTGATTGGATAGTGGGTGCCCTCACCTACTACATACAGTAAGAATACCACTACATCAGGTGAATGGATGGTGGGTGCCCTCGCCTGCTACATATAGTAAGAGCAGCTCTAAATGAAGTGAGTGGATGGTGGGTGTGCTCGCTTACCTCATCAAGTAAGAGCAGCACTACATAAAGTGAGTGGACAGCATGTGCCCTCACCTACTACATATAGTAAGACCAGCACTACATCAGGTGATTGGATGGTGGGTGCCCCAGCCTACTACATATAGTAAGAGTACTGCTACATCAGGTAACTGGCTGGTGGGTGCCCTAGCCTATAGTACATATAGTAAGAACAGCTCTACATGAAGTGAGTGCACAGTGGGTGCCCTTGCCTACCACATATAGTAAGAGCACTCTTTTATAAGAGCAGCTCTACATGAAGTGAGTGGATGGTGGGTGCCCTCGTCTCATACAGTAAGAGCAGCACTACATCAAGTGAGTAGACAGTGGGTGCCCACACCTACTACATAGAGTATGAGCAGCGCTAAATCAGGTGATTGGATGGTGGGTCCCCTCACCTACTACATACAGTAAGAGTAACGCTACAACAGGTGAATGGATGGTGGGTGCCCTCGCCTACCACATATAGTGGTGTTCCTTGGGGCTCTGTCTTATTACCAACTCTCTTCCTTTTATTCACCAGTGACCTCCTAAGCTGTTCTTATAAAAGATATCTGAGCCAACCCACCCCTGAATCACATCTTTTATATGTTTCCTCCTGAAATCGTGCTAAGTCTGTTCTTCGCTCTGGTAAAAATAATTTCACCCGTACTAAATGCTCTCATCTCTCCAACTCGAATTCTTCCCACTCCTGGTACCTTGCCAAAAACCTTTCTAACAGCTTTACCTCATCATCCTTCCCTCCTCTTTTCTACTCTGATGGTTCTGTAGCTATTTTTTCTACTGATAAAGCAAATCTCTTCGCTCAGACTTTCTCCTCCAATTCCACCTTAGACGATTCCGGTGCTGTTCCTCCATCACTGACTCCCTCATGGCTGCCATTAAAATTTCTTCAGCTGATGTATTTTCTGCCATCATAGGCCTCAATACTAACAAGGCATATGAGCCTGATGGAATCCCTCCTGTTGTTCTCAAGAACTGTGCTTCTGTGCTTACACCCTGCCTAGGCAAACTCTTTTGCCTTTGCCTGTCAACTTCTACCTTTCCTTCTTGTTGGAAGTTTCCTCTCATTCAGCCAGTTCCAAAGAAGGGTGACCATTCCCAACTCTCTAACAATCGTCCAATTGCTTTAACATCCTGTGTCTCAAAAGTTTTTGAGTCAATTCTTAACAGAAAACTTTTAAAGCATCTTTCCTATCACAACCTTCTTTCTGATCGTCAGTATGGGTTCCGTCAGGGACGCTGCACTGGCAATCTTCTCATCTACCTTTCAAACCCCTGGTCATCCTCCTTTCGGGACTCTGGCAAAAGCTTTCCCATTACACTTGACATCTCAAAGGCTTTCGGTCGAGTCTGGCATAAATCTTTGATTTCCAAACTGCCCTCTTACGGTTTCTATCCTTCTATTTGTGCCTTCATCTCTAACTTCCTTTCTGGTCATCCTATAGCCGCTGTTGTAGATGGCCTTCGTTCTTCTCCTGGCTCTATCAACAGTGGTGTTCCTCAGGGCTCTGTCCTATCACCAATTCTCTTCCTTTTATTCATCAATGATCTTGTAAGCCAAACACCTAACCCTATCCATTCATAAGCTGATGACTCAACACCCATCTCAGCAGTTACTTCAACAAACAAAGGATGAGACTATGGCACACCTAATGTCTGACTTGGTTTGTATCTCTGACTGGGGTAAAAATAATCTGGTTATTTTCTTTGCATCAAAGATTCATTTCTTACACCTATCAACACGACAAAATCTTCCACAGGTGTACCCATTAATGTTTAATAATATTCAGCTTAATCCTGCATCATCCTTGAACTTGCTTAGGGTTTCATTTACTCGGGACTTATCTTGGAAAGATCATATTATATGTCTTGTAAAATCTGCTTCCAAGAGATTAGGTGTGCTAAGCTGACTCCATTCCTTCTTTTCCCCTGCACAATTGTTGACTCTATACACAGGTTTTTTCCACCCCTGTGTGTAGTACAAATCTCATGTGTAGGGAGGCTCCCCACATACAGCTCTTCTCAATAGGGTGGAGTCAAAGGCTTTTTGTCTCATTAACTCTCCTCCTCTTACTGACTCCCTTCAACCTCTGTCTCTTTGCCGCAACGTTGCATCTTTATCTCTTTTCCATAGCTACTTCAATGGTCACTGCTCCTCTGAACTCTCTGCATGCATTCCTCCACCTTTACAACAGGCTCGTAGCACCCGTCTAGCAGCAAACTCTCATCCCTTTTCTGTCCAACTCTCTAATGCAAGAGTTAACCGTTACTCCCAGTCCTTCATTTATGCAACAGGTCGACTCTGGAACCGTCTATCTCTGTCTGTATTTCCTGCTTCCTATGCTCTCCAGTCTTTCAAACCAGTGTGTCCAGGCACCTAAAAATGATTGGATCTTGAATTTGGCTCTCTCATGTATTTTGTTTTTCTCATTGAAGGAACAGTTATTGCGGGCTTGTGGCCATTGGTTCCTCCTTCCCCGCAAAAAAAAAAAAAAAAAAAAACTCTACATCAGGTGACTGGAAGGTGGGTACCCTCACCTAGTACATATAGTATGAGTATTGCTACATTGGATGAATGGATGCCGGGTGTCCTTGCCTGTTACATAATAAGAGCAAAGCTACATCAAGTGAATGAATCGTGAGTAGGGTAATAATTCATCGTGGGACCATGGTTGCTAAAACAGAAGCAGCAAACGAGTGGATGAACCTGGTTAAGCAAGCTCCTAATGCCCTCTTGCTTAGCTAGAGGCAGGAGATAAGGAAAGTGAGGAAGAGGTGGGGATAGAAGTACTGTAGTGTGAGTGAGAGAGAGCATGAGATAGCAAGAGAGAAGATTGGCGCCGGGAGAGGAGGATGTCATAGCAGGGTATGAGTGTGGAGGGAAACACGCCTACAGAGAATACCACAAGGGGCCTCGTGAGGTTGTGAAGGGAAGAGAATTGAGACGCATATTTGAAGTCAGGTGTTACTTGTGTGAGGGGAAGATTAACCCACCGACTCCCGTTGACGTGTATATACATCCGAAGGTTTTGTCACTGTGACTCCTGTTGAATATATAAATGCGCCGCAATTGCAAGGTCCATCATTTGCACATTTTCCAAATTTCATGTGTGATTTTTGATACGTATACACGGGACACCTTCTTCTACAAGATGCCAGGCAGGATAATGCCTTGCCATGCATGACCTCCACCCCCCGGCACGCCATTGTCTCGGCAATTCACCTGTTACCAGTGACCTGGCCAGTAAAGACATGTCGTGCCACGGTACGAAATTCAAGGCCAGATTGATTCACCGATCGATGACAATGTGGAGGACAAAGTTTATGTAGCATTAGAGGAAGAAACAGTCAGAAATGATGATCAGGTTATGTTGCCAAAAAAGGCGAGATATGTTGATGTGTTTGGTGAGTGAAACAATGCTTATATCGCCTATATTACTGTGTGAAAACCAATATACTCTTGAACTACATATAAATTTGTACCAAATCAATAAATAAATACCGTTTATGAGCGGTGCGGAATAGTTACCCCTCCCATAGAACCCGTTCTCTCTGAAGCCTGTCTCAAAGAAAACACAGTAAGGTAAGGGGTACTCTTACCTGTATCTGGTATTTTAAACCTCAGATGAGCGATTTCTCTATGAATTTTGATGTGTCTCACCAAAAGTGGAGGTTTGAGCCCCCCCAAAATTTTTCCACGATCTGTTGGGATTGGGGTGTCGGTGGTGGAAAATCAGTCGGGATAGGGCAGGTTAAGAAAAGACTATAGACTAGGTAAGAGGAGTTAATTGGAAATCTGTACACCTTAGCTCTACGGGTGTCATTTCCACCTGTTTGGTTTGATACAATATTTCCTTGACCTGGAGTTCTTTCTTCCTGAATATTATTACTCCTTCTACACTGCCACATTAATGAGTTTTTCCTCCACCTATCATGTAATATACTATAATCTCTCTCTCTCTCTCTCTTTCTGCTCTACACTCTCCCCTCTCCTTGAGTCCCTGTTGTTGTCTCAACTAATTTTGCAAGGTTCTTTTCTTCTACTATTGCTTCTTCTTTCCTTTTCTCCTATCCTCTCTATCCTATCTTTAGCATTAAATAGTGTGGAAACTTCCATGTTCATCAAAATTCTCATCTGAGACCTCGAGTAAGTTGCAACAGGAAGGATATGGGTGTGCCGGTGGGCTACTGGTCTGGCCAATTGTAGGGATCATGGTGATTCAGCACCACCCCAGTATGTGGACCATTGCAGAGGTAGACCTCTGCAGAGGTGGAACTGCTGCTAAGCAGCAGCTTTCAGTTCCTGGGGTGCTGTTGCTTGGCAGTAGGACTCTCAGCCAATGGCCCAGCATTGTGCTGGAGGACTTGGTCCTATCGCATGGTGTTGCTATCCCTTGTAGGGTAGGGTATGGGGTGCATATTGGGGGCCTGATCTCTACTTGGGTTGTTGGCCGGGCCTCTAGACTCCACGTTCCGCCCAAATAGTCCTTTCTTTTTCAACAGTCACGATAAGCTTTTCCCTTCCTCAGCAAATTTATGGATATTATTACAGGTTCCCCCTCCCCCAGTTGTGCCAATTTTTTTACCGTACCCCAACGACCCCGGCTTCTCTTCCTGAACTTTCTCTTGGTCAGGTGGATCCCCCCCACCCCTACTTTTCTGCCCCTTTCCTCCTCTTCCTGTCCTTCTGTTTCTTCTATTGCCCCCCCCCCCAAGAGAAACACCCCTCCTGATGTCCCTGGCTCGACACTGCCATCCTCGAATGGCGTGTTAGACCTCCTGGTTCCTGACAAATATCGTCATCCTGACCCATCACCTCTGACAGCCTCACTCACCCCATCTACAGTTTCTTTCTCCACTACCACTGCTTCTCTGGTCGTTACATGGGAGCCTTCTACCTCGTTGATTCTGAACTTGACCCTCTCGGTCCCTGCAACATTGAATACTACACGCAGTCCCCAACCACGTCCATCTGTGATGCCACTCTCCTCATTCCAAACATGGGACCTCCCATATCTTGCCCTCCTGGCTAGATTTTATACGGTGCCCTCCCATGTGGGTCCGAATGACATGGAATTTCAGAATCTGCTGCTTAGGTCTGTGGGTGAGGATGTGACTTTCCTCTCACGCTTTGACAAATCACGCCTTGTCATGGTTTATTCTGATGCCCAAGCCATGCCCTGCTTGCTCTTACAACTGATGATGGTGTGCCTCTGAATGCACTTAAGGATTCACAGATGAACTCCAGCCAAGGCACAGTTTTAAATCCTCACTCAATTCAACTGGGTGATGATTCCTTTCAGGAATGTTCGTCGCTCATCCGTGATATCCTAGAGCTCCAGCATGTTCCTGTTACCTCAGTTTCGTGCTTCGAACTTCCCCCAGTCAGCGACCGCACACGACCTACTCGACTTGCCCATGTAGTGTTTGATTGCTTGACTCCCCCAGATTTTGTGATTATAGGAGGTGAACAGCTTCTGGTGTGAAAGTCTCCACCAGCCCCAGGTCAGTGCAGGTTGTGTTGGCATTTCAATCACCCTGCCAAACACTGTCAATCCTCCTCTTGTTGTCCTCTCTGCGCCTCTCCTGATCATAACAGAAGTGAATGTCAGACTTCCAGTCGATGCTGCCCAAACTGTACAGGTCCTCACAGTGCCCTGTTTCAAGGGTGCCAGGTTTACAAGTTTAACTGTGAGGTTACCACCATTTACCAACAAACTGGTCTATCCCTGCAAGCAGCCCGTCGCAGGGCCCACGAACTCAGCTTCAGCCCTGGTCTGTCTTTTGTAGATGCACTCCAGATGCCCAATGCCTCTAGTGCACCTGATCATTCCCCTCATACTCTTCCTACCCACTCTCCCCTTCCAACCATTGGCCGCCCCTCTCACTCTGTCCCATTGCATAATTCACTCTCCAGTCTCAGTCCTTTTACTTCCACATCCTTGCCTTCCGTCCGCCCCTCTCCTGTTCTCACCCTTACCACGCCTTCTCACTGTCCCAAACGACCTAGGACCACCTCCAACGCCAATTCCTCCAGGGGAACATTCTTCCGACGGGCCCCCTCCGCTAAAAGATCTTGTGTCAATCTACCTTCTACCACACCAATTCCCTCTGTGGCTCTGCCCACTGCTTGAGATTCCTTCACTGCCTCACCTGAAATGCTGCCTAAGATTGAAGTGTACCTACTCTCCACTTATCCCTCACCTCCTGCATCCTCTGCCTCCTACTCGACCATGATCTCTGCAGAGATACATTGTGTACTTTCCTCTCTTCCATCCACCCCTGTCCCTCCCAGATCCGAACCAACCCCAGACCCCATCATCCATCCTGTTGAGTCCTCCCTAGATCCTGACCTTGAACATCATGCCACCTCCCCAACTCCCATCCCTCCCCTTCTTTTGCCCTCCCCCATCCCTCTCTCATCCACTTCTGCCCTCAGTCACGATCCTTCTGACTCCTCCCCTACTCCTCCCCTCTTGGAACCTTCCTCCAGCCCTTCTTCTCCCACTTCCGAATCCTCTCTTTCCACCGTACCTACCTCACGGGTACATGAACCCTCCTTCCATCCTCCTCATTCCCTATTGTCCTACCCTATGCCTCCAGGCTTAAAGCCTACCTCCTCCACTCCACTCTCTGTACTTTCCTCAACCGCCTCCACATCCCATATCCCCACGAGAGTTACAGATCTATAACTTTTGCCTTTACCTTCTCCTCACTTTTAGTCTTCTAAACCATCCTCGTTCTAGCTGATTTTTTTATTTTATTAATTTTTGTTTTACTTCCCAACCAGACCTAGATCTTCTTAACTATTATTAGTTTTATTTTACACAATGGCTCCCATTATACAATGGAATATCCATAATTTTACCACACATTGGCTAGACTTCCGGTTTTTAATTTCTCAACATAACCCACCGATTGTCTGCCTACAAGAAACGGCTCACCACCCCTCCTCCCCCCATTCCGTCTTATTCATATCTGATTCTACCCCATTCCCAGTATGATACCTGTCTCCTGATACATGTTGATGTTCCTTTTCAAAATCTTACTGTTATGACTATTATCAAATGTACCTTCGCCAGGGTGCTTCTATCTCGGTGCGTTAGTGATCTCACTGTATTTTTCCCCTTCAGTGTCTATCAATTTTACTGACCTCAATCGACTTTTATCTGACCTACCCACTCCTATCCTGCTTTTGGGTTATTAAATTGTTGGAACCCCCTTTGGGGTGACTCTGTTTTACCTGCAAGTGAGCACTCCTTGGAGGGTTTCCTCCTTGCTCATGATTTTTACATTTTTAACTCTGGTTCCCCAATCCATTTTGACAGCTGCACTCAAACTTTCTCTGCCATTGACCCGTCCATCTGCACCCTAACGATTTCCTTGGACTTCACTTGGTTGGTCCTGAATGATTATTGTGCCACGGACCATTTCCCAATCCTCCTAACCCCCATGTCTTACTATCTGGTCCCCGTCCCTCCTTGATGGCGCTTCAATAGGGCAGCTGGGCAACCTTTACATCCCAGGCTGTTCCTCCCACTCCTTTTCCACTCTCCAAGGATCCCACTGCTTTGCTTTCCTGTTTCCGTACCTTTTACCTTACGGCTGTCCGTGCCTCTATTCCACATACCTCCCATCCCATGTCATCGAAATGTGTGCCATGGTGGAATGACCAATGCACTTCAGCTTTCCAGGTCAAGAGGGCCAGATGGAAGAGCTTCCACAGGAAAAAGAGCACTTTCTTGGAGGTCCAAGATTTATACTTTTTCAATAAGCTAATGCTCTCCTTTGCCACATAATCCATTGAGCAAAAAAGGCTAGCTGGATGTCATATGTCTCTACTATCTTCTCGGACACACCCACTCCACGGATATGGTCCCATATCAGGAAAATAGTGGGTAAACAGTCACCTACCCCAACTCTAGTCCTCACCACCAATGATGGAGGTTGCCAAGATTCTGGGGTCACCATTTTAGCCAGATTAGCAGTGGGTCCCATCTCTCCCCTACATTTTTAACAACCAAAAGACGTTCGGAACGGATGCCCTTACAGTTTACACTGTCATCAGATGCAGCATATAATCCCCCTTTCTCCAGCTCGGAACTCAAAGCAGCTCTAACTGCTTGTGGTTCTACCTGTGAGGGACCCAATGGTGTACACCACGACATGATAAAACATCTGTCCCAGATGGCCCTTCACGTTCTGCTTAGAATAATTATATAATACTATATGGTCCACTGGGAGCTTCCCTAATGAATGGAGACAGGCCCACCTCCTTCCATTCCTTAAAACGGGCATATCTGGTTCATCACCTGGAGATTATTGCCCTATTGCTCTTGTAAGCTGTTTATGGAAACTGATGGAATGTATGGTAAACTCTTGCTTAATATGGTATTAAGAATCATGTGGTGCAATCTCACCCTTACAATTTGGTACCACAAGGGGCGGAGTACCCCAGATCCCCTGATGAGGCTAGCATGCTTCATCTGACAAGCCTTTGCTAATTCAAAGGTAGTCATACCTGTGTTTTGTGATCTCAAGAAGGCTTATGATACAGTCTGGAGGTATAACATTCTCTGTGTCCTACAACACTCTGGAATTAATGGCAATATGGGTGTCTTCTTACAGAACTTTCTTTGTGACCGAACCTTCTGTGTACGCCTTCAGAATGTCTTATTCCCGTCTTAAGTACAGCATGAGGGCGTCCCACAGGGATGTGTGCTTAGTACTACTCTTTTTATCCTTGCAAAAAATGATATTGTTTCATCTCTCCCACTTGGTGTTCATGCTTCATTGTACGTCAGTGTTGTAGTCAAGACCAGACACCTCGAGACCAAGACCAAGACCAAGACCAGACCCTCCGAGACCAAGACCAAGGGTTTATGTGTCTGCTGAATGAATGCACTGCTGGTCAGTTTCACGGGCATCTTGGCCCCTTGAGTGAGTGCACTAGAACTCCAATCACCCAGTTGCAGATTATGTATCAATGCAATACTCAACACCTTTTAAACGAATTTAAGTTGATTATCGCACATGAGCTGAATGAGGTCAAGGAGTTTCTGGGAAGACAATTGCTAAGAAGAATGAAAGAGAGAAGAGAGCAATAGGGATAATTCCCAGGACCAAAACTCAAGAGTATGGAGGGACCAGGGTCCAAATCAGGAGTGTGACAATTTTTCTTCTTTTTCTGGCCCATGTCAAACGTTTTCCAGGCACCCCAGGGCGCCGTCATAGCTCTCTGGTGCCCTGCACACTGATGTTACGGCTTTTGAAAGTTTTTTAACTTTTTAATCTTTCGAAAGTATGGTTTTGAAGTTATAATGTATGGTGTTGCATACTTTGTCAGTGCCGTCATACTCATGGATAGCTGTATCTTCCTCATGCAAAAGCTGGTTTTCGGAAGACTAATATTCGCACTTCTCTCAGAGCTTTAAGTGCCCAAACATTGCATACATAACATATTCATCTTTCGTTTCTCGTGAACAGTCGAGCAGGAACTACCAATTTTTCAGGATAATTACACAAGAGACCGAAGCGTTTCGGGATACAGAGGTGGGAAGCAAAAAATTTTCATAAATATAAAATATATATTTTACTTCTATAAGTGCTCCAAATACTTCTTACGATCGTACCCGATATTTGTTTAAGAGAACAGTTTTCACTATCTTTCCCTCTTGAAAGGGGTCTCATTCAAGTCTGCTCACTGCCCTTCTTGCTTCTACAGTTAATTTATCGGCCCCCAGGTGGCCCCCCCCCACTTCAATGGGGCTAGAAACGCCACTGGGCCCATTGGTCATGGCCCTCGACTCATAGGTGAATAGGTTGTACGATGTACGAGGGTCGCTGTGAAACACTAGAAAATAATCTGATTTCTTCTAAAAAGGTCACAGAAGTCACTGCAGGCCTCCGTGATAGCCATTTGGAAGCTCTGAAGGGTCATAACTCGAAAGGTTGGAAACCATTGATGACTGCCTTGGTCCCCATTGCTCCAAAATCCTGGCTATGCCAAGACCATGTCAGGCGAGACCAAGATCAAGAACAAGATCACATCAAACGATCTCCAGACCAAAACTGGTTTCAAGGCCTACAACACTGTTGTATGCAGATGATTTTGATATATACGCAGCTGGAGCGGATGTCTTGGCCTTACAAGCCCTACTTCAATCAGCTATAGATGCCCCTGCAGGGTGGGCCACGGAACATGGCTTTAAATTCTCCCCCACGAAATCCGGTGCTGTAATTTTTACAACCCGTCATTCAATCCCTCAACCCCCTCTTATAACTATATGGCACTCCCCTGCCATATCGTTTGTCAGCCCCTTTCCTTGGCCTTATTTTTGATTCTTGACTGACTTGGTCTCCGCATCTCACTTCCCTCAATACCTCCGCTTCCCCCAGACTTCGGTTATTGCAAACTCTCAGTCATGTGTCCTGGGGTGCAGACCATACAACTCTGCTCCGTCTCCATATTGTCTTAGTTTTGTCGAAGATTGATCATGGCTGTCAGGTTTATGCACCTGCCTCCTCATCCTCCCTTCAGTCCCTAGATTCTGTTCACCATCATGGTTTACGTCAGGCACTGGGTGCTTTTCACTCCACCCCAGTTGCAAGCCTGTATGTCGAGTTGGTGATGCCCGCTCTGTCCTCCAGACATGACAAGCTAACTCTCCATTACCGCATTTGCCTTCTTCAACACCCATCTGCAGGTTTCCCTTCCTCTGTTACGCACCTCTCCCCTCCTTTTCCACCCTCGTTAGCTTCATCTTTTCCCTGTAGGGTCTCCAATTTACTTGCATCCCTTTCTTTCCCTGCTATTTCAGGTCTCCCTCTGCGTGGTTCTATGTTCCCACCTTGGCTTCTTCCTCGCCCTACTGTTTGTGGCACCCTGCTCTCTCACCCAAAGTCCTCTTCCACCCCACAGGAGCTCTATCATCTTTTTATGGATCACATGCATTGTCATTCCTCAGTGACCCCATTGTACACAGATGGCTCTAAGTCTTCTGTGGGCTTGGGTTTTGCTGTTCTTTTCCCAGACCATACCTATCAGATCTGCCTTTCACCAATTGCCAGTATTTTCAGTGCTGAACTGCTGACCATTTTACTTGCCCTTCATGTTATATACTGATCAACTTTACACACTGGCGTTATTTTCACAGATTCAATTAGTCCACTAAATGGTATTCAGTCTATCCCAGCCAGCAACCCACTAGTGTTGGAGATACAGGAAGGGTTGTTCCATATTACCACCAGATTGAAGTCTGTCTCCTGCTGTTGGGTCCCAAGCCATGCTGGGATACCGGGTAATGACAGGATTGACTGCCTAGCACATACTGCTGTCACCTCTCACTCTGTCACACCTTATCCTATCCTGACAACTGATTTCCCGATTGTTACCCGTCTCCTTGGCCAGTGGTGGCAAGCAGAATGGATATCTACAACTAATAACAAACTCAGCTCCATCACACTTACTGTCACTCCTTGGCAGTCATCCTCCCATCGCAACAGGCATTGGGAAACAGCCCCAACCCATCTGCGCCTTGGCCACACGCTGATCACACACATGGCTTTCTAATGTCAGGAGGCACTCCTCTCTGTCAATGTTGTCAGGTTCCAATCACGGTCCACCATCTTTTGCATGATTGCCCTCGGTTCCAGGCTGTACACAGACGGACTCTCCCATTCCTTTACTCCCTTTGACATCCCCCTACCTTAGCCAATCTTCTTGGTGAATCCCAAGTGTTTTCCATCATACACCTCATGTGCTTCCTATCTCAAACCTGTATTTTGCCTCTCATTTAGTATCTTCCTATCCTCTCTACCTTTCTTCCAACATAGCATACCTATCATTTTTTTTTTTTTAGTAAGCAGTTTTTGTCCATATAGACCTTCTGGGCTTGGTGCTAGTCCTTAACACTTACTTCCCTGTGTGTGTGTGTGTGTGTGTGTGTGTGTGTGTGTGTGTGTGTGTGTGTGTGTGTGCATACTCTGTCAAATATGTGCCAATTTTCCATAGAATATCTGGTCCCTGAACCTTCACAGGCTTTGATATTAATAAATGAGACTACAGTCATCCTAACCCTGGAAAAAAATAGCACTTAGGCATGGGACTTCTGCCACGTGCACGTGTGTGTGTGTGTGTGTGTGTGTGTGTGTGTGTGTGTGTGTGTGTGTGTGTGTGTGTGTGTAAATGTCCTTAAAATATTGAATTTCCTAAAAAGATTTTTTTTCTACCTATTGACCATTGGGGTCGAAGCCGCTGGTCATTAACCTGTCACATCCCGAGCCATTTCGCACCTCCAACACCCCGCAATCTCGAGCTATTTTGGATTTTTTTTTTGGGGGGGGGGCAAAAACCTCCGCTTTTGGTGAGAAACATCAAAAATTCATAGAGAAATCACTCACCTGAGGTTTAAAATACTCAATACAGGTAGCAGACCTCCTTCCCTTACTGGGTTTTCTATCAGGCTGGCTCCAAAGAGAACGAGTTCTCTGGGAGGATAACTATTCCACACCACTCATAAACGGTATTTATTTATTTATTTGGTACGAATTTATATGTAGTACAAGAGTATATTGGTTTTCAAACAGTAATATAGGCATTATAAGCATTGTTTCACTCACTAACTCATCAACATACCTGACCTTTTTTGGTGACATTACCTGATCATCATTTCTGACTGTTTCTTCCTCTAATGGTATGTAAACTTTGTCCTCCACATTGTCATAAATTGGGGTATCACTCTGGCCCTGAATGTCTTTATTGGCAAGGTCACTGGCAACAGGTGAATTGCCGAGACAATGGCGTGCCGGGGGGGGGGAGGTTATGTGGTGTAAGGCATTGTCCCTGCCTGGCATCTTGCAGAGAAATAGAGGAACGTGTCCCGTGTATACATACGAAAAATCATGCGCGTAAATTGAAAATTGTGCAAATTACGAACCTTGCAATTGCGCAACGTACCAGTACATCGACGGGACTAGCTGTGACAAAATGTTGTGACGTACCCATACGTCGATGGGATGCCTCGGGTTAAGGCAAATATACAGTATATATGTTTATACATAGACATAGATATTGAAGGTGTATCGGATGTCTAAAAATGTGGATGTGCGGATACAGATGCGGATGAGGATATAAACTTTTTAAAATTGTGGATGCGGATGCGGATGTGGATATCCAAAAATACTTTTTGCGGAGCAGATGCAGTTGCGGATGTCTCATGACTATATCCTCGCAGATGCGGATGCAGATTATTTTACAAATCATTTAAGATTATGCATTTTAAATTGTTATCAATGACTTTCAGCCACATAAGTCAAACTTAGGTGTTACCAGGATGGGGGACGTGGACCCAAGTCATCATGCATCCCACCAACCACTCTCCCCAACCTCCACCTTTTGGAAAATGGTAAAGCTACATTACATTTAGATAAGTGCAAACTTAAATTGAAGTTAGTATATATATTATGTAAAGTTTATCAGGATCACTTGAACTTCACATTGCACATTAGTTCAGTATTTGAATTTCAACAAGGGCAAATTACCTGGTACTTTTCAAAAACAAAAGTTTCTCTGCTTTATCTGCATGAAGGCTCTTGCGTTTTTCATCACAGATTAATCCGGCACCAGTGAATCTCTGTTGTCCCGCTGCTTGCGGGACAACAGAGATGTGTGTACCACTTTCACTAAATCAAGGTAGTCTCTTCTGTTTTCACCCCACCATTTCAGATTATTTTCATTTTTTCCTTTAATTCTCTTTTGTTTGTGATACTTCTTTATTTCTTCCATTGAACTTGTAAGTGGTGGCTCATCATTTTCATCATCACTGCTTGATGCAGGTATTATATTCATTACATCTGATTGTGTTCCACTTGTACGTGGTCTTGGTGTATGGCTGGTAGGCTTGTCACCTTTCAGTCGTTTTTTTTGCTGGCTCATTTCCATCATCTTTTAGCTGATCACACAGGCCCGCATTTGTTGATTGCACTTGCTCAGTGATGTAAGGAGAAGAGAAAAATTTACTCTTATATCTAGGGTCAAGATAGGTTGCAACTCTGTAAATGTCACTACATTCAAGGCCAGCAAATCTTATCTCAGGCTCAGCCCTCATTTTATGTTTCGTATGTTTATTCCATTAATAGTTTCCTCTTCCTCTTTATCAGTACTATGATCTTCAGATTCTTCAGGCTTTGACCATGAGCCTGTGCTCTGAGCATGCATTACTGGTACTTCAATTATGTTTGTCTGGAGGGCAGTTTTCAAGGAAACTATAAATGGTATCACATCACTGATGGAGGAGGAAGAGCTACTCAGTTGTTTTGTGATTTCCTCATATGGTTTTAAGGCCTTTACACATTTGGCTAGTAACATCCGTTCAGTTTTGTGATTTTTTCAATCTTTGAATTGGTTGCAGCATACAACCATAACGACTTCTTTAGTTCTTGAGTCCTTTCCAACATAAGCAAAGTACCATTCCACTTTGTAGGAGACTCATGCATGACACTTGGCAAAGGCTCCTGCAGTCGGTCCTGGATCTTTTTAAGTTCATCTTGAGCCATTGAAAAGGAGAAGCAATTGAACTGCACTTAAGAATGACATCATCACTTTCTTTGAAGCTATTCCATTTATCACAACTAGTTGAATCTCATGTACAGTGTAGTCTACAGTATTTACACCTGAGACAGAAAGAGCCTTTTTCATGTCTGCACAAGCATCACGTAAGACAATGAACACAATTGCTTGGAATATCCCACTTGTCCAACATATCATCAAACTTGTTAGAAATATATGATCCAGTGTGTCTTTCTTGCAAGGGCTCTGCACTTAACACATAGTTCATGTGCTCAAATTTTTCATTAATGGCATGAGCAGTAAGACTGAGCAATGAAACATATCCAGAGGTGTCTGACCATATATCAGTTGTAAATGCAGTATTGCAGTTCAGTTTGCTTTGGCCAACAATTGTTTTTATTTTACAGAATGCTGACTCATACGTTTCATTGCAAATCACTGATGAGTAAAAATTGCGCTGCTTCAGCTTGTATTGTGGACACATTTGAGTCATAAGTCTCATGAACCCCATGCCTCCACGTGACTGAATGGTAAATTGTCCAATACTAACATCTCTGCAATGAATATATATATATATATATATATATATATATATATATATATATATATATATATATATATATATATATATATATATATTTAGCTAATTACATCCCAAATCTTTACACTTTGAAAACACTTCTCCAAATGTTTTTGCCTCGAGTCTGACTTTGCTTTTTCCAAAGGAGTTTTTCTACATTATCTTTCTCCTCTCCTCTATTTTGTTTCTTCTTCAACTAGCTCATCAAACTCTAGTTTGTGCACTGCTCTCAAATGATTCCCCAGTGATGATGTTCCACATCTCTTTCGTGAATGCTTCTTTTTACTTATTACACACAGAGCTATATCATCAGTTTGTTGGTCAAAGAACTTGCACACCAACCTTTTTTTTGACGCCATAGTTAAGCTGAAATTACAAAAAATCAAATGGTCAACATTTACCATTTCTAATTAAAATCCTAAAAATATTTTCCATGCAATTTTAATTTATGCAGTTTTTGTCATTACAAACAACTTTTTTTTTAATCTTAAAAAAAATAGGTATTAAAGCTACTTAACCATCCAACCTTCCTTGTAGGCCTTACGCACCTATACATTCTTTTTCATTTGCAACGAAAATGTTACTAAGAAAAGTTGTTTGTAATGATGAGAACTGTGTCATACTCTGTAATATAAGTACGAGTATATTCTGGGATAATAATACAGGCACCGAGACCAGTTACCGATCTATCCTCCACCACTAGTCACTACTGTCTCCACGTGCCAGGGTTACCAGATTACTAACCTACAGAAAAGCCAAACTATTACAATATTATGCCAATATGCCACAAGAACTGCGTAAAAATGCATGAAAACATATTTTTATTAATGCAATTAGAATAGAAATAGTAAATATTGTCCTAGCAAAGTTACCTTCTACGCACTCAAAGAAACAGAATACTGTGACTGAACTGTAGTCACTGTATGCACTATCCCTATGCTGGTTGGTCTTGTAATGAATTGACAGTCCAGTTGTAAACAGAGATAAGGGTGTTGGGAAGGGATGCCAGTTATATTTATGGACACAATTACTTATCCAGTAGGAGATAAAGACGCTTGTTAACTAATCTGTAACATTTTGACACCAGCTCATTTTTACTTACGTATGATAAAACTTTAACTTTCATATTCATGTATGGAATACCACTGTATAATTAAAATATAGACATTCGATATATCAATACCAATGGGGCCCTTGTCAAAACATGTGCGTTCTCTCTCTCTCTCTCTCTCTCTCTCTCTCTCTCTCTCTCTCTCTCTCTCTCACTACCTATTTATATTTTGGATATTGTTTTATGCATCTTTTAACAGAGAGAGAGGGGGGGGGAGGTGCTAAAAGCTTTCTCATTTATCAGCTAGCTGTGATTGACGTGCAGATACGATTGTGGAAGGGACAGCCACGGCCACACCAACTCCAATACACTGACAACAGTGCCGTAGTGATAGTCTATGTTCTGTAACTTCCAGCACTACGGTAAATGCTATACAGCTGTATTCTTTTAATATTATTTAGGATACATTTTTTTTTTTTTTTTTTTTTTTTTTTTTTTGCACTGACATGTGTTTTAATATCCTCATTCTCAAAGTGCGAATGCGGACGCGTATGCGGTTGTTAAATTTACCATTACTGCGGATGCGGATGTTACTTTCATTGCAAATGTGGATGCAGATGCAGATGCGGATTTTTAATAAATGCGGATAATTTGCTGATGCGGATATCCGATACACCTCAAATACTGTATATATACATATATATATATATATATATATATATATATATATATATATATATATATATATATATATATATATATATATATATATATATTCATGCATATACACACAAACATACACACGTACTGTACATATGCTGCATGTATATATATTATTTATTTTTTATTTTTTTACTTTTTTATTTTGTTATTATTCTTTTTTTAATATTTCATTATATATTGAAAAAAATACCTAATAAAAAAACCCTAAAACTAATCACCTAACAGAGAAATCGCTAACCTATACTAAAGCCTGAAGATACAAATAACTAAACTTTCACTAAGGGTAATAATACATCGACCAAGAGAACACCATCGACTGCAGATACGTAATGGCTTTCTGCATTAGATACCGGCACTCATCACGTGCTGACTGTCAGTCGAGGCGCAAACTAATATAAGGAACATCAGTATATGAAAGAGAACCAGACGAGTCAGGATCATTTCCATATACGTCAGCTGTCGGCCCTAATTAGGACAACTTAAACAAGATAGTATAAAGTACCCCACCCAACAGACCACCAAGAGAGACTGGAAGAACGAGAAAGGGGGAAGGAGGGAGGGAGATAGAGGGCGAGGGAGAATGTAAAGAGGGGAGGAGAGAATCGGAGGATGCAGGTAAGGAGGAAAGGAGAGGGTGATGGAGTGGTAGGAAGGAGGTAACGGGGGAAGAAGGAGGGACAGGGAAGGGAGGAGGGATGGGGGATGGAGGGGGAATGAAGGAAGCATGTTTTTCAGGGAGGATGAAGAGGTGGACAGAAACGAGACGTGGAAGGAGAATGAGGGGAAAGGAAAGAAGAGAAATTGAAGAAAAGTAAACTAAAAGAAAAAAGAAAAAAAGGGCGAGAGTGAGGGGTGGAGGAGGGGAGGGAGGAGGAAGAAGGGGTGTGAAGGTAGGGAGGGGGTGGAAAAAAGTTGGTGAAAGGGGGGGTGGGGAGGATGAACAAGGGTAGGGATGGAGAGAGAGGGAGTCGGAATTCGCCGGTTAGTGGTCACTCAGTCTGGCTTGAACTTTTGACGTTGGGAGGTTGTTTGTGGCCTAGTAAAACATTTTATTTCTATTTTCTTCCCATTGAGTGCTTTTATATAGATAATATTGATCATAATTTATATTGTAAACATTCTAAGTAGTTTTACGGCTTACTCAGATAACTGAAATCGTAAGAGCTGACAATAGAAGGGCAACTGATCTGTGCAGAGTTTGGGGTAGCGTCTCTGTGTGAAGACTGAGGTCGGCGTGAGGTTGTGGGTGTGGAATTTGTTTTTAATATATTTATGGATATTTTACTGTTGATGTTTTTAATGGGTTTTTGGTATGATGGCTTCCCGGCCGTACTGGCACATTGCCCTATACGTGTCTCATTCGTGTTTGCGAGGCGTGACGAGGATGTAGATCCCATGCTTAGGCCTCTGCAGGAAGGGTGAGCTATCCATCTTGATGTCTTCTTGACCTGGAGGTATCCTGAGGTCAGCTGCCAGGATCAGCTTGGCCAGGGCAACCTTGGTCTCCATCGGGGCAACCCGCATGGCTGGAGAAGAAATATCATGTAATTAACAACTGAAATGCGTCTGTAAAGGAACTTCAGGGCCTTGGATGATGAGTGCGTGTCTGCTCCATTTTACTGGTTGGAGTTGATACTTCTCCCTTTATAGTGCCTTCTCTCTCCTTGCTCTCTGGACCCTTCCTCGCCCCTTCCTTATGTAGGAGAGAAGCTCATGATGGTTATAATAATAATAATAATAATTATTATTATTATTATTATTATTATTATTTACCCTCTGGGGGTAGGGTTATTTTTCAAGAATACTCCCCCAGTGTCCCTGCTTGTCATAAAAGGCGACTAAAAGGGTTGGCGGAGGGTTAGTCCCCCTCCCATGAAAAAGACAAACAATAAGCCTCGGACAAGGACTGACCAAAAGATGACGACCAAGGACCGGACAAAGGACATGGTAATCGGAACTTGGAATGGAAGGGGAGCGAATGATGAGGTAAAAGAGAGATTGTCCAGGTGCTTGAGGGTGCGAAAGATGATGTATGCAGAATAACTGAAACGAAATGCAGAGGTGAGAGTGTGAGAGAATGGGAGTATGAATGGGGTATATGTGCAGGAGTAGGTGAGAAAGAGAGGGCAAAAGGAGGAGTATGTATAGTTGTGAGTAAAAGATGGAAGAAGAGCATAAGAGAGTATGGATCAGTTGGGTCAAGGATTGTGTGGATAAGACTGAAAGTTGGCATACATATGTGGGCGATTGTATGTGTGTGTATGCACCAACGCAAGATCGTACAAGCAGAGCGAGAGAACAGGTCTGGACAAATGTGGAAGTGTGCATGGAAAAGTTTGGAAGAAATGAGAGAGTGTTTTTAATCGGTGATATGAATGGTAAAGTAGGGAATGTGAAGGTGGATGGAATAGTTGGTGAGTGGGGTGTGCCTGTTGAGACAGATGAGAATGGCAGTGCATTAGTGGACATTTGTGCTGGGAGGGGTTTGGTGATAGCCAATACCCTCTTCAGGCACAAAATGATCCACAGGTATACATGGCGAGTGATGAAAACGGTGGGTGGTGAACTGAATCAAAGGAAGGCAATGATTGATTATGTGTGTGTGGATGAAAGGATGCGAAAATGTGTAATGGATGCAAGAGCTTATAGAAGTTGGGGGAGTGGACTTTCTGACCACTACTTGGTGGTGGCCAGAATCAAGGTCCAATTAGGATGGAGAATAGAAGAAGGGAAGGACGGGAAGAAGGAGTATTTGTAAGGAGAGTGGAAAGGTTACAAGAGGATGAGAAAAAGGCAGAGTATAAGAGAGAAGTGGAGGAACGATTGGCCAAATATGAATTGGAGCAGATGGGGGATGTGGAACGTGTGTGCAGGATATCTGCAGAAGAAATATGTGCAGCATGTGATGTGGTGTGTGGGATGAAGAGAAGACGGAGGGGGGTGCAAGGAACAGCATGGTGGAATGAAGAGGTGAGACAGGCTGTGGCACAAAAGAAGAAAGCATACAATGAATGGATGAGAAATAGGGGCGTGGAAAAAGTTGAGAGGTGGAAGAGAGAGTTATATGTAGAAAGAAAGAGAGAGGTGAAAAGATTAGTAAGAGAGTAAGAAGAGAGCAGATGAGGAATTTGGAAGGAACTTGAGTGTAAAGTGGAGGGACTGTAAGAAAATGTTCTGGAAAGAGGTGAAAAGAGTAAGACAGGGTGGAAGTGAAGTTAGCAGGGGAGTGAAAGATAAAAATGGTAGATTACTAGTGGAGAAGGAAGAAAAAGTGAGCAGATGGAGAGAACACTTTAAGGAATTGTTGAACATAGAGGATGGAAGTAATGCGAGTATAAGTGGCTGGGGAATGGCTGGGAGGAGGAGGGAGGTGAGAAGACAGGAAGAAATCAGTAGGATAGAAGTTGTGGAAGCAATGAAGAAAGTTAAATTGGGGAAAGCCCCAGGAATTGATGGAGTGTGTGGTGAAATGCTGAAGTATGGGAGAGAGAGATAGTAGTAGAATGGATGTTGAAAATGTGCAGATTGGCCTGGGAGGAAGGTAGAGTCCCGGAGGATTGGAAGTCAGGTATAATTATTCCCTTGTACAAAGGAAAAGGGGAAAAAGAAGTGTATAGTAATCATAGGGGCATCTGTCTTCTTAGTATAATAGGAAAAGTGTATGGTAGGATACTTATTGACAGAGTTAGAGAAAGAACAGAGGATTTAGTTGGAGAAGAACAGAGAGGCTTTAAGAAGGGAAGAGGTTGTGTAGATCAGATATTCATTCTTAGATCTTTAGTGGAAAAGTTTCTAGAGAAGGGAAAGAAGTTGTATGCGGCTTTCATAGATTTGGAGAAAGCATATGATAGGGTGGATAGACAAGGATTGTGGAAAGTATTAAGAATATATGGAGTAGATGGGAAGTTGTTGAATGCTGTGAAGAGTATGTACGATGGTGCGAAGGCTGCAGTGCGTGTGGATGGTGAACTGAGTGAATTTTTCTCTTTGAAGGTTGGGTTGAAACAGGGATGTGTCATGTTCCCATGGTTGTTCAATCTGTACATGGATGGGGTAATAAAAGAGGTACAAGGTAGGGTAGTGGATGTTGGAGTGGCCCTGGTGAGAGAGGGCAGTGTTTGGAAACTCCCTGTACTGTTGTTTGCAGATGATACTGTGTTGTTGAGTAAAGACGAAGGAGAGCTGCAAGGCTTGGTTGATGAGTTTGGGAGAGTGTGTAAGAAACGGAATCTAAAGGTGAATGTAGGGAAGAGTAAAGTGATGGTCTTTGAGAGAGGTGAAGTCAGTGAACGTACAGCGAGGTTGGATGGTGAGGACTTGGAAAATGTGAGTACGTTTAAGTACGTGGGTAGTGTGATGAGTAAGGATGGAGGTTTGGAGGGTAAAGTGCTTGAAAGGGTTCAGCAGTGAAGAAAGGTTGCTGGTTCCTTGAAAACAATGATAAGAAGCAGGGAAGTGAGCATGGAAGTGAAAAAGTTACTTCATGACAGTATTGTGATGCCAACTCTAACGTATGGAAGTGAAGCTTGGACGTTGCTGGAAGGACACAAGTCAAGAGTGAGAGCAGTGGAAATGAGTTATTTAAGAGGAGCCTGTGGAGTCACATGGAGAGACAGGCTGACAAATGAGGATATAAAGGAGTGTTTTGGTGTGGATGTGGATGTGATAGGAAGCTTCAGGAGGTATACATTGAGGTGGCTTGGCCATGTGGAGAGGATGGAGGGTGAAAGACTGACGAAGAGAGTGTATGTAAGTGAGGTGGAGGGGGGAAGAGGGAGGGGGAGGCCGAGGATGAGACGGAGGGATGGGGTGGAGAGGTACATGAGAAAGGTGGGTGTGAGTTGGGAGCGGGGCAGTGAAATGGCGGGGGACAGGGCGACGTGGAGGCAATTTGTTTGTGGCCACCCCGAACGGGATTGAGGCGTCTGGCAATAGATAGACAGAGTATTATTATTATTATTATTATTATTATTATTATTATTATTATTGTTATTATATTATTATATGCCGCTTATGTCAGCAATGCCATCAGTGTTAAGTAAAAAGGGTATAATTACCAAACAAAATAATGGCTAGCTGTAATAAGGAAACTGAATCACCAGGGAAGATGTGTTAGGGAAACTCAGCTGAAGAGAAGACGAAGGTGGAAATCTTGAGCATATGTACGATTCCCATTCCCTTTCTTCACAACAGCTCAAGAACAACTTTTTTTTCTTAAATGGTAAATTGTTTTTACATGAACAAGAGACACTAGACCATTCTCCACTCTCTCTTGTATCATTATACTGTGTTCTTGGCTTGGGGGGTGATATTTGATGTTAGAAGATTGTTTTTTGGTGTAATCTGTGTATCTATCTGTCAGTCAGTCAGTCAGTCAGTTAGTCAATCAGTCAGTCAATCAGTTAGTCAGTTGGTCAGTCAATCAGTAAATCAATCAGTCAGTCAGGCAGTCAGGCAGTCAATCTTGTCCTTCACGTGAAAACAAATTACAGATACGATACATACTTGTTCGTAAGTTTCTTATAATCCTTTCACATAAACTTGGCCCAGATTTTTGTCCTTTTGCTGGTTGTGTGGCCTTTGGTTCCTTCTTTATTTACATGAAAAAAGGCATTCTTGATAAAGCACTTCGGCCGGTATTCCTGCCTGGTAAGAAGGCTCCCTAACACTTCTTCCTTAGCGATTTACATTCCAAACTCCTCATTAACTACAATACATATGTGCAAAAAAAGGGACACTAATGTGTATGGTGGGCGTGAGAAACCCATTTTTCATATAAAACACCAAACTTAAAATCAAAATATAATAAAACTAAAAATATACGTACAAAATATAAGCCTTTTACTTGCATTTCCACAAAATAATTGACTTTAAAAGAAAACTTAGGGTGAAGGGGTAACTTAGAAAAAAGACAAATGGGGAAAATATGCAATGCAACCTAAAAAAAAAAAAAAAATCTGAGGTAGGCTGATCACTTCAGCTGCGGGTTTCTCCACTTGCACACACACTCCTTGGTCATGGGCACTGCAGCTCATGGCGCCAAAACATTTAGCGACTCACACTGGGCTCTGGTGGAGGTCGACAAAAAAGGGAATTTAAAAAGAGTCGAAAAATGACTTACGAGTAATAGTGATTTTTAATGCGATCATTTACCCCTGAAATTGAACACTACATGGTATTTGGACTTCCCTGGGGCTAATCCCATTGATTTAAAACCCGCACCCTCCCTCTATTATTTTTTTTTTGGGGGGGGTAACTAAAGTAAAACATACGTTCACCTGTAAATGGACATTACTTGAGGTGTGTACAGTGTCATTATACAACTAATACCTTCTGATTGCGAAAAACATTGATTTTTAAACCAGATTTATTGTTATTTGTTATCATCATCATCATCATGCGGACCTCTTTTTCCACCCAAGGGCAGGGTGAAGAGTAGCAATACCAGACAGCCCAAATTTGCCCAATCCAATGGGCCACGCCATCATTCACTTATCATTCAAGCCCCCGGAATCCTGGCTCTATTGGATACGCCAAAAACATTCACCACGTTCTGTAACGTCACATAAAAGTATCCTATTGAGTCAATCCGAACGCTGCCCCGTTAAAAAAGGGTGCCAAAAATCCCTGATCATTCACTTCTCCTCACAACATTCATCCAGCCAGCTCGATCTCTTGTCAGTTCCATAGTCTCACCGACTTCCAAACCTCTCTTCCTCACACACTCATCCACCATATCTCTCCACCTTCTTGGCCTACCTCGCCTCCTCCATCCTTCAAGTTTGCTTAGATACACCTTTTTCACCACACTATTGTTATCCATTCTTTCCACATGACCATACTATCTCAGTACACTGCCTTCGATTCTGGTGTCCACCGACTTCCTCACTCCACATCTTTCATGAATCACATTATTTCGTATTCTATCCACCTTCTGTACTCCACATACATTCCTCAGCAGTCCCATCTCCACTGCTCTTACTCTTGAATTTTCATTTTCATGGCACACCATAGTCTCACACCAATATGTTAAAGTTGGCACTGACACTCCCTCATGTAAGCCTCGTGCAGCTGCAACACTCAAGCCTCTGTTTCTTATCAAGGCCTTCATTGCACCGGCTACCTTTCTTCCTTGTGTCACTCTACTTTCAAATTCTTTTGCACATTTTCCTCTCTTTTCTATCACTGTACTCAGGTATTTGAACTCTCTCACCAATACTAGTCTCTCCATTCACTGTAACATCACACTGGAAGTCACCTTCTCTCTCAATAACCATCACATTACTCTTTTTTAACATTTACTCTCAAGGCACGACGTTCACAGACATCAACAAAACGCTGCACTAGCCTACCAGGTTCCTAGTCCAGTACCGTACTTGCAAGCAGTACTTCATCATCAGCATACAACAAATTTGAGATATTCCATCCATCATCATTCATTGCCAACGCCATCCCTTTCTCCATTACTCGTGTTCTTACTTCTTTCATCACCCCATCCATATATATATATATATATATATATATATATATATATATATATATATATATATATATATATATATATATATATATATATATATATATATATTGTTACATAGCCTATGATTTCATCATCCTTTGTGTAATTTTAACGCACAGTATGCTGCATGTTTGATCACGAGCGTGTTCTGCCTCAGTTCCCCCCTTCTACCGTTATAGTAGAGTAAGTCGACATCTCTGTTATACTTTGCGGGATTGTCATCTCTTTGTCCCCATGGCTTCATTTGCGCGTCCTCATTACAAGTTGTATCAAGCTCTCCTGGCCCCTATATAATGAGCTCAGTCTCTGCATCATTGCCACTTAGATCTGCTCCTCATTTTGTTCACATCTCTGTCCTCACCTGTACAGATATTATTATTGTGAGTGCTCAAGAAATCTCCAACCATCTAGCAGCTGTGTGTAATTTGAGTATAGCTGTTGTTGCATTTTTTTCTTGTACTGTATAGCATAAGTTTAATTTGTGGGCCTAGTGAAGTTTTTGTAATCCGTGTGGGGTTCTTTATGTCAGTCATTTTTGATAATAGTTTGTATCTGTAATTATTTATCTGGCATTCACTGAGTATTATCTGGTATCTCATTTTATCAGGGCTGACTTAGATAAAATTTACTCTTGCTAATTTCGTGTTAATAGAGGCTATTGCAGTTAACCATATATTTAACCTGTTTATTTGCCATTACATTATCTTTATGAGTCCTGAATGTTTTGTTGTTAGTTTGTGCATTAAACTTTAACTTGTAATTTTACCTAACTCTTTTGTTTTGAACCTGGAACTTTACGGGACAGTAGTGACTCTTCGTATTCTCACTTAAAGTGTACATTATCTTTCTCTGTTCCGTAACATAAATTTGGCGACCTCATATCAGGATATTCAGGATATTATCATAAGGATATTGTTTGATATTTTGTGACTGTGATATATTCATGATGGCTACTATTTCTACACTTGATGAAGCCAAAGATCTTTTGTCAAATGTGCAAACAGTGTGTGATATAGAAAACAGAACAAAGAATGAACTTAAGCTTGTTGCTCAACAATTGGGAATTGCAGTTCACTCTCATCATTCTAAAGATCAAATTGTTGGCATGATTAATAAAAGCTTGTTTAATGTAACTCCTCCAAATGAGCAAACGCAGATTGAATTAGCTAAGTTACAGCTAGCTCTGCAGGAGGCTAAGGCTAAGGAGGCAGAGTCTCGTGTTAAGGAAGCAAATGCTCGTATTGAAGAGGCACAGGTACAGGCTCAGGCACAAATTGAACTTGCCAGGATTCAGGCAGACCATGAGTATCGCATGAAACAAGGTGGAACTGGATCATCTAGCTCTGATGATTTTGATGTGGCTAAAAATGTTAAACTTGTCCCTCCTTTTAATGAATCTGATTTAACAAAGTATTTTCAGTTGTTTGAGAGGGTAGCTACAGGTTTTAATTGGCCTAAGGAGTATTGGCCAGTACTCCTTCAAACTGTTCTCACCGGTAAAGCTCAAGTAACTTATGCATCTTTGCCTCAGGATCAGTCTGATAATTATGATGTAGTTAAGAGCTTGATTCTTAAGGCCTATGAGCTTGTTCCTGAAGCCTATAGAGTAAAATTTAGGACAACTTACAAGCAAGATAAGCAATCCCATGTTGAGTATGCAAAAATCAAAGAAGATTTGTTGGAGCAGTGGTTAAATTCTAAGAATGTGGATTCTGATTTTGGTAAATTTAAGCAGATGATTTTGCTGGAGGATTTCAAAAGGTGTATTTATAAAGATGTAAGCCTATATCTTGATGAGAAAAGAATAGATAATTTGTCTGATGCTGCAGTTTTAGCTGATGAGTATGTTCTCACTCACAAGAGATATTCTAGAGAAAAGGGAAAGCTGAGAGTAAGTACGTTGCCTCTACTCAGAGTACAGGTAACAGGAAAGAGAATAAAGATGATGTTTCTCAGGAAGTAAATACCAGCTTCACCTCTAGATTTCAGAAAAGTAAATGTACTTATTGTAGTAAGCTTGGTCATACTACAGAGAGATGTTTCAGGAGACAGCGTGATGTGAACAAAAAGGAGTCTAAATATTCAGTCAATTGGTCTAGTGTCCACTCTTGAGAGTTCCCAGAATTCTTTAACTGAGTTAACTGAACCTGCTTTGAGGGGTAACTTAAATTCTCATGATGGAGCTCCTCTTTTGAGCAGTAACGTGGGTGACACTCTCAAGAGTTCATGTGCTAATTTCCTGTCTGATGGTTTTGTCAGTCCTCTGGACAGTAATGACAGGAAATCAGTTCAAATATATCGTGATACAGGTGCTTGCCAATCCCTTATGCTGACCAGTGTTCTAGGCTCTAATTTTAATTCCTCTGATGAAACTGTAATCTTACAAGGTGTAGGGAATAATTACTTCTCTGTTCCTCTGTGCAGAGTGAATTTAGAGTCTGGTTTTGTTAATGGTTCTGTTATGGTTGGGTTGGTTGAGACACTCCCAATGTCAGGTGTAACTTTCTTACTTGGAAATGATATTGGTGGAAGTCAAGTGTGTCCAGCTCCTCAGTTGTCTGGTGAGCCAGTGGCTGCGACCCAGGATTGTGATGTCCCTGATGTGTTCCCTGCATGTGCTGTCACTAGGGCTAAGTCTAAAGTTACTGGTGATTTAGAGGATAATGATGATGATGATGTTATCCTAGCTGACACTTTTCTTGCTAATTTGGACCACTCACCAGATGAGGCAGTACCCCGTAGTGTTGATAATTTGTCTCGTCAAGAGTTGGTTGAGTTGCAGGTTGCTGACCCTGAGTTGAAAGGTCTAGCTAACTCTGCTTACAGTGAAGAAGAGTCAGCCGGTGCTTCTACTTGTTATTATGTAAAGTCAGGAGTACTTATGAGGAAGTGGAGACCCCCAACAGCATCAGCCGACTGTGAATGAGAGGTTGTACATCAAGTTGTCATCCCTCGTGTTTGTAGGCAGGATATCATTCGAGTGGCTCATGATTCCAGTTTGGCAGGACACCTTGGAGTGAGGAAGACTGTGGCACGCATTTTGAAACACTTCTACTGGCCAGGTATCTTCAGGGATGTTTCCTGGTATTGTAAGTCTTGTCACACCTGTCAAGTTGTGGGGAAGTGTAATCAGACCGAAAAGGTTGCACCTCTAGTTCCCATTCCTCCTTTTGAGGCGCCTTTCACCCGTGTGTTGGTGGATATTGTGGGCCCTCTTCCTAATACTTCTTCAGGATTTTCTTATGTGTTGACCATGATTGATATGGCTACTCGTTATCCTGAAGCCATTCCACTTAGAAACATCTCAGCAAAGAACGTGGTTAAGGAAATGCTAGGGTTCTTCACAAAGTTTGGTCTGCCTAAGGAGGTACAGTCAGACCGGGGAAGTAATTTCATGTCGAATGTTTTCAAGCAGTCTCTGAAAGAGTTGGGCATCTCCCAGATCACGTCTTCAGCTTACCATCCCCAGACCCAAGGAGCGTTGGAGAGATATCATCAAACACTCAAATCGATGCTCAAGAAATACTGTTTGGAACATCAGAAAGACTGGGATAAAGGTCTTCCATTCGTTGTGTTTGCTGCAAGAGAATCTCCAAATGAATCACTGGGCTTCTCACCTTTTGAACTACTGTTTGGCCATGAAGTAAGAGGACCCCTTAAGTTACTCAAGGAATGCTGGCTGTTGGAGGAAGATGACGTCAACCTGCTGGAGTATGTGATGAAGTTCAAAGAACGGCTGTCCACTGCTTTACAGCTGGCGAGAGAGAATTTAGGAGCTGCTCAGGAGAAGATGAAGACTTGGTATGACAAGAAGTCCAGGTTACGCCACTTTCAGCCAGGAGATCAGGTTTTGATTCTGCTACCAGTTCATGGGCAACCTCTTCAAGCCAAGTTTAGTGGCCCTTATTTCGTGGAGAAGAAACTCAGTGATGTCAACTATGTCATCGCCACACCAGATCGTAGAAAGAGCAAGCAACTATGTCACATCAACATGCTAAAGTTATATCACAGGCGGGACGAAAATAATTCAGTCTGCACTGTAGCTGTTCCACCCGAGTCTGCAAGTGAAGCTCTCCCATGCAGTATGAGCCTGAGTGATAGTTTGGGGAAGAATCCTGATATCATGAATGATCTCCAGACTAAGCTTTCTCATCTACCACCCAAGGAAAGGCAGGAGTTTTCGGCATTACTGCAGGAGTACCCGCAAATGTTCCGTGCCACTCCAGGAAGAACCACTGTGTTGATGCATGATGTCGATGTTGGAGACGCAAAGCCAATTAAATTGCCTCCTTACCGTGTGAACCCAGTGAAAGTTCCTCTCATCCAGAAGGAGCTTGGCTACCTGTTTGGACCACAAGATGATTGAGCCTGTCAGAGCGAGTGGAGTTCTCCTGTCACTCTAGTCCCTAAGCCAGGTGGGTCACAGGAGGCTTTGCATTGACTACAGACGTGTTAATCAGATAACTAAAACAGACACTTACCCTCTCCCTCGTGTGGAAGATTGCATAGACAAGATCGGAAAGGCTAGGTACATAAGTAAGTTTGATTTGTTAAAGGGATACTGGCAAGTACCTATGACTGAGCGTGCTAGGGAGATCTCATGTTTTGTACTATTAGGAAAGACTTTTGCATGGTCTGTAGTGCCATATACAGATTGTTTTAGAGTAATAAGAAATTTCCTTTGTAAATTTCTTTTTCCTTGTGGGGAGGTGTTACATAGCCTATGATTTCATCATCCTTTGTGTAATTTTAACGCACAGTATGCTGCATGTTTGATCACGAGCGTGTTCTGCCTCAGTTCCCCCCTTCTACCGTTATAGTAGAGTAAGTCGACATCTCTGTTATACTTTGCGGGATTGTCATCTCTTTGTCCCCATGGCTTCATTTGCGCGTCCTCATTACAAGTTGTATCAAGCTCTCCTGGCCCCTATATAATGAGCTCAGTCTCTGCATCATTGCCACTTAGATCTGCTCCTCATTTTGTTCACATCTCTGTCCTCCCCTGTACAGATATTATTATTGTGAGTGCTCAAGAAATCTCCAACCATCTAGCAGCTGTGTGTAATTTGAGTATAGCTGTTGTTGCATTTTTTTCTTGTACTGTATAGCATAAGTTTAATTTGTGGGCCTAGTGAAGTTTTTGTAATCCGTGTGGGGTTCTTTATGTCAGTCATTTTTGATAATAGTTTGTATCTGTAATTATTTATCTGGCATTCACTGAGTATTATCTGGTATCTCATTTTATCAGGGCTGACTTAGATAAATTTACTCTTGCTAATTTCGTGTTAATAGAGGCTATTGCAGTTAACCATATATTTAACCTGTTTATTTGCCATTACATTATCTTTATGAGTCCTGAATGTTTTGTTGTTAGTTTGTGCATTAAACTTTAACTTGTAATTTTACCTAACTCTTTTGTTTTGAACCTGGAACTTTACGGGACAGTAGTGACTCTTCGTATTCTCACTTAAAGTGTACATTATCTTTCTCTGTTCCGTAACAATATATATATATATATATATATATATATATATATATATATATATATATATATATATATATATATATACTGAACAACCATGGGGACATCACACAACCTTGTCGCACACCCACACCGATCGAGAACCATTCACTTAGATGCCCATTAACCCTTACAAAATGCTTCGCTACCATCATAAAAACTCTTGATAGCACCTAGCAGCTTACCATCTACACTGTACATGCGCAAAACTTTCCACAATCCCTCTCTGTCTACTTTGTTGTATGCTTTTTCCTGATCCATGAATGCCATAAACACCTTATGGTCCTTCTCACAAGCCTCATCAATAGTCTCTTTACTTGCTTCTTGCTCTCAGTATACTCAGTTCTTATTTCAGCTCAACCCCTCTCCTGTAACCACTTTAGCCACTTCTTCCTCTTTTCCTTCACCACTCTCTTAATCTCCTCATCCCACCATGCCATACCTTTCTTCTTTGTTGTTATTCTTGCCACACGACACACCACGTTAGCATTCCTAACTAAGCAATCCCTATATGCATTCCACAGGCTGTCCAGATCCAATTCATTCCAGTTCACAGAATCTAACTCCTCCTCTATTTCGGTTCTATAATCATCTGCCATTTCTTTGATCCTCAGCTTCTCAACTTTCAGTCTTTCTCCCTGACTGCTCCTCTCTCTCTTGATCCACCTCACTCCTCTCAGCTTGATCTTGCATACGACAATCATATCATCTGACAGACCTTCACATTGTCCTCTCACGGCCCTCATATCAGCAACCATTCCCATCATCGACCTCTCTACGAGCACGTAATTAATCAGGCTTCTCTCAACACGATCCCTGTTATTTGTCACTTCTGTTATATTTTGGGGCACGAGAGAATTAATCACTAAGAAATCTATGACACATGACTTGACTAGGGTGGACATGCAGGGACGCTTGTCACTGTCAGTGGAATTTTCCTCACTAGCTGAAGGTGAGTAGTCTTTATCATTGTCACTATTATCCATCCCTATATGTTCAACACTGTCACTTTTTCATCATCATTACCCTGCTGTTCGTGATCACTTTCATCACCAGTAACTACGTTGGAAAGGTCTGTGGTACTCATTGTAAATTCTAGTTCTTCATCACCCACAAAATGGTGGACCATTTTTACTGTTTGTGCACTAAATTGTCCCTGTCATAACAAGTATTAACTTCCTACAAAGAAAAACACCTTACTAAATAAACTATTAATACTTATAGTGGGTGACAAACCTGTTGTCAAAGATGCACGGCAGTGTATACGTCGGGTGTGAGATGCCCAGACTGCGTCGCTTTGGAAATTTCCTATGGAGAGAGTGGACCGACAGTACCTTTCAATGCTAGAACAAGTGGAATGAGTGTACATGGGGCACACAGCGACCTGGGACAATGACCCACCCCTAGGTCACATACACACAAGATAGCGTCGGGTCTGACAGACCCACATATGCATTCCAGAATAATATCCCTTGGTTTGCGTCTTGTCTTTTCAATACTGATATAGATTGCATGAATAACACACACAAGAATATAGTAATGGAGCAGAATCAGAAATAAATTGGTAAGGAACAGGTGTTGGTAAGCTTCCTTAATAACATGCAAGAATATAGTAACGGAGCAGAATCAGAAATAAATCAATAAGGAAGAGGTGTTAGTAAGCTTCCCGAATAACACACAAGAATATGGTAACGGAGGAGAATTAGAAATAAGTCGGTAAGGAAGAGGTGTTAGTATGTTTCCTAACCTCACTAGTATACCTCCCCTCTTCGAAATTAATATAAGACTCTAGGTGTGAACTAGGGTGGAGGACAGAGAAATGGCAGGGGACAAGGCAACATGGAGGCGATTTGTTTGTGACCACCCCTTGCGGGATTAAGGTGTCTGACAATATATAGAAAGATACATAGAATATCTTGCAGTAACTTAGTATTTAAGATGGAGAGATGGCAATTTTAGGCCAAGTTAGCATGACAGGCACTTTGATAGGGCCAACTGGGATGGATTTATAAATTATCTTGCTGACATTCCATGGCAGTCTTTCTTCTCTAGTGATGTCAGTTCTACCCAGTCCCACATTAATGACTTAATACTAACTGGTATGGATTTATTCATACCAAGTCAACAGTTCATTAAAAGATTGAACTCTCCAAACTGGTGTGTTAGCAACTGTGTCAGAGCAACGGCCCAAAAGTCATTAGCATATAACTCTTACTTAAAATGAAAAACATCTGAATCACTCCGTGAATTTAAAATTGCAAGGAACCATGCAAAAGCTGTAATAACTCTCGATGAATCAAACTTTCTTCAAAATCAAGCCTCAAAACTACTTAACAACCTTAATTACAATAGAATATTCTGAATAATTCTCAATTCTTTCAATAATAATTTTAACAAGTCATCATCCATTCCCCCATTAAAATCTTCAGATGGCAGAATTACACATGACCTGCGTGGGGAATCGAATATCTTTGCCAGTACATTTGTCAGAAATTCTACTGTAGTCAGCCAGAATGTCCCAGTGCTTGAACTTGACTCTCCCGAAATTGTTCCACTTAAAATATAGGCTGGATACATAAAATCCATCCTATACAATTTACCAATCAACAAAGTTCCAGACCCAGATGGAATTCTCCAATTGTTTTGAAAAAGTGTTCCCCAGAACTTATCTCTGTTCTAGCCAAGTTTTTCAGACTATGCATACGCACTATTTCATTCCCAAATTCACGGAAAGAAAACAATATCCACCCAATTCCAAAGAAAGACAGTTCCTCCTTTCTCTCTGATTACAGACCAGTAGCTATCAAATCTTCTCTTGGTAAAGTATTTGAAATTGTATTTAATAAACACATAGTTAAATACCTTGAATCCAACAACTTAGCGATAGACAATATGGTTTTTGCCACGAAAGATTCACCATTGACATACCCAAACTCCTGCCTCATACCATCCATCAATCAATTGACCAACATGGAGAAACTCATGGAGTAGCCCTTCATATTTCAAGAGCTTCTCGAAGGAGTGCGGCACCGTTCCCTGCTATCCAAACTCCCATGCTATGGACTAACGTCTTTTGTTCCTCTGCTTTCCTCATATCTCAGTGACAGAAAGTAAGAGTAAAAGTAGATGATGTATATTCCAATTTCCACTCATTTAATGCTGGCACACCACAAGGATTAGTTCTGGCGCCAACTCTATTCCTAGTTCATATTAATGATCTCTTATCTGTCACCCACAATCCTAGCCATTCATATGCAGATAACTCAACACTTCACAGTTCATTCACGTTCAAACACCCTTTTACAAAATTTAATATCTCTAACTCTCACTCAGTACACCCATCTCCAGAAATCAAGACTTTATCTAAGATCAGTGAATGGGGACAAAATAACTTAGTCTCATTTAAGGGCTAGTAAAACCAAATATATACATTTTGCTAATAGACAGATAGTGCCAGATTCATATAATACCTTCGATGCTACTAATATTTCCATCTAAAAAAGTATTGAAATTATCGGTGTTTCACTTAACAATGCCCTTAGCTGGATCTCTCATGTCAGATCACTTGCTAAAACCGCCTCAGAGAAACTTGGATTATCGTACAGAGTCCGTAACTTTTTCATTAACTAGCAGTTAGCTATAATTTATAAGAGTCATGTGTGCTTTCAGCTTGAATATTGCTCACCATTGTGAAATGGATATGGAGAGGTTGCACTAAAACAGCTAGACAAAATTCAGAACAAAGCTATTGGAATTATTAAAAACTCTGCTATTATAAATAAACTTCCTCCCCTTCAAGTAAGAAGGAATTTTGCCTCCCTTGCATTGTTTTACAGATACTTCTACGGCAAATCCTGAGAGGAAGTCGTGTCCATTGTGCCACCTCTCCATGCCTTCCTTCGTGCTACACGGGCATCTGGTAGCGCTTGTCACAGGGTTTTTGAAGAATATGCAATATTAAAGAATAATATTCAATAATACTTGAGAACAGGACAAAGAATTGACTTGTGAAAATCAAGCAATGATTACTTTATGCCGGCTTACTTCGCCGATTCTCTAAGGACGAGAGTTTATAAACTTTCTCAACAGTACACAGCAGAGACTAATTACTCACACGTGCTGTTTATTGGTACTGTTAGCCTCTAAAGAAAGTGACTCCACCCCTGACAATCAATATCTAATGCTATTAATGATAAACAGGTTCTTGCTGGTGCATTAACTCCTGGTTGCACAACGGATTTAAGATAATAAAATGGACTGGCCTAAGTACCAGTTATGAATAATGCAAAGCGTTTATGCAAACTAGGAGCTATAACTAAAATAAGCTTAATGTGGAGAAATAAAACACGAGTTTACATTACATTAAGCTCAAGAGAAAAGAACTGTAAATTTATTGATTACGAGATAAATTTACGTTACATGTTTAAAAATGAGTTCAAAATAAGGAGAACACACTCACTCGCTCACTCAAAAACTAAACTTAAACCTAGGAAAAATGAAAGGAAAATACTGGTAAAAAAAATGGCCTAAGTGGGATGAACTGGGCGTCGTTGCTGAGGAAGGATGCTGCCACACACGCTAAACCTCTCGCTGGCTCACACTAGGTGGGAATTCAGGAACTCGCTGGACAATGGCGGCACTGCTCCACACTGGGCCCAATCGAACCTGCTTCCACGACGCTCAAATCCTGACTGAGTTCAAATTGTGAGAGAGAGGCGATTGTTGGCCGCACTTGCTAACGGCCAACGAAATTAATGTGAGCGATTCAAACTCACAATAAATCACTCAGCTGAGGTGCTAGTGTCGCGCACAAAGGCGATCACTTATGAAACAGTGAAAAATGGTTCTGAAAACACTCCCGATCGGGTGAATACTTGGCGGTTGACTGAGTGATACATACTGGGATTCCACTAGTATTCGCGGTTTCCCACCAAAGTTCAATGTCACAGGTTTATGTAGATAGAGAACGTGCCGACTCGTGACATTACGCCCCATCAAAATAAAAAAAAAAAATTCCTTCAGGAAAACAAAAATTTCAATATACATGCATATAAATCCTAACTCAGTCACACAAGATTCACACTGTGGTGTGTGTGTGCTATCCTGCTACAGGAGAAAGTCACAGTCGCCAGTGAGCAAAAAAAAAAAAAAAAAACTCGTATTTACGTTAATAGAAGCAAGCTTGAGGAAAAAACTCCGTGACGATGGTGAAAAATCCTGTACTCAGGTCAAACTGAGTGAAAAGTTTGCTACATTTACATTAACGACTAATTGTTATGTAGTGTGATGTATGTAATACACGATGTAGGTGTGACAGTTGTGGTGTAACTGTGCCTACGTGTAAAATTATCTAATACAAATTAATAGCAAAGAGACGAAGAGGCAGAAGAGAAGAGGCGGCAGCATGCGACAGGGATGACCAGCTGATCTGCATGACAGTGCTGCACCCGCCACCTGCACCTGCGAAAGCAATCAAGGTGGAGCATCAAAAGTGTCATTTCTCTCTCTCTGCCTAGCAATCAGTACTTATGTTATTATTAACCAGGAAACGTAGTCTTTGGATTTACAAATCTCTCAGAACCCTTGTAGTTTACTGGTTAATGCTTATTAACCAGAAAACATGCCAGTTCTTGAATTTACAAATCTCTGAGAATGGGCAGTTTACTAGTTAACCTAACATTCTTAACCAGGAAATGTGCCAGTTCTTGAATTTACAAATTTCTTAGAACAACCAGTTTACTGGTTAACCTAACACTACACTTACGATTAATGACAGGAGGCTGAGAACCCCTACGCAATCTCGGGCAGGTCATGTTTTAACACCCACCGTGGGTGTGAACACTCATGTGGATAGTGCATTCTCCAGGAATCCTCAGAGAGGCCCACAGCTCGAGACGTTCCACAAGGTAATTCATACACAGCCTCGGGCTGTCTCTGCTGGGTTCTCAAACTTCCCCCTTAACTTATGGTATACATGTATATACAGGTCCTGGACATAACGTCCTGTGGGACCAACGGGCAAGACGTCAGCAAATTACTGGTTCACTTTTATCTGGGAACCAGGCTGGTCCTTGGATTACTCATATCTCTGAGGACACCTGTCTTACGGAACCCAGCACACAACAGTTGCCTGTGTTACTCAGCAGTTAGCAGGCGAGACATCAGGTCTGCACCTACGCTATTACTTCCCTTGATGTAACTCACAACAAGGTTAAACTGCTGTAAATACAGTGTCCAGCGGGTCAATCTTGCATTAGCCGTCTTGGTCGTGCAGAGACTAGTGAGTGGCATATGATCAGTTTCCAGAGTGAATGGTGCTCCATATAAATAATAGTAATATTTCTTAACACCACCAACCAGGGCCAAGAGTTCCTTCTCAACAGTACTGTAATTCCTCTCGGCGGATTTTAGCTTATGGCTGTAGTATGCCACTGGGAAGATTTCACCTTCTGATTCCTGCATCAATACAGACCTACTCCATCTTGTGAAGCATCGGTGCGCAGTATGAAAGGTTTGTTGGAATCAGGCAACTACAAGTTAGGCTCCTTACACAGCATGTTCTTAACCCCTAGGGTACGCAATTCTCCAGCCTCGACTGCCCCCGAGGACGCAAAAACAGGCCAATTTTTCGACTTCCTCAAATGTTAAAAGTTTTATGCCCGATTTATAGAGCTTGAATTTACACACCTGAAAAAGCAAACCCCACCCTCCTAGACCCAATAGTTACCGAGCTATGGCCCGTCAAAATTTATAATAGTTACCCGTCGCGGCCCCGGCGAGAAAGAAAATACGCCGCTTGCACCTGTTTTCTTAGCAACAATACATACAAAAATCACCAAAATCATTTTTTTTTGGTGTGTATAGATGTTATAAACCATTGTAATGTGCTTAGAAAAAAATAAAATAGTGACAAACACCCCAAATAAATATGATAAATAAAAATTATCCTTCCATCCTCTCCTCTCCTCATACCTCCAATCCCCTCCCTCCCCTTCCCTTCCCTTCTCGCCTAACCTCCCCTCCCCTTTCCCCTTCCCCCTTCCCTCCCTGCTGAGCTGTCAAATCTAGCAAGGGAAATTGGTCATGAACACCCCCAATAAAAATATGATAAATAGTATAAATTATCCTCCGCTTCTCTCCCCTCTTCATACCTCCAGTCCCCTCCCTCCCCTTACCTTCCCTCCCCTCCTCTCTTCTCTCCTTCCCTCCTATCCCCTCGCCTAACCTCCCCTCCCCCCTCCCCTCCCCTCCGAGCTGTCAAATCTAGTTTTCGTTTCGTTTCGTTTCGTTTTGAAGGCTCCAACATGCTTCCATGCGTCGGCATAAAATAAAATGTCTTTTTCAAGTGGGTTTCGAATAAAGACAGCTAAAATGACTGTGGTGTGAATATCTGTATGCAGACACCAATAAATTACAGGTAATGATTCAAAAACACGTGCCATAAAGCGTAAAAATTACGCAAAATATTCAAGGCCGGGGAGGCGCTAGGGGGTTCGGGTGGAGGGTGGAGGGGTGGGGGGTGCTGGTAAGGCCAGGAGGGGGTGGATGGGGATGGAGGGATGGGAGGAGACCACCACAAGACTCAAAGGAAGGGCCAAAGTGGAGTACAGGGACATGGAGGGAGGGTAGGGGGGAAATATCTTCCCCCTAGTTGTCTGGGGAGGGGGACATGAGGGGAGGATCAACATGGGAGGGGAGGATGCATAAGGAGGAGGTGGGAGAGGTTATTGTGGTGGTAAGAATGGTGGGAGGAAGGGTAGTAACAAGGTAGTGGAGTAGAGGGACGTGGCAAGAGGGAGGTGGGGGGTATACCCCCCACTGCCTGGGTACGGGCCTGGATCCCCCTCCGGTGTGTCCAACACCTAGTTCTGATTGGTTAGAAGCCATCTACGTCACAGCTGGGGTGGAGCCAGCTACCGCCAGTTTTTTGTGGATGTTGTATGATCGGTGTTGCTCGTCCTCTTAAGAAATTGTGCAAAAAGCCTAATCGATGAGATTAGCACTTGAGGGGTTATTGGCGGCAAAAGATCTCTCTTGCACTTCTCCCCATTCAATGGTGTTTGGAGCATATTTCCGTAGCACCTTGTACAAAGGTTGGGCAATGAGAGCAAAGTTGGGGATAAAACTCCTATAATACCCCACTAGGCCAAGGAATGCCCTAACCTGTTTCTTGGTCACGGGTCTCGAGGCTTCTCTAACCTTCCTGATCTTGTCACCCTGACACCTGCAGCGATTGTTACCAACAATATGTCCGAGGAACTCCACCTCACTGTGAGCAATTTTACACTTGCTAGGCTTCACAGTCATGTTGAAACTCTGGAGTCTACTGAAGACAATTACCAAGAGTCTGAGGTGCTCCTCCAACGTGACCGAATGAACGAGGACATCATCAACGAACATCTCTACTCCTACGATACCATGGAGCACTTGTCCCATGGCACAACTGAATACTGCTGGGGAATTGGTAAGTCCAAATGGGAGGACTTTATACTGATACAACCCCCTAGGAGTAGAAAAGGCAGTGAACTGACGGCTCTTGAGGTGAAGGGGAATCTGAAAGAATCCCTTCGCCAAATCAAGCTTTGTGAAATATCGTGACCCTGCCAGCTTGGAGAAGATGGGAGTGTGGTCATCCATCGGCTCAGCATCAACTTTGGTGATTGCATTTAGCCTCCAATAGTCACCACAGATCCTGACTCCACCATCCTTCTTGTGGACTACTACCATTGGACTGCAGTAAGGAGATGAGGACTTATCAATAATACCTGCAATCTCCATGTCATTAATTTCATTGTCTACTGCACCCAGTAGTCGCATGGGAATTGGATATGGCTTAACCTTTAAGGGAGTATCGATGGTCAACTCAATCTTGCGACAATCAATCTTTGCAAGTCTAGGTTGGTCAGAGAAGACATCAGCATACCAACAGAGCAGTGACCTTATGGCATTCTGATCACCCAATGCTAAGTCAGTGTTAAGTAAAACATCTCCGACAGTCTCTTCCTGATGGGACTGAGCAGTTAAGGGCTCATCATCATAGTCATCAGCTGGGATCACCGCGGCTGCCCCGGTTTCTTCCAGTGGCTGGTCACTATCATCAGGTACTCGTAGGCCAGTCTCCTCGGGGTTTGACTCATGATAAGCCTTCAACATGTTAATGTGGAACCTTTTGCGAAAATTCCCCATCTGAATTATGTAGTTGAGGTCTGAAATGCGCTCTACTACATCAAATGGACCCTTCCACTGCACCAACAACTTGTTCTGGGCAGTGGGGAGTAACACCAAGCACTTATCACCTGGACTTAACTTCCGAAGTTTGCCTTCTTATCATAATAGGCTTTCTGAACTTCTCGCGCCTTGAATAATTCTTCCTTAGCTAACTCGCACGTCGACTGGAGGTGGTCAGCTAGATCAAGGACGTAGGTTTAGGTGGTCTTGACTTCAGGGTCAGGTTCTTCATCGTCCCATAACTCGCGAAGGACTTGAAGTGGTCCACGGACTGACTTCCATACACCAGTTCAAAGGATGAGAACTTCAAGGAATGCCGTGGGGCTTCTCAATAAGCAAACAGAAGAGGAGCAATGAACCACAGCCATTCCTTTGGCTGTTCAGTGGCCATGAGCTTTAACATCTTCTTGAGAGTCCCATTGAACCTCTCACACAATCCGTTACACATGGGATGATAAGGCATAGTTCTCAGGCCTCGGATGGACAACAACTTGAATGCTTCATTCATCATTGCAGATGTGAACTGCGAACCCCAGTCGCTTAAGACCTCTTTGGGGATACCTACGCAACAGAACACTTAAATCAATGCCTCAGCAACAGTGACCATCTATATTCTTAAGGGCCACGGCTTCAGGCCACCGTGTGCTGAAATCAGCAATAGTGAGGATATACCTTTATCCATCACTTGCCCTAGGAGAGATTGGCCCAACAATGTCAACTGCTACTCTCTCGAACGGTTCAGAGATTACAGGCATTGGTTTCAATGGGACAGGACAGACACGTCCCCAGTCAGTGGTACGCTGACACACATCACAAGAATGCACAAGCCTTTTTATTTCCTGTCCCATTCCTGGCCAGAAAAAGTCAGCATGGATGCGGTCAGAGGTTTTCTTTTGGCCCATGTGACCTCCCATGACTGAACAATGACCTAATTCGAACATTGCCCGGCGATACTTCGCAGAAACGACGAACTGCAGTCGAACCTCGCCCTCGGGTGTTTGTGACTCACGGTATAGCCATCCTCGCTTGCGAAGGAACCTGGCTTGACCTCCCCGTGAATACTTAATCACTTTACCCTCCAGCTTCTTATGCACTGAGGCAAGTGTCGGGTCAGACTGTTGTTCTTGGACAACATCTTGACTACAAATCAAATCTTGCGGCGTTCCGATGGTCAACGGGGTGACAGAATTCGGAGCCTTAGCCATGGCTCGTGTTACTGCAACAGCTGAAGTCTGAGTAGCAACATCTACGGCGCAACTGTTTTTGACGCCCGGTATGTTGTCGATAATGAGGTCAAACAAGGGTTCTGGCATGACAACAGCAGCTGTCAAGCCAGTGTAGAAAGGAGATGCCACCTGGATACGTGCCTGAGGGAACAATCTCACTGATCCATCAGTAAGTCTAACTTGGATCTGCTTACCCACGTACTCGTCGGGCTGAACTAAACTTTGCTTGACAGAGCAACCTGAGGAACCAATATCTCTCAGGACATTTACAGAAACACCTCCCACAAACCCTTGCTGAACAAGAAAGGCAGTGTTACTGGTGGAAGGGTCTGAGGAGGTAGCAGCCAGTCATTGGTGAGACTGCGGAACAAACGATGCAGCCAATGTGGCACCCTGAGAACTTGATACCTGAGGGGTCGTGCTCACCATCTGAGGAGCTGGAGCATTGACCACCTGTGGAGGAGAATTCACTGTCACTGGGGAACTAGTGAACTGTGAAGTACCTGTACTGGTGGGGTTGGCACCACTGTACGCTTGTTGTGGCATAAGGGCTGCATTTGCATCCTGCCTCTGATACACTAAAGTCGATTGTCCTGACTGAGGGTTACGTGGTTTGTCCTGGCCCTGCTGCCGCTTGAAATACCGGTACTGCTGCTGGTTAGGGTTCTGCTTGTCGTACCGCTTCCACTCAGGTTTCTGAGTGTTTTGCCCCTGGTCCTTCTTCTGCGGTTTTGGACCTTGGCCATTATTCTGAGAATGGCCTTGTTGCTGGGCTTCAGTCTGAGATGGTTTCCCAGATTTATCAGCTTTCCTGTTCCAGGTATGCTGCTTGCGAGTTTGATACCCGTATGCAGTGAAGAATACATCAGCCTTCTTCACCATTTGGCTGGCATCCCTTACCTGGCAGATCTTAAGCTGAGCCATAAGTTCAGTAGGCCACGACTTTTCTAGCTGCATGCACAGCATAAGGTCAATTATCCCCTCACGCGTGGAAGGAGTTTCATCTTTCTCCATCCACTCACCTAAGTAAGCAGTAAGCCGGTCAAGAAACTGAACAGCAGTCTCTTTTTCCTGTAAACGTGCCCTCATGAACTGACTCTTGGTGTCATCAACTGTGAGACCGTACACTTTGACGAGTGCGGCCTTCATCATCTCATACGTGAGATTGTCTCCACGAATTCTGTGGAGAATATCGAGGGCAGGGCCCTCAAACAGGGTAAGAAACTGAAGCCGCTTAGCTGCTTCATCCAGCTGGTACGGTTGAGCCATGTCTTCAAAACGAGCTATGTATGGCTTGATTCGCTCGCCTTCCTTGTATGGGGGAAGCTTGATGTGTGGGGTCGCCATAATATGTGCAGGGATAGTGCCCGTGGAGCTTGGGCCAGCTGCACCATATGTGTCTGAAGCCAAGGAATCTCGCTTGAGCTTCAACATTTCTAATTCATGTTTTTCGCGTGCTTCTCACTTGGCACATTTGTGTTCTCGTTCTCTCTCTCGTTCCTCAGCTGTTCTCGCTCATGTTCTAACTTGAGTTCGCGTTGTTTTCGCTCGTGTTCTAACTCGAGTTTGCGTTGTTTTTGCTCGTGTTCGCGTTCTCTCTTGCGTTCCTTGCTCTGTTCTCGCTCACGTTCGTGCTGTTCTCGCTAGTGTTCGCGTTGGATTCTACGCTCTTCACGAGCATCATTCTCGCATTGCTGCTCGTGACTAAGCCGAGAGAGGACATAATCCTTTACTTCTTTGGAGTCTGTAAGCCCCATATCTTTTGCTTCCTGTACATAGACGTTGGTAGTCATGATGCTAACTCAATCTAAGTGAACTAGAGACTCAGTACTGACTGCAATTTTGCAGTAAAAGATGCCAATAATCGAGAATAAAGAATATAGGCACAGGTTAGTGGTGACCAGTTTTATCTAATTAAACTGGTAAAGAAAGAAAATTAAACAAACAACTGACTGTGAAAACTATTACGTAAATTAATAGAACTGAATCAATAATCACCAGTAAGATAGTGCCTATAGACATTAATGATAAATACCTAAGTATGAGTGAGTGAGTATTATCTTGTGAATAACTTTAGACCTAAGAGATAATATCCAGGCGAGGTCACCAGATGTCACAGGGTTTTTGAAGAATATGCAATATTAAAGAATAATATTCAATAATACTTGAGAACAGGACAAAGAATTGACTTGTGTAAATCAAGCAATTATTACTTAATGTGGCTTATTTCGCCGATTCTCTAAGGACAAGAATTTATAAACATGCTCAACAGTACACAGCAGAGACTAATTACTCACAAATGCTGTTTGTTAGTACTGCTAGCCTCACGAGAAAGTGACTCCACACCTGACAATCAATATCTAATGCTATTAATGATAAACAGGTTCTTGCCAGTGCATTAAATCCTGGTTGCAAAACAGATTTAAGTTAATAAAAAGGACTGGCCTAAGTACCAGTTATGAATAATGCAAAACATTTATGCAAACTAGGAGCTATAACTAAAATAAGCTTAATGTGGAGAAATAAAACACGAGTTTACATTACATTAAGCTCAAGAGAAAAGAACTGTAAATTTATTGATTACAATGAAATAAATTTACATTCCATGTTTCAAAATGAATTCAAAATAAGAACACACTCACTTGCTCACTCAAAAGCTAAACTTAAACCTAGGAAAAATGAAAGGAAAATACTGGTAAAAAAAGTGGGCTAAGCGGGATGAACTGAGCGTCGTTGATGAGGAAGGACACTGCCACACATGCTAAACCTCTCGCCAGCTCACACTAGGTGGGAATTCAGGAACTCGCTGGACAACGGCGGCACTGCTCCACACTGGGCCCAATCGAACCTGCTTCCACGACGCTCAAATCCTGACTGAGTTCAAATTGTGGGAGAGAGGCGATTGCCGGCCGCACTTGCTAATGGCCAACGAAATTAGTGTGTGCGATTCACACTCACAATAAATCACTCAGCAGAGGTGCTTATGTCGCGCACAAAGACGATCACTTATGAAACAGTGAAAAATGGTTCTGAAAACACTCCCGATCGGGTGAATACGTGGCGGTTGACTGAGTGATACATACTGGGATTCCACTAGAATTTGCGGTTTCCCACCAAAGTTCAATGTCACGAGTTTATTTTGATAGAGAACGCACCGACTCGTGACAGCTCTCATGACTGGAATGTCACACAGCCCTATTGCAGAACTTCTGTCTATCAGAATTCTATTATTCCCCGAATTGCATCTCTTTGGAACTCGCTTCCCCGGAGTTGTTTCCCCCCAAACTTCAACCTACAGCTGCTCAAGTCCAACTGTTACAGATATTTTATGAATGGAGGAAGCCAGTAATCTAGTGAATGAATTATTTTTTTATTCATTTAATTTTCCCTCCTCTATTCTGTTATTAAAAAAAAAAAAGTAGGAGATGGAAGCAGTGTGATAGAGATGAGGATGGAAGAAGGAGACAAAGAGCAAAGGGAGGGAGAATGGTGGACAGGAAGTCTATGGGGCTGAGGAGAGGGACTAGAGATAAAGTGGAAGAAAGGATGGGGAGGGGAAACTTGGAGGTCGAAGGTTACGCGATGGAAAGGGAAGGGAGTTAGAGGGAGGAAAGGGGGGGAGACAAGGGAGGAATGAAGAGAAAATGCAGCAGAAAGGAATGGGGGAAGAAAGGAAATAAAATACTGAGAAAGAAAGAGAGAGAGAGAGAGAGAGAGAGAGAGAGACAGACAGACAGACAGACAGACACACACACACACACACACACACACACACACACACACACACACACACAGTGAGAGAGAGAGAGAGAGAGAGAGAGAGAGAGAGAGAGAGAGAGAGAGAGAGAGAGAACTTAACATACTGCACGCTCCAAGTTCATAATCCTTGAGGCACCTGTTAAAGAAGAGAGACATAAGAGGCAAATACGTCTAAGGAAATGACAAGGAATTGTAAACATCATGAGGGAAAGAGAGGCCAGGAAAAAGATATGAGTAAATTGGAAAATATTAGAGACACTTCTTGATCTTTATTTATTATTTATTTATTTATTTATTTATTTATTTATTTAATCCTCTTTGATCCACGGCAACAGCAAGTAAAAAAAAATAAGGAGAGGGGAAGGGGGAATGAGGAGAAAAATGGGACGAGAAGGAAGAAAGTGGGTTAGAGGAGAGAGGGACTGAGGAAGCACAGAGAGGACAAAGCTGTGGTAAGGGTCGTGAGGCAGGAAGAGGAGATGATCGACAGAGGAACAATAAAAATATTAGGCAGCAAGAGGAACGGTTGAGGGGGAGAGAGAGAGAGAGAGAGACTCATAACAACCTAAGTTCAGTATCTCCAGGCTTCGTGTGTTGCGAAAGGGTTTACTCGTGTTAGGTCTGATCATGATCTAAGTAGGCGAGGTCAGCCAGACAGCGGGGAATCCCCACCTGCATGACTTCACACACGCCCCACTGCCTTCCCAATCCTTGCTCTCCAGGTTGGCTGGCTGGTGTCGGCCTGGACGCGCTATCAGAGATTCGACCACACTGCTTCATTCATAGCTTCATTTCTCCTACAGTATATTTTATGTCTTTATAACCATTTACCATAACCATAGTCAATACGTCAATTTATCACATTATCCTCCGCCTGTAACCTTCCACAGCAGAACTTAGTTTAGCTTCTATCTATCTATCTATATTTTTTTGTTTTATGCTTAATAGCACCTTCCCACCCAGGTGGGGTAGCGATACGACTAAGGAAAAGAAAATAACAAAATAACAAAAACCTCCACACACAAATACACATTCGAACACATTCACACTCATCCATCTATCTATCTATCTATCTGTAAATATATATAATAACGCAAGCAGCGTTTATGATGGCTCTTAGACGGATAAATGAAGAGAACAATATAATTTCCATCATTCATTAGTGTGAAAAAATACAACCATCATTATTGGTGTATATAATATTCTCTCTCTCTCTCTCTCTCTCTCTCTCTCTCTCTCTCTCTCTCTCTCTCTCTCTCTCTCTCTCTCTCTCTCTCTCTCTCTCTCTCTCTCTCTCTCTCTCTCTCTCTCTCTCTCTCTCAGGGCTTGATGCTGTGGTGTCTAGATCATGGTGTCCCCATTCATTCATTCATGCTCTCTCTCTCTCTGTTACCATGTTCAATTTCATTTTCTTCCTAGTCACTGACCTGCTTGTTTATTTGCTTTTTCGAGTGCTATGAGCTTGTTAAGGGATCTGATCTTAAAATATATACAAAGTTTGGCAAAAAAGCACAAAATATCATCAGGTGAATTAACATCTGATTTTCTGAATGCAGATGAAAGGCTTTCAACACGTTTTTTTTTCCTTCTTTAAGGAAGTTCCCATGAACAGCCTTGAATATTTCTCTCAATATCCTTAGCTGAGAAAAGATGTCGTCTGAAGGTACATATAGTTCCTTAATGGCGACAGAATGCTAACTGACAAGAGCAAGGAGAGAGCACGGAATGGGGAAAGCTGAACCCACTCGCCAGAGGGCTGATGTGACGTCACGTGGGCTCACGCGGCGCGTTGTCTGGCAGACCTCCCCTACTTAGATCATGGGTTTGATATTTTGTTGCATATTAATGACGTGTTTTGTTTTGCTGATGTGTGTGTGTGTGTGTGTGTGTGTGTGTGTGTGTGTGTGTGTGTGTGTTGTGCTGGTGTATGTGTTTTGGTGTGTGTGTGTGTGTGTGTGTGTGTGTGTGTGTGTGTGTGTGTGTGTGTGTGTGGTGTGTGTGTGTGTGTGTGTGTGTGTGTGTGTGTGTGTGTGTGTGTGTGTGTGTGTGTTTAGCCGATGTAAGGGAGCTTCGTGTGTGGCTTTGTTACTTTGAGTTGTATTGTTTGTTGCTCGGCTTGGTATGCATGTTTGCTTACTGTATGTCTCACTTACTCTATATGTAATTTACTGTGTACTTTTGTTAGGTTTTGCTTGCATTAGCTGACGTTATCGAAGGGAATGTGTGTGTGTGCACTGGGGGGCGGGGGTGCTTGTGCGTGCTTCTGAATACCCTGCCCGTGTCTGGCCGTGCATGTGCATGCTTCATGAAGTATGGTTGGATATGTAATAAAATCGACGCTCTCTGCAAGTGAAATTTTCCATTACTCTCTCCCTCATTACTCCATTATACCATCGTTTTCATCCAATTTTTTTCTAACTGTTTATCTTCCCTTTCCCTCTTCTCTCCCTCCCCCTATTTTTTCTCCAACTTAGGGGAGACCAGACCTGCTAAAAGGAGTAGAAACAATCCCTTAACCCTTTTTGTGCGTCGACGTTAATATTATTCAGTTCCTGCTCGTGTCTTTTATTACTATGATTCACCAAAGAAATGGCGAAGCTTATTGTTATCGTAAGTAGTAGTAGTATTTTTCTTAGCACATTTTTTTTCTTAGAGCATGATAATATCATACAGGAAGATACTCTTGGGTAACCCAAGTATCTGTCTATCTCTCTATTGCCAGACGCCTTAATCCCGTAAGCGGTGGCCACAAACAAATCGCCTTCATGTAGCCTTGTCTCCATCCATTTCACTGCCCTACTCCCAGCTCACTCCCCTCCTCTCTCATATACGTCTCTACTCCGTCTCTCCATCTCATCCTTGGCCTCCCCCTCCCTCCCTTCTCCACCTCACTCACATACATTCTCCTCGTCAGTCTCTCGCTCTCCATCATCTCCATATGGCCAAACCACCTCAGTGTACTTCTAACGCTTTCTTTCACATCCACATCCACACAACAACACTCCTTCACATCCTCATTTGTCAGTTTGTCTCTCCATGTGACTCAACATGTTCCTCTCAAATACTGTAACTCATTTCCACTGCTCTCACTACTGACTTCATTTCCACTGCTCTCACTGTTGACTTGTGCCCCTCCAACGAGGTCCAAGCTTCACTTCCATACGTTAGGGTTGGTATCACAATACTGTCATGCAGCGACTTTTTAAGTTTCATGTTCACTTTCCTATTTCTTATCACCGCTTTCAAAGAAATAACAACATTTCTTCCTTGCTGTATCCTTTCAAGCACCTCACCCTCTAAACTTCCTTCCCTTCTCATCACAGTACCCAAGTACTTAAATGCACCCACCCAAGTACTTTTGCAAAATATAAATGACCTTGACCTATTTTTTGAGGTAATATAATCTTTATGGGTGCAAAAATTGCATATTTGAAATTGGAATGTCTCAGAAGCTAATTGAGATACAGCTATTTGGTTGAAAATCCTGTGATAAAAATGTTTGCTGAGAATTTTGTGCAAAAATTTTGCCATGTAGCCTAGTGGTAAGTAGCTAATTCAAATCTGTTCAGTGTTGTGTGTGTGTGTGTGTGTGTGTGTGTGTGTGTGTGTGTGTGTGTGTGTGTGTGTGTGTGTGTGTGTGTTGCATGTTCAGAGAAAACAAAAGCTGTAAACCTGTAACTTTACAGAAAAATAGCTGTCGTCCCTCTTGTTATCTGAAAGAAAACTGGTTACAGTTAGGCATGAAGTTAGCCAGTTATTGAGACAATAGCAAAATGTACTCACGCGTTCGTCTACACCCCCGTGATAAGATCTTGATATTATACAAGATGTTGCCTAAGGTTAATCTAGGTATATGTTCCAAATATAAATGACAATGAAAATCTTTTAAAGGTCACAGATGATGATGACGCCAAAATTTCATACCTTACAGAATGATGGTTATGGAAAGGCTTTCTTATTGTTGCTATGCAATAAGTAAATAGGTAACTAGCTATCAGGCTTTGTATATCAGTGGCAAAGCATATTGTTTTTGTAAGTAGTATTATTGTTTTTCTTTGCACTTGTTTTCCTTAGATCTTGATGATATTATACAGAAAGGTACCCCAGGGCAATCCAAGATGGTTTATGAAATATAAATCACCTTCACTCCTTTTTGAAGTTCACATACTCATATTTGGTGCAAAATTTGCTTATTTGAAACTGAAATATCTCAGAAACTAATTGGGATATACGTATTTGGTTGAATGTCCTATGATAGATAAGTCTGCTGAACACTTTGGCAGAATATTTTGCCATTTAACCAAGTGGAGTGTACCGAATTCATATCTGCTCAGTGTTTTCTTTGTTGCTCGTGTTAGAGAAAACCGCAAAAACTGTGAAGCTGTAACCTTAAAGAAATATAGCTGTCGTCCCTTTTATTACCAAGGAACATGAATACAGTTATGCATACAGGTAACCAGTTAATGAGACAAATGTAAAGAAACCCATGCATTCTTCCACACCATTGTCTTCAGATGTTGATATTACACAAGAAGGTGCTTTATGTTAATCTAAGTATATGTTCCAAAAATGAATGACCTTGAAGTACTTTTAAAGGTAACAGACTTGTTTATGATGTCAAAATTTCATACCTTGTATACCATAAATAATTATGGCAGAGCTTCCTCACTGGGGCTAACCGAAAAGTAAATTGGTAACTAGTTATTATTTTTGTACTCTTCTTTCTTAGATCTTGATGGAGTTATACAGGAAAGTACCCTAGAGTAACCCAAGTATTTGTGCCAATATATTTATATTTGGCACAAGTACTTGCGTTACTGTAGGGTCCCTTCCTGTATAAATCATTTGACCTTGACCTATTTTAGAAGGTCATATACTCATTTTTGGTGCAAAAAATTGCATATTTGAAATTGAAATATCTTAGAAACTAATTGAGATACAGTATTTGGTTGAAAATCCTAAAAAAAAAAAAAAAATAGTTGCTGAGAATTTTGGCTGGATGTTTTGGCATTTTGCCTAGTGGAAAGTACTAAATTCAAATCTACTTTTTTTTTTTTTTTTGGTGCACGTTTTAGAGAAAACCACAAAAGCTGTAAAGCTGTAACTTTACAGAAATATAGCTGTTGTCTTTCTTATTATCTGCATGGAGTATGGTAAGAGTTATGCATACAGTTAGCCAGTTATTGAGACAAATGTATAATGTACCCCTGCCTTCTTCCACACCTTCTTTTTCAGATCATGTTGATATTACACAAGAAGCCACCTTAGTTTAATCCAAGTACATGTTCTGAATATGAATGACCTTAAACTACTTTCAAAGGTCACAGACCTGTTTATGATGCCAAAATTTCATACCTTATATACCGTAAATAGTTATGGCCAAGCTTCCTAATATTGTGCCTACACAATAAGTAAACAGGGAACTTATTATTATTACTATAATTATTATTATTATTATTATTATTATTATTATTATTACTATTATTATTATTATTATTATTATTATTATAATTATTATTATTATTCTTATTATTGATTATTATTATTAATTATTATTATTATTACTTATTATTACTATTATTACTATTATTCTTATCATTATCATCATCATCATCATCGTCATAGTTCTTCCTCCTCTTCTTTTTCTTCTTCTTCTTCTTCTTCTTCTGCTTCATCCTATTTGTTATTATCATTTTTGTTATTACTATTATTGTTATTAATTTTTTGCAACACAAAGAAACCCTCTCGTATTGGAGGCCTTGAACGCAAACTCTGCTTTGTGTTCGTCTGCTGCTTGCTTTTACCTGACTCTCCTTTCACCTCATCTCTGCTCAGATTCAGAGAGACTTACGATAAAGCCTTTTGTCTAATAGGGAGATTTACAGTATTTTTTTTGCAGGAAAGGAAGGGAAAGGAGAGTACATAATCTTCCCATATCTTTTTGTACTTCTTGGGAAAGAAAAATCGTAGAAGAATATGATCGACAGTAAAACCATGAATTTGAGAAGTGTGCTGCCACATTCCCTCTTCCTTAGGTACAGAGAGAGAGGGGGGGGGGGAATGTCCGGCTTGAATGAAAATCTCATAGTTCGGTAGAAAAATAAAAAATATATAAATAAAATTAATAAAATCTCGATTAGGGAGGAAGGGGAACAGCGAGATGGGATTGCTACTTCCGGGATGCACAGGTCGTGGTCACTTAGGTTTTCTCAGCACTACTTTGTCTTCCATCTGTGACATCACTTAGTTTTTCTCAGTACTTCTCCGTATATCATCATTGACATCAATTAGTTTATCTCAGTGCTGCTTCCGCTACCATCCGTGGCATCAATTAGTTTTCTCAGTACTTTGTCTGCCTAGATGGAAGGGAAGATGAGCTTAGACAATGCTAGGACTTGTTACATTTACAGCGAATGAGAGATACTTTATAACTGATTTGAAGCGGAATGAAACAGACCGATGGTAGAAAGAATTAATAACAAAAGACAAATCCGTACTCTCGTTGGTTCAGGAAGCTCCCTAACTCGTTCTTCCGGCTGATTTATTTTGCTTACTACACCTTGCCATCCTCCTCTGTGCTACATAAATCCTTCCAATAATACCATTCTCTGCATAAATGTCGTACAACAGGATATTAATCAGCCTTATATAAAAATATATCACCAAGGAAGAGGTATTAGGGAGCTTCCGTAACCGACGAGAATACCGGCCATAATGAAGGGGTTGATGACCTTATAACCTCCCAAATATTTAAGTCTTCCTCTAGAATGAACAAGTGTCTGGGCAGCAAGAATTAGTGACAAAGGACCTATTGGTACTGAAGGGATTAATGTTCCTTTCAATGGTGGGATTTATTGTTGGTGTTACTTGTAGAAGCACGGTATTATAAGCGTGGTAGGTGGTGGTGATAGTGGTAGTAGTAGTAATAGTGATAGTGGAAGTAGTAGCAGTAGCAATAGTAGTTGTAGTAGTGATAGTGGTAATAGTAGTATTAGCAGTAGCTGTAGCGGTAGTAATAGTGATAGTGGTAGAAGTAGTAGTAATAGTAATAGTAGCAGTAATAGTAGTAGCAATAGTAGTAGTAGTGATAGCGGTAGTAGTATTAATAACAATAGTAGTAGTTGTAGTAAATAGCAGTAGTAGTAGTAGTAACAGTAGCATAGTACTAGCACTAGTAGTAGTATTAGTAATAGTAATGGTAGTGGCCGTTGAAGTGGTAGTAATAGCAGTAATGTAGTAGTCCCATGCTCATCTCCTTCATCTCCAACGTGAACCCAGTGGACTGCAGGCTTAAGGTGTCCTTCATCTATAGTCCACAGTCCTCTTTTCGAGGGACAGAAAGGGAAGTGAAGGGCAATTTCTCAGCCACTTACGTCGGTGCCACCACGTGAAGGCGTCCCTCATCTGTAGGAAAATTAAAGTATGAATCGTGGAAGAAATGATCATAGGGAGCAGAAATGTACCCCTCGCTTGGAAAGGTGAAAGGTAAAGGGTAATGAAAAAGAGAGAAAGAAAGAATAAACAGAGGAGTGGGATAAACGAGAAGTAAGAGGATTAGTGACAAAGACAGGAAAAATGACGCCAGGGGAATTACATGAACAAGAGAAGGGAACAGAGCTGAAAAATGTAAATGGAGAAGAAGGGTGTATGAAGGAGAAGTAAGAGGAGAAAAATCATATAGAAAGAGAAAGTAAACAGGAAAGAAAGAGGGTTAGAGATTAGTTGAGTTTTCATGTTAAGTGGAGCAGGAGTATCGAGGGACAAAACAGAGACAGCAAAATCTTAAGTGATAAGGGATATAGGGAGAAGTGAGAGGCGATGAGACAGAGAAAAGGAGAGGCTGAGTCAGGGAGATTAAAGACACAAAAAGAAAAATAACGAGGTTAAAGCAAAATGCAGAACAGGTGAGTCTAAATTTTGACAAAGGGATGCAGTTTTGACGCGGACGAAGGAGAGGAAATTAAGAGAGAGAGAGAGAGAGAGAGAGAGAGAGAGAGAGAGAGAGAGAGAGAGAGAGAGAGAGAGAGAGAGAGAGAGAGAGATGTACGCAGGAGAAACAAGAAGAGAGATTTAGAAACTTAGCATTATTTGAGAGCAAGAACCAGCTTTTGTGGGAAGGGAAAGTGTCTCGATGATGATGACGTAGAATCTCGCCTGGCATGAAAGAGAACCACTTTCCTGTTTTCCTCCTCTTTCTCCTTTCCTTCTGTCCTTCTACATTGTTTCATTTCCGTTTTCGTCTCATTGTACGCCTTTTCTTCCTCTCGCCTTTCTTCCTTTCTTTCTCCTTCTCTTCTAGTCTTTTATATATATCTTAGTCTTTTTAGATTCTCCATCTTTACTTCTGTTTTCACTTTCACTTTCTAGTATACCCAATTTTTTTTTATTTTAAGGTTATCCCCTCCCGATTCCTTCCTCTTCCTTCCTCTTTTTTATTTCCTCCTCTTCATGCCTTTACGTTTTTGCCTTCATCTTTTCCCCCTCCTCCTTTTCTCAACCCCTTCCTGCCTTTGCTCTCCATTTTACTTTTTTACGTCTTTTTTTTTCTTCATTCTCGCTTACTTTCATCAGCAGAAAAGAACCACAACTAAGAAATAAGTCTACTGGATCTTACTTTCAAACTGTGTTGCCGCCAATGTATATTCTCATTATTTATTAGCATTTTTGGTAGTGCATGAGTCCTTGACTGAAGTTATCCTTGAACTGGAATAGAGAAAAATCGTGTATATCTATCTCTTTATCTGTAACTATCTAAATGTCTGCCAATCTGTCGTGTGTGTGTGTGTGTGTGTGTGTGTGTGTGTGTGTGTGTGTGTGTGTGTGTGTGTGTGTCTGTTCTAGAGAAAATAAAGCTTTTACCTGATTCTATTTTGAGAACAGTCGAAGGTCAAAGTCCCTGGGAAATGTTAAAGACCAAGGCCATTGGGTAAAGTAAATACAAACAATTTTGATTTGATATGAACCATTGTTGACGGGAGGGTTAAGAGATGAGATTTTTTTATTTATTTTTTATTTTTCGAGAGTAAACTGTCGAAGGTCAAGGTTACAGGACAGAGTCATTCATATCCGGCCCGTAGACAAGTTGGTGGTCGCGGATGTTACACTTTGGCTCGCATTTTCGTCGTTAAGGAAGTTCCCTATCCCCTCTTCCTTAGTGATTTATTTTCGGATGCAGCCAGTAAATATAAGTTTGTCTGTTTATGCAGAGTATGATGCTATTGGAATCAAGTATCACAGAAGAGGAGCATAGGATAGAGAAAATTAATTAGCAAAATAAATAGCTCTGGAAAAAAGGAGCTAGGAGGCTTTATCAACCGACGAGAATACGGGAGTCTGGGTATTGAATTTTACTATTTTCCTTTTCCATCTCGCTTTCCGTCTCTTCCTCCTTTATTCCCACCACCTCCCTGCATCCCCTATCCTCCTCCTTGTTCCTTTGCTCTCTCCCAGCCAAATCTTTCTTTAGTACGGATGCCAGGTAACAGCCAGAAGTAAGACTCCTATGACCCCAACCCTCATCTTCTTACACCGTACCACACTTGCTCCTTCATCCCCTTCACCCCGAGGAGCTTCTGAGTTAAAATTGTCTGACATTAACTTGAATAAGATGCCTAGTACGTCCTGGGGCAGACAGGTCTAGAAATTCATCTTTTCTTCCCCTCTTTATTCATTTTTGTGTCCCTTGTCCCCATGACCTTACTTTTTCCCTTTTGTCATCCACTCTTTACTTCCGTTCATTATTTTCTTCATCCTTCCAAGCTTCCTTTCCTTATTTCTTTCGTTATTACTACAACTTTTGCTTTACTTGGTTAATCTTTTATATGGCAATTATTTCTTACTTTGTCCCTTCTACGAATTTCGCGCTTTTTCAGCGTCTATACTCTCACCTTCTGCCTTCATATTGCTTTCGACATTTTCATCCTAATTTTCTTTCAGTCTATCTGATTCTTGTGAGTGCATCTTTTCTCTTGAGGGTATTTTTTCGTCTGTCATATAATCTTTTCACCACAATTACCTTCTTAATCTACCACATTCTTCTCTTTCTCTGTTTATTATTATTATTATTATTACCGTATTATTATTATTATTATTATTATTATTATTATTATTATTATTATTTCTTTATTGTTGTTGTTATTGTTGTTGTTGTTGTTGTCTCGTACGTATCTGTCTTTCTATCTATCAGTCTTAATCCCTTCCTCCCTACCAACCTACCTAACTATCTATCTGTTTACCTACGGACGGATGTAAGTTACTACCAACCTACCTACCTACCTACCTACTTACCCACCTACGTAGCTGCCTATCTCTCCCTATATTTACCTCCACCATCAGTATGCACATTTTAACTCCCCACACCGCTATTTTCACCTTCGATTTGCCATTCCACTATTGTTACGTCCTTCCGTCTCCGTTTCCCCTCTCTCTGCATTCCCTCTACCGTTTCTTTAGTTCTCGTCATAAACACCTCCAGCATGAGTGAGGGGAAGAGGAAGAAATAATTGTAATGTGTGTGTGTGTGTGTGTGTGTGTGTGTGTGTGTGTGTGTAGTCCTGCATCTGCTGTGTTGCCTGCATAGTGTCCCTGTTTACTGTACATTTTCTTTTTAGTCTCTTACGCACCTTGTTTGTATTTCATCTTGCACTGTGTTTGTTGATTCGAATTTTCATAATGTTTACCTTTCCGTTTCATGCTTATAATGCATTTTTTAATATGAACTCTTTATACGTTACTCACACACACACACACACACACACACACACACACACACACACACACACACACACAGCGTAAAAATTATTATAATCTAACGTGGCCTAAAACTATGGTCCCTCCATCTTGAGTGCTGAATTGTAACAGTTGATTAACACTAGAATATGATGGTTGTTACGAACAAGTACTGAGGAAATGATCTATATCCAAAAATTCGTCTTTATCTACCACTAAGTTTTATGTAATGAATATCTTAAAGACTAACATTTGGGCCAAGTTATGCAGAAACAAATGTATTAAGATTTATCCATTACAGAAAATATCCTTGTTGGTAAAATGCTAATGCTTTTCTCTTCTTACTCCCATTTCCATTCTGATTTTCCAGCACAATTCCCCAGGCCTCTCTACTTTTTTTTTTTTTCTGTGCGAGTTTTGTGTTTGCATTTCTACCCTCGCTCTAAAACGATTTGAAACATTTAACTTTACTTCACACATTGGCTGGAGAAGGATCTGAAGCTCTTTTTTTTAACATATCATACACCTGCTTTAAAGGAACTGAGGTTGAAAGTATTATTTTTTTTAATTCATACACTCGTTCTAAAAGTATGTGGAGCATTATTTTTACATTATACTCTTCCTATAAAAGAATCTAAAACTTTTCTTTTTTTACTTCATGCACTCACTCTAAATTTCTAAAAGGATCTTTTTTTTTTTTTTTTGTACTTCTTACACTCGCTCTAAAAAGATTGGAATCCTTATCTTTTTTTTACATACGTTCGCTTTTAATGGATCTTGATATTTTTTAGCTTCATATTTTGAATCAGTGGACGAAGCAACTGAAGCTAATATCCAGTAACGTTTCACGAATGTGTACACCTGCTGTTTTCATCGATACACAGTCAAGATGGAACGTTAGAGAAAACATGAAATACACTATCCACTCAGAAGTATTTGCCTTAGGGAACAAAAGCAAACAACAGTACGACTCTGTCAAACCATCAATGACCTAACTGAAGGTAGTTACTGGAATGAGCATACTGGATGGTGTAGTTGTGTAATTAAGCGCCAGAGTAGGTAATGGCCAGGTGATGTTTGCATAGAAATCAATCCCTACGTGCCAGTTAAAGCTTTCAATCATTTAATGGGATCATGCAGTTAGGCTACGTACTTGGTCCCGTATTCACGTCAGTTAAGGAAGCTCCCTATCACTTTTTCCTAAGCAATTTCTTTAGCTTGTTTCACTATACTGCCTTGTTCTATATTGTGTAAATCTTTTTAACATCGCCATACTCTGCACAAATATGATAAAAAAGGATATGAGCCAGCCAAATCCAGGGCAGGGTGAGGAGTAGCAATGTCCAGACAACCCAAATTTGCTCAATCTAATGAGCCACGCTTCCATTCGCTCACCATTCAAGCCCCCGGAATCCTGGCTCTATTAGATACCCCAGAAACATTCACCACATTCTGTAGCTTCACATAAACGTATCCGATAGAGTGAATCCGGACGCTGCCACGTTAAAAAAGGGTGCTAAATCACTGATCGTGCGCTTCTTCTCACAATATTCATCCATTCAGCTCGATCTCTTGTCAGCCTTCTAGCCTCACCGACTTCCAAACCTCTTTTCCTCACACACTCATCCATGACATCCCTCCACCTCCTCCCTCCTTCAAACTCGTTCGGATGTGACTGTTTCACCAATCTATTGTTATCCATTCCCTCCACATGATCACACCATCTCAGTACACTCTCTTCGATTCTGGTGTCCACAGACTTCCTCACTCCACATTTTTCACGAATTACATTATTTCGTGTCACATCCACTCTCTGTACTCCACATTTATTCCTCAGCAGTCCCATCTCCACAGCTTTCACTCTAAGGAAGAGTGTTAGGGGGCCTCCTTACACTACGAGAATATGAACGGTGGACTGTGATCTCAGGACTACTGTAGCCTGTCTTGGATCCCTACCTGTTTATCACTGAGGATAAGGCAGGACTGGCTTTTACCGTTTATAATGTTTTTACTTTCTCTCTCTCTTTTTTTTTTTTTATCCTACATTATATCTGAGTTTTGATTTCTAGCATTATTTGTTGATTCATCTCCCACTGGTGTATTCTCATAGATCTGTCCTCGCTGCCTGCCCTGTGTGTGTGTGTGTGTGTGTGTGACTTTTATTTGCATATATTTTGCTCATGTAGTATACTGTTTGAGTAAAGTGAATGTGTGTGTCAAAAAACTCCGAAACTAATTGTTCAAATCCGATGAAACTCGGTGTCCACACCCGTTCAGTTCCCAATAGGTGCCAAACGAAATCTCATCGGCTGGGTTTCTCCTGGGGGCCAGTTTCAGGCTGTTTTGTTTCCCCACTGGATTACATTGAGCAGTCGACCCTTGCTAAAGTTAACATGGCTGCTTCAAACCAGCCGTTAGAGATCGAACAAAAGTGTAGACAATTCTCATGCAGTTTTCTATTTCGGTGTTCCGAAGGGCTCTGTTTCAACTGGTGAGTCTCTGTGACGGTAATTCACTCATATTAAATTAGCTGAGGTGCTCTGAGCTAATCACATGTCCAGTAATACATTGCATCTGCCAGCATTTTCCTGTGTGCCGACTTTGCACGAGCCTCTTCATGTGTTCTTCATGTACCATGAGGTGCTTTGAGCTGATCACGAGGTAAAAATCCCAGTAAGTACATCATTTATGAAGCCGCACAAAACTTTGAACTTGAAAAGAATAAGTGAAGCAGGTTTTTTTTTTTTTTTTTTTTACAATATATAACTAAGCTTGGTGTAAAAGAAACAGCCTAGCGGGAGATTTTGACTTATAAGTCTCAGTAAGCATCTACTCCAGGTCAGGGTACGAGGGCGAAGCCCTAAAGCTCTCCGCAGGAGCAAGCGCGCCACGGCTAGAAGGGCCAGGAGCCATTGTTGTGTACTATTTCTTCCTGCCCCTCCCCCCCTCCTCTCACGCTCTGTCAACTCCTGGGGATGGGCTGGTTTGTTTACACTGGTTGCAGGAGGCTGGGTCTGAGACACTGAACTCTAGAATATGGAGAGGCTTTCTCATGGCTAACACAGCGTAACTGATGGCGGCGCTGGTGTAGCGGCAGCCATGTTACACCTCGCCTGATGCCCACGATTTTTGAACTGAGGTGTTCGTTGGGATTTTGAAAGTAGCCGATGATTCCGTAAATTTAGTGCCATGGTCAGCTGCGCGGCTTCTGGATGCAAAAATGGATACAGGAATTCATCAGAGAGGGATGGCATTGCATTTCACAAGTAAGAAATATATTTTGTTGCTAATTCTATAAGATCATTGCCCCCTGGGGTGTGGCGGGAAGATTCTTCCCCGGTATCCCTGCATAAATGAGGCCACTAAAACGAGCCCATTTATCCCCAGTCTTTCTTTCCATGTCCTCTTCTGTTCACATTCTCTTATAGATATTTCCATGTTTCTTCCGGCCTTTATCAATCTGGACATTCGGTTTCATGACATGGCTAGTGCCATAAAGGGTAAGTTCTGCACTGCAGCAACCTATGACGTTGTGTATACTCATTGGCTAAATGTACCCGATATAACTCGTTGAACTAGGCAGAAAAGAAAATCATTCTCCGCATATGTTTTTGCATTATAAGCAAAAAGTGTCTCTTTAATAACAATCACTGCTTAGTGGAAATGAAGTATTTGATAATAATTGTCGGTGTTTAATATGGCCGCCAATATCAAACGCCTGAGGCGGAGATAGCCTCTCCATATTATAGAGCTCAGTGGTCTGAGAGCACGTATTGAAGCCTCTGACTGGAGGAGGGGGGGGAGAGGTAATGATGATGATATACGTGAGGATATGTATAGGTGGAACTTAGATGTGGTGAAGAATGGAAAAGAGAAAAAAAAGTGTGTGTGTGTGTGTGTGTGTGTGTGTGTGTGTGTGTGTTTGTGTGTGTGTGTGTGTGTGAGAGAGAGAGAGAGAGAGAGAGAGAGAGAGAGATGGAAAGAGGGCAGCAGCTGAGAACATGAGAACAGACAAGATAGAAAATATGGAAAATGAAGATGAACAACGATTGAATTGTTGATGAGACTTTTGTGAACACACACACACACACACACACATATACGAGTAGACTTACAAATCTTTAAAGAGTCCCTTCCGCTTCGTCGGTCGATAATCAAAAAAGAAAGACAGGGGCGATCAGAGAGAGAGAGAGAGAGAGAGAGAGAGGAGCCCAGGTGTGTGTGAGGGGAGGGAAGGTAAAAAGTAAACACATTGCTGTTGTTGTTGTTGTTACTGTTACTCTTGTAGTTGTTGTTGGCTCATATTGACGTGGAATGCAGACACTGGACCACTTCGGCCGGACACTTCTGTGGTGTTTAGGTTGAAGGGAGTGTTTTGTGAGAATTAGGTGAGTATATGTGTTGTGGTGAGAGAGGCTGTGTTATAATGAGGGTAGACGGTTTGTATGGGAGTTGCTGAAGATAGAGTGGTTTGTATGGGAGTTACTGAGGGTAGTGTCGTTGTTTGGGAGTTCCTGATGGTAAAGCAGTTTGTTTGGGAATTCCTGAGGGTAGAGTGGTTTGTATGGGAGTTCCTGAGGGTAGAGTGGTTTGTATGGGAGTTCCAGAGGGTAAATTGGTTTGTATGGGAGTTAGGGTAGAGTGGTTTGTATGGGAATTAGTGAAAGTAGAGTGATTTGTATGGGAGTTAGTGAGGATAGAGTAGTTTGTATGGGAGTTAGTGAGGATAGAGTAGTTTGTATGGGAGTTAGTGAGGGTAGAGTGGTTTGTTTGGGGGTTAGTGAGGGTAGATTAGTTTGTTTGGGGGTTAGTGAGGGTAGAGTGGTAAAAATGGGAGTTAGTGATGACAAAGTCGTTTGTGAGTGAATCTGGATATTAAGTTGATATTGCTGTAAAGATGACTGATGACCAGAGTACATAATGGAAAGGTGAATTCTTGTCTGTGTATACTCCGGAGGTGACAGAATAATTTTTGTTTTACTCACTCTTCCATTTACTGCTTCACTCATGGTTTCTGATATCAGTACGGTAACTTCCAGGTATTTTTTCACTCACTATTCCATATATTGCTTGACTCACTGTTCCATATTGTGTCACACACTCTTCACCCTCTTTTCCAGACAGTGTTCCATTCAGTGTTCCACATAATTATCCCACTCACTTATCTAAATTTTTCCATTGTTTCTGGGTTCCACTGTGCTGTTTTGTTCATTATTCAACCTGTTCTTATCTACGTCTTGTTCCGCATTTTTTATTTGTTCCAGTCATTAATCCACCCCTTTTTGTTCTGCCCATGTTCCACTGTAACCCGGCTCAAAATTCGCCTTTTACGTCCTTTTCTTTCTCCACTGTGGTCCACATTTTTTTTTTGTTCCACTAACTCCACCACTTTCTCTGCTCCACTTCCACTGTTCCACTCAGTGCCTTATTACCTCTCTCTTCAGGCTCTTACTGTTTCTCTGCCTTTACTGCTTCACTTCTTACAATATTGTTACCTCTTTCTTTTCCCTTTTCTTTTACTGCTTTATGTGCTTATTTTTCTCTAGCCCCCCCCCCTCTCTCTCTCTCATCATCATCATCCATTCCTCATTCCTCTTTTCATCTGCCTCAGACAATAATGTCGCGACTCTCTCTCTCTCTCTCTCTCTCTCTCTCTCTCTTGTCTGTTTAGACCCTTAATAGTGCGCCACACTCATCCACTATGTATTTCTACAGGCCAGTTCATGCTGCTCTTATTGTTAGTTGCGTTTTCTTGCTTGGTTTCTTGTTTAGTTGTGGCAGGCACTTCTACCCTTCAGAATTAACCGATTCCGACCTATCCTGGACACGATTACCAGCCTATAACTTAGTTGTTTTCGTAAGGTTTTGCTTGCTGCCGGCAAAGGCCGAAAAACCGTTGTTGTTGTTTTTTCGTACTTTTCACGTTTTGAGCTGAAGAAGCATTACTAATGGGACTAGAAACCTTTGACTTCTTTAGACATAATCTTGAGGTCATTCCCTATCGGTAGTGTGCCATCCATTTTTCCAATCTCTCCTCTAGTTTTCGAGTGGCATCCATGTCAAGATTGGCCTCAGCGTCCCTAGCAACCAATACCGGTTTTCAAAAATGCCCCCCAAGTACCCCAGCGGCACGATACTTTGCGTGCTTATAGACACTGACTCATACTACAACTTTCTACAGTACACGTATGTGCTACATTCGCTAGTTCAGGGATCAAAGATCATCAAATGCGATAGCGGTGAAAACTGCTGAAATTTGACTATTCTCGGGTGAAATGCTAAACCTCCTAAGATTATTAAGCCAGGACCATGATTCTTGGGTGGAATGTTTTTCTGGGGTACCTCCATACAAAACTATTAGTGCCAAAACTCGCTTCCCGTTGTTGGCAGCGCCACCTACAAGTTTTACCTCTGGTGGGCCATTCCGAGAATTTCAAGTTCCTTAGCTCCACAGTGGGTGGATGGAATCTAATATAACTTTGCCTGCTGATAGTCGTTAATGAGTACTAGAAGTGTGCTTCGTACATGCATGACCTATATCCGCCAGGTCAGGGGTCAAAGGTTATCAAGTGAAAATGTTGATAGATGTAGCCGAAGGGTTTAATTAGATGGAGAGATTTATTGTAGGTGTATTGTAGATTAATCATCTGCCACTAGTGTCGGTAGTGTAAAATAGGAAAGTATTTAGGTAATCAGGTTGTCAGGTGAAAACCTGTGTCGATTAAGCCGTGAGGCGATGGATGGCTTGTTACCACTAGTTTTCGTAGCGTTACCGTCGACGATGGGCAGAGAGATAGTAAATGTATCGTAGTTTTACAGCTGTTCCTCCGTCACAAGTGGAGAGTAACGTGGACAGCTGCCAGTGAATTGGTGAGGCGTCAAGTGGAGTGAATAGGCAGGTCCCACTCTATCTCACTTTCCCCCTCTGTGTGTTGTTTGGTCGTAAGTGAGGTGAGTTGTAGTCACTCTAGGGTTACAGAGTTTATTGTACACAGTTATATCGAGATGTGATTGACAGAGTAACGTAACGTGACGCAAACCTCCAAGCTGACCTATCTCCTGCCTAGTGCCCTCGATCGTACTCTTTGGCTCTCTAACTACTTCCTCCGAAATCTGGGAATACATACAGCTTGGTGGGGATGTAGTGCCTGGTAGATTTCCGTGGTTAGTCTCCACGACGTCAGGTAACAGGTACAATCTGGTTAACCTGCTGGCCAGGGGCGTACCTAGAGATTTTGGGGTAAGGGAGGCTAGGTTCTTTGCCGGGCCCCCCTCCTGGAGGGGGACCCCGCAAAGAACCTAGCCCCCCCTTCAGTCTCAAAACTTATCTAATCTTCTCAGCCGGGATTGTCGGGATCATAAATAGATATTTTTTAAATATTAACAAAAACTTATAAATTTTTAAGGCTTTTTTTGCCCCCCCCCTCAATTGGGGGCCCGGGGGGCAGTATCAAATCCCCTCCCCGCCCCCTCTCAGGTACGCCACTGCTGCTGGCATCATGAAATTCTTGTATTGTTTGAAATAAAAGGAGATTGAGATACATCATGTGATAAGGCATTCTCGATGATCAGGGACAACAGGATGGTTGCTATGTATACATCATAAGGACTGACATGCCTAGTGTGAAGCTGTATATGTCTCCAGCAGACACTACATACTGCACATTGTGTTATGAGATATATATATACTAGTGCCTATAATTATTACATATCTAAAACTATTATTACCCCTGGGGGTAGGGGGGTTTCAACAATACTCCCCCAGTATCCCTGCTTGTCATACGAGGCGACTAAAAGGGTTGGTGGAGGGTTAGTGCCCCACCCCATAAACAGAACTAACTACACAAGCGAATAAAGCGCCTCGGACCAGGACAGAATATACATTGACTGCTAAGGAAAAGACAAAGGACATTCTGAAGGTGGGAACATGGAATGTGAGAGGAGTGAATGATGAAGTGAAAGAGAGAGAGATTGTTCAGGTGCTTGAGGAGGCAAGAGTGGATTTATGTGGATTGACTGAAACTAAATGGAAAGGTGAAAGGGTGAGAGAATGGAAATATGGTGTAGGTATATGTGCGGGAGTCAATGAGAATGAGAGGGCTAGACAGGGAGTATGTCTGATGATAAGCAAGAAGTGGAGGGAGAATATAAGAGAGTATGGAACAGTGGGTGCAAGGATTGTATGGGTGAGGATGAAAGTAGGTATACAAGCGTGGGCGATTGTATGTGTGTATGCTCCGACAGAGGATCGAGTGGCAAGAGTGAAAGATAAGTTTTGGGCGAGAGGAGCGAGAGAGTGTTTTTGACTGGAGACACGAATGGCAAAGTTGAGAATGTACGAGTGGATGGAGTGGTTGGTCAGTCGGGTGTGCCAGCTGAAGTAGTTGGGAATGATAGTGCTTTGGTGGACATCGGTGCTGGTAAGGGGTTGGCAATAGCCAACACCTACTTTCGGCATAAGATGTATACATGGAGAGTAATGAGGAGGATGGATGGTGAACTTGTTGAACGAAAGGCAATGATAGACTACGTGTGTGTGGATGAGCGAATGAGAAGTGTTGGATGCAAGAGTGTGGAGAGGGTGGGGGAATGGAGTCTCGGACCATCACTTAGTGATGGCCAAGATAAAGCTGCAAAGAAAGTGGTTAAGGACACGAAGGGGAAGACAGGAGGAAACAGTTCCTGTGAGAAGAATTGAGAATTTGCAAGATAGTGAGAGAAAGGCAGAGTATAAGAGTATAGTGGAAGAAAGATTGGGAAGGTATGAGCTAGAGCAGATGGAAGGGGTGGAAGACGTATGTAAGATATTCACAGATGAGATAGGCGCAGCGTGTGAGGTGGTTTGTGGAATGAGGAGGAGATGCAAGAGTGTGCAAGGGACAGCATGGTGGAATGATGAGGTGAAACGAGCTGTGGAACAAAAGAAGAAGGCATATAGTGAATGGTTAGCGAGTAGAGGTAGGGGAGAAGATGAGAGAGAGAAGAGAGAGGTATATGTTAGCAGAAGGGAGGTGAAGAGACTGGTGAAGGAGAGTAAGAAGAAAGTGGATGAAGAGTTTGGGAGGAATCTGAGTGTGAAATGGAGGGAGAGTAAGAAACTGTTTTGGAAGGAGGTAAAGAAAGTAAGGCAGTGTGAAAGGGGATATAGTAGGGGAGTGAAAGATAGGAATAATAGATTGTTGGTGGAGAAGAGAGAGAAATGGAGGAGGTGGAAGGAGCACTTTGAGGATTTGTTGAATGTAGAGAGTGAGAGCAATGCGAGTATAAGTGGTTGGGGAATGGTTGGGAGAAGAAGATATGAGAGGAGGGAGGAAGAGATCAGTAGGGCGGAAGTAGTGGAAGCAATGAAGAAGATCAAGATGGGAAAGGCCCCAGGAATTGATGGAGTGTGTGGTGAAATGCTGAGGTATGGGGGTGAGATTGTTGTGGAATTGATATGGAAGTTGTGTAGATTGGCTTGGGAAGAGGGAAGGGTTCCAGAGGACTGGAAATCAGGTATAACTGGTCCTTTATACAAAGGAGAAGGGGAGAGAGAAGTATGTGGTAACCATAGGGGTATGGTTGCCTTTTTAGTGTGACTGGTAAAATATATGGTAGAATACTCATTGATAGGGTTAGGCATATAACAGAGGAGCTAGTTGGAGAAGAACAAGGGGGATTTAGGAAGGGAAAAGGGAGTGTAGATAAGATATTTGTTCTAAGATGTTTAGTGGAGAAGTATCTAGAGAAGGGAAAGAAAGTGTATGCTGCCTTCATGGACTTGGAGAAAGCTTATGACAGAATAGATAGGCAAAGGTATGTGAAAGGTATTAAGAATATATGGGGTGGAGGGGAAATTGTTGAATGCTGTGAAGAGTATGTACGAAGGAACTAGGGCTACGGTGCAAGTGGATGGTGAGCTGAGTGAGTTTTTTTTATCTCAATGTGGAACTGAAACAGGGATGTGTGATGTCTCCATGGCTGTTTAATATATGCATGGATGGGGTTGTAAAGGAGATGCAAGGTAGGGCAGTGGATGTGGGGGTGGCTCTAATGAATGAGGGTGAGATTTGGAAGATTCCGGTGTTGCTGTTTGTTGATGATACAGTATTGTTGAGTGAAGATGAACGGGAGTTGCAAGGTTTGGTGAATGAATTTGGGACAGTGTGTAGGAGGAGGAAGCTGAAAGTTAATGTAAACAAAAGTAAAGTTATGATGTTTGAGAGGAATGAAGTCACAGAATGTTCAGTGAGGTTGGATGGTGAGGATATGGGGAATGTGAGTGCATTCAAGTACTTGGGTGGTGTGATGAGTAAGGATGGAACTTTGGGGGATGAAGTGCGAGAAAGGGTACAGCAGGGAAGGAAGGTTGTTGGTTCACTGAAAGCAGTGATGAGAAATAGGGAGGTGAGTATGGTAGTTAAGAAGTCACTGCATGATAGTATTGTGATCCTTACCCTGACGTATGGAAGCGAGGCGTGGACCGTGCAAGAGGGGAACAAGTCAAGAGTTAAAGCAGTGGAAATGAGTTACTTGAGAGGAGCATGTTGAGTGACATGGAGGGACAGGTTGACGAATGAAGAAGTGAAGGAACGTTGTGGGGTGGATGTGGATGTGGTTGAGGAGATTAGGAGAAATACACTGAGGTGGTTTGGACATGTGGAGAGAATGGAGAATGAAAGACTGACTAAGAGGGTGTATGTAGGTGAGGTGGAGGGAGGGAGAGGGAGGGGTAGACCGAGGATGAGGTGGAGGGAGGGAGTTGAGAGGTATATGAGGGAGGGGGGGTGAGTTGGGGGGAGGGTAGTCAAATTGTGGGTGAGAGGGCGACTTGAAGGCGTTTTGTCTGCGGCCACCCTTTGCGGGATTAGGGCGTCGGGCTATAGATAGATAGATAGATAAAACTATTATATATGACATATTTAGTGCTTGTGTATTAATGCCTATACAGAGACTATCAAACGCACAACAATTACGATCTTGCTCGCGCAAAACGCTAAGGCTCCGAATATTATTAAGCCAGGGCCATGATTCTTGTTGGAGTACCTCCAACTGAAATGACTTTTAGTGTCGAAACTCATTTCCGTTCGCTGGCAACGCCACCTATAGTTTGTTCCTCGCGTGGGCCAATGCTTGGTCAGCTTAGAGCTGGCAATCGTCGCCTAATTTTTTTTTTTTTTTATTGCTTTGCTTACTGCTCCAGGTCCACTTATATTTACCTTTTTCCCTAGATGTGGTCAAGTGGGATAAGGCATTCCAACTGAATTAGGCGCATGAGGGTTTACATCCTAAAGGGGGAAGAGGGGTTGGACTTTATTACTCACTTTATGCTGCTAATGGCGGAGTAAGGCTGGTCACCCTCGTTATAAATGTAGGGGCTGAGTAGCCTAGCCCGTGGCCCTTACGTTCCCGATGGAGAAAGAAAATTCATTGAAATAGAGAGAGAGAGAGAGAGAGAGAGAGAGTCTTTCTATATCCTCTTTCCCATGCTGGCTCTCTTTCTTATCAGTACGATACATTTCAAACCTTATTCTCAGTGCAGAAAGGCGATGTTGTTCACTGGGGAGACTTCCAGTAGTGCAAGGATAGAATTAATGTCCATATCACGATACAGAATAATGGTGTCTTTTTATCGGATCCGAGAGCATTTCTGACAGCGGCCTGTCCTTCTGCCTCTATCTAACGACTTACCCGTAGATTTTAGCGATGCCACACTACACCAAACTGCACCATACCACCCTCTCACACCACACCACCCTGTCACACCACACCACAAAGATTTACCCTTTTTCACCACACCACACCACACGAAGGGCGTTAACCACAGGGCATTGAAGCTCCTGCATCGATATCGCTTTACCTGTGAGTAATGCTTGCCAGAATTATTCATACGTATTAGAGAAAAAGTCTTATAATGGTTCTCTCTCTCTCTCTCTCTCTCTCATCCATTCCGCACTCCGCTTTTCATCTTCCTCAGAACCTAATGTCGCGACTCTCTCTCTCTCTCTCTCTCTCTCTCTCTCTCTCTCTCTCTCTCTCCCGGAAACGAGGTGTTTCATCCCCGTACACTTTGGCAAGTGTATCGAGGTCCCATATTAGGGCACTTGAAGTCCGGTAAGTTTTAATATTTTAAGATTTTATTTATTCTTTAAATATTCTTTCTGCATTTTGGCAGCAATCCATTAATTTTACTGCATCTTTGGGGGAGACTTCTGGTAGTGAAAGGGGAGTGGCTGAGGTATTGTGGACTTTAATACTTGATGTTTAAATACCGTTATTATTATTATTATTATTATTATTATTATTATTATTATTATTATCATCATCATCATCATCATCATCATCATCATCAATCATCAGTCATCATCAATTATTATCTGTCATCAGAGATCATCAATCATCTTCAGTCATCATCATTCACCAGTCATCAATCATCATCATCAGCCATCGTCGTCAATCATCTATAATCATCACTCATCAATCACCATCAATCATTAATTATCAGTCATCATCAATCATCATCATCATCATAATCATCATCATCATCATCATCATCATCAATCACCATCAGTCATTAATTATCAGTCATCATCAATCATCATCATCAATCACCATCAATCATTAATTATCAGTCATCATCAATCATCATCATCACCATCATCATGATCACCATCATCAGTTATCATCATCATCACCATCATCATCATCAATCATCATCAATCCTCCTCATCATCATCATCAGCCATCGTCATCATTATCAGTCATCATCAGTCATCAATCATCGTCATCAGTCATCATCATGTCATCATCAGTCATCATCATCATCATCATCATCATCATCATCTTTATCATTATCAGTCATTATTATTATTATTATTATTATTATTATTATTAACAATTATTGTTGCACAGCCTGGTATCCCCCGTCATAGATATCTATGGTATTTATTGTTAGTCTCGAAAAATAAAAACATTATGCAAATCTGTGGTATCAAATATAAGGCTGTGTTTGGCCTGCAAATATTTACACCGGCACTCACGCCCGCCAGATTACTATGTTGTGCTGGATGGAATAACTCGGATTTACCCTAATGTTAATAAGGCACATTATGTTGTTTTCTTTAATGACTGGTGCATGGTAATGAAAGTATTTTTTGCGTGATTATCTGCAGAGGAATCAGGGCTAATGAAAGGACGTTATTTATTTGTAATATGGGAACATTTTAGGGCAGGATTACCTTTTTCACTAGTGTGTTATAATGGTATATTTCGTGGTGGTATAATACTTAGCCCCTTCTTCACTAGGGGGACTAAGGCTCGTACTCGCCTGGGTTAAGGAAGTTTTGTAACACCTCTTACTCAGCGATTTACTCTTGGATATGGGTTGTTTATATCCTTTTTATGCATTATTTATGTAGACTGTTGCGATATTGCAAGGATATATGCGACTCAGAAGATGGAAGTAAGGTGTAATAAACAAAGTAAATTGCCTAGGAAAAGGTGTTACGGAGCTTCCTTAACCTCTTCGCTAGCAGCTGTCTCCCACTAAGCTGAAAAGAATCGTCAAGGTTTAGGACCTGGGAGGGTTTGACAACCAGAATCATCCTTTTCCCATGATAACGACTGTTGGAACGGAGTTTACGTCCACTAACTGTTCCCCGCAGCAGTCCGGGATCGAAATTGAACCACTTCGGACAGCTCACTGCTCTATTCACTCCACCACCACCACCCAGCGAGTCCTCTCCGTGCCTCAGTTCTAACTCCTATCCTTTCTTGTACTCTCCTTAACTTCGTGCAAAAGAAGAATAACACACACACACACACACACACACACACACACACACACACACAGACATACATATTCACTGGAGTTGAGTACAGAGGCATGTTTGCTTTAACTAACATGAGATCTTTCTGTTTCCTCGTTTCTTCTTTCTCTCTCTCTCTCTCTCTCTCTTGAGTGCCTCTTGTTCCTACTCTGTTTTTCTTCTCGTATCTCTAATTTTGTTCCTCTTGTCTCCTTTTCCTCTTCGCTTCTCATTACCCTCTACGACGGATTTCTTGTTTCTCATCATATTTTTCATGGTCAGTTTGTTATTTGAGCAGGAGCTCCAGTTTCTCCACACTCACATCTTCCCATCCGTATTCCTCCTGTAGCTCTTTCTTATTATTATTATTTTTAAATGATTTCTCTTCAACTTTTTCCCTTCTCTATTCCTTTTTCTAATTTTATATTCCATCTTTCTACGAGGTTTCTAATCTCATTGTCTTTACCGTATCCCTGTCCTTCTCTGAGTCCCTCCTGTTCTTCCGTTGTTTCATCTTTCCACTGTCAACATTTCTTTACACTTTCTTTAATCCTACGTCCACACCATTTTTTTTTTTTTTTTTTTTTTAATGCGAGGAAGAAGGAACCAAAGGCCAGTGCTTCCGCCTACCCCCATGTCACCTACTATCTCATCTGTTCATCTTTAAACTACCCACTTCTTACATCAAACACCCACACTCCACACCACTGCTTCACCAACTCCACCCCGAACGTCCCATTCCTTTCACTAACCCACCTTCTTTAGACATGATCCACTCCTTCCACCAACCCCACTTGACTCCTCATCATCCACTCCTTCCATCCCCCTCCTCGCTGCCACCTCCATGTTTCATCTCCACTTTATGCCTCACCCTTCACTACATTTAATTATCAAAGTCCGCCCACGAGAGAGAGAGAGAGAGAGAGAGAGAGAGGGAGGGAGGGAATTTCCCCCCCCCTCTCTCTCTCCCCCTTGTTCCCTTGTTTGGTGGGTCGTGCTGATTACACCCTGCAGACGTCTTTGTTGGTGCTGAGGGACCGGGGCCTTCCGCTTAAAAGAGTAGGATGGGTAAAATGACTCTTGTTTGGTGGGCAAGGGTGCACAGGATTTTTAATTACACTCCCCTGACCGGCTTTATCCACATCCCTTCCTATTTCACGACGATATATATTTTCTTCTACTAGGATTCATACTGCCAAAAGATATTATTCAGTTCTTGGAAAGCTCTCTGAATGATGAAGTTACAGAATCACCATTAACCACTCCACTGTGATTACATCTTTTTCATCATCTATTTCATGCCACCAGACGACTTTACATGTCCTGTCCGGAACTGATTTTTGTGAAGCAATTAGTTCAAGCCATTTCGAGTAATCTTTAAGTTTAAAAAAATTATCAGGATGTTGTATGAAGAAATTAACGCATCACCGTACAGAAGGGGCTAAGCTATTCCACCATGAAAGGTTTCCTTAACTCTAATTGTAACAGTCATGTGGTTGGAAGAATTTAAATAACAGTGATGTGCTCTGGCCGAAAGGGTTAGGGAGTATGCTGCTTAAAATTACCTTGCGACGGGAGAGGAATGGTGAAAGTGATAACCAGTTACCTAATGTGATCGAATCTGTTTATATGCTTCTTTGTTGCTCTGTTTGCCCCCCCCCAAAAAAATATATATATATATATATATATATATATATATATATATATATATATATATATATATATATATATATATATATATATATATATATATATATATATATATATATATTACTGTCTAACCTGATTTATATAAAAATTGACATATACCTCAGGAAGTATTTATGCTCTTTATTCCGTTTAACGCCAAACATTTTCCCTCACCACTGGTAAACCTCCCTCGGTCTGACTATTAAGGAAAATAATCGTGAGGAAAATCTAAGTTAGGCAAGATGGCAGGATGAGGAAGATATAATTAAGAAAAGGGTCAAGAATGTGCTCTAACCTTGTGCCTTACTCGTACAAGAAAAAATCTGTGCCTTTTTGTATGAGGGAGGACAGAAAGTGGGTGGTGAAATATTTTCTTGCATGCTTGGATGTTGTGGCCCTAATATCCAATACCAGCCACCACTACGGGACGCTCGTAGGTAGCCAGAAGTGCGCGCGCGCGCACGCACGCACGCACACACACACACACACACACACACACACACACACACACACACACACACACACACACACACACACACACACACACACACACACACACACACAGCTACGCAAATATGGGCTGGTTCACTCAGATAGCCATATGTATAAACATGCTGGGGCACACAGTAAGAGACATCTAGGTCAAATGTACACACCCACGTGTGCACACATACACACACATACACACACACAAACACACGCATACACATACACACATGTGCGTGCGTAAACACACACACACACACACACACACACACACACACACACACACACACACACACAGGAAAGGAACTGTTAGCTAAGTATATATAAATACAGACCCACACGTATACTGATTTACAGAAACACACCATAATTGGATATAACCACACACCAACACACTGGTGCAAACTGTAAAACAGACTATAACCATTAATGCATATACATCTGACATTCATATCAGAGTAAACTGAGAAGGAAACACTTACTCGTAGGTAAACATTCCAGTAATGGGTATAAACGTGTGCTCCCCCACCCCTCCCACACCCACCCCCCAGTCCTCCCGAAACACCCTCGTCCATTCTGGTAGCTAACCAAATCCCACTTCGTCATCCCTCTGTTATCCCTTTCAGTCTCTTCTTCCTACATCCAGATGATATTAGTTAATTCGGAAAGGATATATATATATATATATATATATATATATATATATATATATATATATATATATATATATATATATATATATATATATATATATATATTCTAAATGCGACATCAAAGGAGTACAAAGGATAGCAAATAGCAACAGACCTTATAGTTCTTTCGAGGCTGTTTGTTGCAGAGTAAACTATGACTACGAGATCTAATTCTGCATGCTGAAGGATAAGTATAGTAAAGCAAGAAGATTCCCCCAGCCTCCAAACGCTGCAGTTAAAACTGGAAGGAAAAAGTGAGAAAAAACACCATGCAGCATGGAAAAACAGACATGGAAATTTCATAGGAAAGACTGAAAAGGAAAAGTTGCATTCTATAATATTTTATCTATAAGCTACCAGATTGATTAACCTGAAAGAGAAAGTAGTAAAGTAAAATGAATAAACAAATAAATAAATAACTAACGCATGACATTATGTATGGGTAAGCTGAGTTAACTGGGCTTTTGTAGAGACAGTGTGGAAATTACACAGTGCACAGTTTGGATGTCCAGGGGCGGTCCGGCAGCCTTGCCTGGCGCTTTTAAGATAGGCAGCAGTCAATCAGGCCCCAGCTCCGTTCACTCCACTGAAACAAGGAACTTTCCCATTCGGGACAAGCACACGAGTTACCTCCTGAAGCAGTGACACCTGGTACATTAAAAAAATTCCGATGGTGGTAACTTAACTAACAGAGCCCCTCAGTGATCCACAGCCCATAACAAGTCGAAAGAGTAGTGACCATTAACTCAGGGCTATATGTGCATATCCTAGTCTGTGCTTATATTATATTTGCATTTAATAAATTGATCTAGGCTCAGGGGAAAGAATTATATATGCACAAACATTCTATTCAGGAGTAAACATATTAAGCTGGACGTTAGACGACAGATACTTATCCAAGCGGCCTTTAAAGGTTAGTACTGTATTACAATTTACCACAATGGAGAGCAATTTGTTCAGTATATTTACAACTCAATTAAAGAAGAAATGCTTAACTTCATGCGATTGGAATCGTTTGCAAATTATTTGATGCCCATTGCCTCTAGCATAATTCGAGTCATCAACTGTGAAGTACTTATCAACAGCCATTTTATCATGTCCTTTGAATATATTGAATACTTGAATTAAATATCCTCGTAACCTCCGTTTAGTAATGTAAAGAGATTCAGGGTTTCTAAACATTCCTCGTATGGTATATTTCTCAGTCTAGGTATCACCTTCTCCATGTCCTTTTTATATTATGGTCACCAAAATTGAATGCAGTATTCCAAGTGCGGGAGCACTAAGGAATTCTACAAAGTGAGGACGATATATTCGGATTTATATTCAAATGCTCTACCTATGAATCCATTCAATTAATTGGCTTTTTTCAGTTTCTGTACATTGTTTGCGTGATTTCAAATTGTGTGTGTTATTATAATTCCTAAGCCTTTTCCGTGGTTTACCCTATCAAGCTGGACATTATTCATGTTATAACTAGCTCATACATTTTTACTGCCAATGTGTAGCACTTTACATTTAGTCATTTATTGACTTTGAAATCCATTTGCCATGCTAGGGTCCAGATAAACAGTTGATCAAAATATCTCTGAATTGCCTGCCTCTGCAATGCTGTATCTGCTTCGTTACCTGTTTTAGTATCGTCAGCAGATTTTGAAATCTTACAGCATAATTCTTCATCAATATCATTTATCTATATTTAGAAAAAAATATATAGTCTGTATCTAAGCCTTCCTCGGTCAAGAAATGTATTCGGGGCAGAAGAAATTCTTCGGAAGGTAGCAAGATTGATAAAAGCACGTCGTCGGCATGCAACGGTTTATGCATTTGCAGATTGGTGCTCGCATATCAAAGAGTAGATGTGTACTTGCCACCAAACCCAATAAATTTCACACCAACATTCACCCACTCTTCTCTGCCAACATCGTAACTGCCAGAAGCCTAATACTATCCCTATAATCGAGGTGTTTAAAGCTTAGACATGCCCTTCCTCCTAATGTGGTACTAATTTTTCACGCTCTTACTTTGCATGTAATGGACACATCCATCTCTTCCGAATTACTCATTTCTTTCTTATCCCTCTTTTTTCCCTCTCTCGTTTCTTTCCTCCCTTTGCCTTCATTTCCTGTCCATACTCCAGACGTTCATCGTTAGCTATGTCTGCTGCCGTTCCTCTTGCTGCTGTCCCTGTTTCGCCTACTCTTACTTTCTCGTGAATAATCCTTTTATTCCTGGACCCCATCTTCCGCTCATTTTGCTTTTTTCTGTTATTTTTTTTTTTACTTCCCATACTCGAGGCGTTCATTGCAATGCCCCCCCCCCCCCCCACACACACACATGCCTCTCTCCTCTGCCTGCACTCAGCACAGTGTTTCAGTAATCCCTCCAGACTCACAACTTTCTCGCCTCCAAACTCTCCTCACAAGATCAATCCACATTTTTGTCCCCTGGCAATTGGTTTAGAGGCTCTCACATTCCCATAATTGATGTTGTAAACTTCACCACCATTCCTAAGTGATGTTTTGTTTCTCTGGGCATATTTGCAACAAGACACTGGTTCCGTGTTTCAAGTCATCTGAATAGGTGCGTATGTAGGAAATATGTGCAAATGTTTCCAGCAAATTATGAAATATGGAACTTTATGACATATATTACACTTTTTGAAAATATGAAAAAAAAATCTTTAAACACCTTCAGCATCAGACGTTCAGTTCTTACAACCACCATAGGCTAAGCTTTTGTTTAGCTAGGGATATATAAAATTTCGGACTGGAAGTATTAGCTTCAGCCTTCATTCATCCTTCCATTATATCGATATCACCATTAAGCTGAATAAAATAATCCCAAGTGAGCAAACATCATTTTAAAAATTGCTCAGCGATGTGGTTAATCTGACTCCTAATGTTATCTTAACTGCTCTGTCGAATACGAAAGAAGTAGTTTCAAAAATTTGTAAATGTATTTAGGCGTTGCGTGAAAATGTAAGGCTAGCTTGGGTAATGGTCAGGTTAGCTTAGGTAACCGTCAAGTTAGGTTAGGTCCGATCAGAGTACTCGTACTGTGATGCCTTCTCGTGTACGGGTATTAACCATGTATAAGTAAGCGGGTCATACTATTGCTACTACTTGTCGAAATTTATTTACTTTAGAGAGTACTCCTTGCTGTGAATTATTATGTGTTTTCTTTGTTTTTATTGATGTAACCTCTGTCAGATTAACATGACAGACACAACCTAAATGGAAATTTTGGTGTGTAATATGCAATAAATGTTGTTAGTTTACTGCTGACGTTACGCTTACATAGCCCTGTGTCTTTCTCGCTCCTTGACCGTTGGCAAGACACTGCTTCCCTGTTTACTCGCTGATGATGGAAATGGAAGCGCTCATGAGATGGCATCGATATAACTAGACGGTTCCACTGCCCATCCCTCAGCTTCTTACCTGTCCCCCGAAAGGAAGGTGATAGGCTGCAAGAGACACATGCTGCTTACGACTGCATTCCACCGGGCTCTCCATCAAATGAGCCTGGAGCTGCAAGAGTTACTCCTTCTTCTTCTTCTTCTCCTCCTGCTACTACTCTATGTGGATAAACAAGCTTCCATTTACCTTCTGCACTAAAGGCATCCAAGCCTACAAAACGATGACGTGCTTCAGCACACTATTCTCTTTTAATTTCTGATGGATCTTTAATAGTGAAGGGGATGCTGAAGTACATACCTAACTCCTGCAGTTCTAAAGATCTCCTCACTCTTTAAAAAAAAAAAAAATCTTTGGCTTTATCAAGAAAATCTGAGTTGTCTTCGTTTTAAGGGGTTGTTAACGCAGTGCTTGATTAAAGTGTCTGAATAACGCCAACATAAAATGCTCAAACATTTTATTCATCATGATACAGTCAGAGATAATAGTTTTAAACCCCTAATCCATTTCCTATACAAGTTGCTGTGTGTGAGATTTTGTGGGGAGTTCCTTAACGTACTGTTCTTCCCCTACCAGCTTACAGTCGCAAAGTTCGCTGGTTCACAGTCTTGGGTTCACCAAGGAAGTCACCTACAGAATGACCACCATTGGAAGGCACACGAGAACTAAATGATGTGGATTTACTTCACTGGATTATACAGTAATGGGTGGCCACAGTGAAGATTCCTGGCGTCTTCATAAGGTTAACTCCTCCAGTAACATTTTTTTTTCCTTCATATTCCTTACACAACCAGGGAATTTTCTTTTCGGGAAGAAGTAATTTAATAAAGGTATCAGAGGTTGCTTCTAAACCCTTGACTAGAAAAAGTCTCTCCTAGACCAACAAAAAATCGCTTAGTAGAAGAAAAACAAGTGCGTTCGTCGACCACGTATCCTTCGTCACGCCACGAAGCTGCCACATTAGGGTAAAGAAATGTGTGTGTCGAGCAAAGGTAGACTGTGAACAAATGTTGGTTGACGGCAACTAAGGCGGAAAAGTACGTCCTGTGCGTGCGTGCGTGTGTGTGTGTGTGTGTGTGTGTGTGTGTGTGTGTGTGTGTGTGTGTGTGTGTGTGTGTGTGTGTGTGGAGAGAGAGGTAAGTTATTGGTATCGGGGCAGATAAACGGTTGGAATGAACTGTAATTACGTTGGCTGGTGGAGAAAGTCTCTTATACACTATAAAAATGAGTGCTGTAGGAACAGTGGTTTGAGTGCACTGATGAGTTACTTCAAAGCAGAAAACCCACGATGATATAATAATAAAAAGATTGAAAAACGAAAAACTTCATATTTAAATCTTTTACGGCATTTACCATTCTTCTCTATACATTTGTTATGAAGTAACTGTGATTTTTATCATAATTTATTTAAAAATTTTCGCCAACAAGAACTACAGAAACTAGGGTTGCTCTCCCTAGCCTTGCATCTTGTGACATACGGAAAAACTGTAAAAATATGTCCTCATAGTTAAGGAATTGACAGCAGAAAACCTTCCTATCAACCCTCAAAGCGCGTTGCCTGGTTCGTCAGTAGACTGAGGCAAAAAACAAGCACGTTAAAGAATATCCTTTAGCTCATTAGTACAGCATTGTAACATTTAGTACAACACGTCATTCCATACCCACCAGAGACGCGCGTGCAATGTGTGTCTCTCCAACACTTAAAGACGATCGTGTTGTGTCTGGGATAGATTAAAACTGCTCTGTCACTTGCTGAGTTGTGTGGGGCTGAGAAATATTCCTAATGTGTTGTGACTGAAATATATCCTTCCATACTGAAATATATCCATCCATAATGGATTTACCTGGTTCGTCAAAAAAATCAGGTGTTCACAACATTTATGACGCCTGGTCGAGTTGTATCAGTGCCTGACTTCTATCTAAGAGGTCCAGGGTTCGATTCCCAGTCAGGAACGTACATATATATTTGTACACACGTGTGTAATGTGTGTCTCTCCAATATATATATATATATATATATATATATTGCATGTTATATATTTGACTCGAAATTAAAACACACACACACACACACACACACACACACACACACACACACACACACACACACACACACACACATTTAAACTTAAAACATTCATATTTCATTATTAATAGTATCTCTTCCTATTTATATGTGTATTATTGTATGTAAATGTGTTGGTATCGTTGTTAGCACAGTATGAAAGCAGTTTTTGTAACATAGTCTCCAAGTTACACTCAAGTTGCACAGGATTTAATTTCATCCAACCCGCGAAGGAGCGTTGTGGTGTGGATTTGGATTTTTTTTTTTTTAATAACCGAACGGAGGATGGAAAAACAAATGAATAAAAAAAAATCCATACACCAGATTACAGGTGTCCTCTGCTCATAAAATATCTGTAACAGTTAGACTTGAACAGCTGTGGGTTGAAATTTGGAGGGAAACTACTCTGGGGAAGCGAGTTCCAGTGAGATGCAGTTCGGGGAATGAAAGAATTCAGATAGGCAGAAGTTCTGCAATATGGCTGAGTGATATTCCAATCATGAGCGCTACCAGATGCCCGAGTAGCACGAGGGAAGGCATGGAGAGGTGGCATCATGGACGCAACTTCATCAGAGCATTTGCCAAAAAAATATCTGTAGAATAATGCAAGGGAGGCAACATTCCTTCTTACTTGCAGGGGAGGTAGTTTATTTGTAATGGCAGGGTTGTTAATAATTCTAACAGCTTTGTTCTGAATTTCATCTAGTTTTAATGCAATCTCTCCACATCCATTCCACAAGGGTGAGCAACATTCAAGCTGAGAGCGCACATGACTCTTGTAAATTATGGCCAACTGCTCATCAGCGAAGAAGTTACGGACTCTGTACATTAATCCAAGTTTCTTTGAGGTGGTTTTAGCAAGTGATCTAACATGAGAGGTCCAGCTGAGGGCATTGTTAAGTGAGACGCCAAGAATTTCAATACTTTTGGAGATGGGAATATTAGTGGCACTGAAGGTAATGTACGAATCTGGCAATATCTGTCTATTAGTAAATTGAATATATTTAGTTTTAGTAACTTTAAAAGAGACAAGGTTGTTTTGTCCCCATTCACTGATCGTAGACAGGTCTTGATTTATGGAGATGGCGGTACTGAGTTGAGTGGTAGAGATATTAGACTTTGTAAATGGGTGTCTGAGTGTGAATGAACTATGTAGTGTTGAGTCATCTGCGTATGAATGAATGGGATTGTGGGTGACAGTTAAGAGATCATTAATATGAACCAGGAATAGGGTTGGCGCCAGAACTGACCCCTGCGACACGCCGGCGTTAATTGAGTGGAAATTGGAATATACATCATCTACTTCTACTCTTATTTTCCTGTCCCTAAGATATGAAGAAATCAAAGGAACAAAAGATGTTAGTCCATAGCAAGGGAGTTTGGACAGCAGGGAACGGTGCCATACTCTGTTGAAAGCTTTAGAAATATCAAGAGCTACTGCATGAGTTTCTCCATGTAGATCAATTGATTGATGAATGGTATGAGCTAGGAGATTGAGTATGTCAATGGTGGATCTTTCGTGGCGAAAACCATATTGTCTATCACTAATTAAGTTGTTGGATTCAAGATGTTTAACAATGTGCTTATTAATTAAAGTTTCAAATACCTTACCAAGAGAAGATTTGACAGCTATTGGTCTGTAATCAGAGGGGTCAGAGGAACTTCCTTTCTTCGGAATTGGGTGGATACTGGCTTCTTTCCATGAATTTGGGAATAAAGAAGTACGTATGCATAGTCTGAATAATTTAGCTAGAACAGAGGCAAGTTCAGGGGAACACTTTTTCAAAACAATTGGCGGAATTCCATCTGGACCTGGAGCTTTGTTGGTAGGTAAATTGTCTAGGATGGATTTTACATATCAAATAGAATGCGTTAGGAGAAATACACCGAGGTGGTTTGGTTATGTGGAGAGGATGGAGAGCGAGAGACTAACGAGGAGAATGTATGTGAGTGGGGTGGAGGGGGGGAGAGGGAGGGGGAAGCCAAGGGTGTGATGGAGGTATATGAGAGAGAGAGAGAGAGAGAGAGAGAGGAGTATGAGCTGGAAGTAGGGTAGTGAAATGGCGGGAGACTGGGTGACGTGGAGGCAGTTTGTAGCCACCCCTTATGGAATTAAGTCGTCTGGCAATAGATCGATAATTATAAAAGTTAAGAAGCCAAATAATTCGTCATTACACTGAAGCCAGGACCCAATTATACTATGATGCAATAAAGTAACTACGTATTACACCTTACCAAGGACATTTGTGCCACCTCGGGTAACATGACACTACGGCGTGCAGTCTCCCTCGGATAATGTGAAGGGCAGCGGTGAACCACATAACATTCAAAATGTTCTTCGAAATGGATCCTAGAAATTTCTTCATTTTTCTGAATAATACGTCTCTCTCTGTTAACGTGAAGGTCGGTGGTGTAGTGGAAATAATATGGATAGAGTGTGGATGTGACCATTTGTGTATATGATAGTTTTTTGCGCTTATAACTTCGTAAGCATTTCATTCATTGAAGTTCGTGACCGTCTGACCACAAAAGTCACCACAATGATATATATCCTGAAGATAAAACAAGTGGGTAAAACATATAATGCGATCTTGTATTCAGTATTATTTCTGATTTGGGCTAACTTGGCAAGCCACTAAGAAATTAAAGTATCTTATCCTTTCTTCCCACATTCACTTCTCTTTGCGTTACATGCAAGTCAGAATCGTACCAGATAAAGAATAAATCGTTCCCTTGTATTTGATACATTTATTGGACTGGATCACTTGGTGAGCATAAGCATGATTAAATTTTCCTAGTCTTTGTTGCAGAGGCCGTTCTCAGATTAGCGTAATGGTTAGTGCGTCTCTATGCATACAGTATTGTTGTCGAGATTTTGTACATCATGCGCGTTGCCGTTATTGTTTCATGGTTGTGAAGGACGTTATAACAAATTCAGTCAGAGTAATTCGTGACCGTCTAAGCTAAAGCCCGTCTCTCTTTATTTAGCATTGATTAATGCCCCAGTAATCACGGCTACGAAGGATGTCATGAACAATCATCATCATCGAGATCATTGAGTTAAACTGTCGTGGCATGTTGTTCATCCTTCACGCCCACCGTTCTTCGTACAACCTCCCTCTACTACTCCCTGTTGGCAGGCGACCCTCTCCAGTCCTGCCTATCTACCTTGATTACACCCATTCCCATACAGTTCCTCCATCTAGATTGTGGCTTTCCCCTTGACCTCTAGCCTTTCATCATCTCTGCTCCTCTGCGGCGTACAAATGCCCTAGCCTACCTTACCAATTACAGTTCTCGTAGCTAAGTTAGCAAGTTTGCTGACTAGTTCAACCTATAGACATAGTATATATCTTAAGCTTGCAACTCCAGACCATTTAATTCAACTTTGGAATGGCCTGTTTGTGCTGAAGGAATTAATGAAGCCTATCTCAAATGCCTCCAGTTCAAAAACCCTGCTTTAAAATGAATAAAGTCACCTAGAAGTAGCAATAATAAAGGAGAGAGAGAGAGAGAGAGAGAGAGAGAGAGAGAGAATCGTCGTGAAGATATAGCTTTGATTAGGCTTCCTTGCATAAGGCACCGTCATAAGAATTTCTTTGTGAGCAGCTTTGTCAAAAAACTTCATGACCATACGCACGGAAATAAATCTCCATGAATATTATTTAGAAGACGAATGGGCAAATAGACTGAGAGACTGACCTGTACCATAGGATGCATTTTTTTTTTTGGGGGGGGAGGGGACTATGAATGATCTGACATGCAGTTACATCTTAAAATTTACTAACTTCTTCTCCCACATCTATTCCATATATTCAGATTGAAAATGAGTGGACCAGTGGATTAAGCTTATTAAAATTTAGCATATGAAAATGTCCCAGGTATTTGGTGAGCAAATGATATAAAAAATAATTTCTTAGTTGCTGTTTTGAAAAAAATGTTCACACACACACACACACACAGACACACACACACACACACACACACACACACACAGGCAGATAAAGCTTTACTCGTTCCCTTGGGGTCATCTAAAAAAAAAAAAAAAAAAAAAAAGGAATTCTACGAGAAACGTAATTCCATTATGAAACTACTTTTTTTTTTTTTTTTTATGTGTCCGACTTCTGGGCATAGGCTTCACAGCCTGCTCTCAAGGCCCAGTAGTCCTCCTACATACCATACACCTCTCTACATGTCACCACTTCGGCGCTAACACCCACCGTCCATATTGAATACATGCTAGGGCTGTCTCATACAGGACTGGTGTATTGGTATTAGCGGGGGTACTTTTATGACATGTCGGCGGGTTATCTGTAGATCAGGAAAGTCTGTTTTTATGAAATTCAAATCCTTAAACTGTTCCTTGCCCCAGCCGGGATTCGAACCTGGGTCCATCAGGACTGCAGGCCGCCTCTCTACCGATTCAGCCACCGCCTCCCCGAGAAATGATATACTGAATATATCTAAGAATATATTAAAAAAACAACTATTTCGTCTTAAGAATCGTATTTACCATTTGTGACGTTCTAATGTAGTGTAACTAACCTCGGTACGATGCCGCCAGCTATCTGATAATTTTCTAATCGTTTTCGACATTCACGTAAACAGTACAAAAAAAATACAAGATCCATAGTAAATTAATCCAATTTCTATATTACTATAATAATTTACCCGGACAAGTAAGAATTTTGCATAAATTTACCTGAATAATAACGTGTGTTTTCATTACACACGAAGTGGAAACTTAACTGCCGGGGTTTAGTCAGTCAATCAGCCATCTTCATACAAACTGAGACGCTATTCATTTATGTAATTTTACTACTAACCACAACAAACGCCAGCGATGCCACATACCTCCACAAGTGTTCAGGGAATCCTGAACTCTATTGTATATTACAATGCAGTATCTTGTTGTATCATATTGATGCAGACTATGCCAATATTAACACATTATAAATGACGCACGAGAGAATATTACGTGCAACGTGCAAATATATTGGTAAAGAGAGAGAGAGAGAGAGAGAGAGAGAGAGAGAGAGAGAGAGAGAGAGAGAGAGAGAGACGAAACTTCCTATGCCACTCTGATTATGAACCCTAGTCCCTAGGCCCTGAGGTTCCACGAAATTCTATATTGTAGAACACAGAGCTATTTGGTATACAGTACTAGATAGAAGGCAGTAATCCATTCCTGATTACCTCTTCTGTTTTAGTATGTAATCTTTGGGATATATAAGCTAGAGATTAAAAGTAGAACGTGCAAGCAAAGATTTCGGTAATGTTACACCCCGCAGAAAAATTAATAGTATTATACAGTCCGAAGCGTGTGTGTAATGACTTTTTTTTTAACTTCCCTCTGTACCCAGTACATCAACACAGCACATAATACCGCATTATCCTGACGCACACTAACATTATAGCTCCACAAATGGCTAAAACACCCTGACAGTGACAGATTACTCAACATGAATCTCACGTCAGCGTTTCCCTTGCTTGTGTATGCACTAACTAAGAGAATTAAATGATTTTGGGTTTATTGATCGTCTGAAATCATTAAAGTTAATGGCTGTTAGAATTAACTAGTGTTGTTTGTACTTATTGGGAGTTTTAACAGGACGTTCTGATACTGACTAACCCAGTTTAGAAATAACATGAATTTTGTGGGTAAAACAGACTATGGTAATCAATAAGAAGTGTTTGTCATATGCTGAATTGAATCGTATGACCGTGCAGGAACAGAACAAACAAGATGTTTATATCATATTCTTGCTAGTACCAGACGATTCTGTTCGCTTTAAGAAAACTTCCCGTTGTAAAAGGTTTGAACGAAAAATTCCACAGCATTAGGGAAAGCACAAGCCAGACCGAGAACGAAAGAAGACTTCAATTAATGCCAGTCGACTATACGCGAGCAGTTAAAGCAAGCACTATAATTTTTGCTAAGTTCCAATCTTTGCCTATAATACGACCTGGAACAGCTGGTAGTTCCAGACCAAATGTACTGCTGGGTGAATAGGGACAAGGTTAAAACAACCTTTGGTCAGAAGTTTTATCGAACAAAAAATTACGAGAAAATATTGTTAGGCTTCAATGTCTAAATATATATACTACATGACTGAGGAGTAATTACCCACTTTTCGCCAATTAAACACAGTGCTTGACGGAGTATATGTATTTTATATTTACATTTTAATTAAGAGTTGGCAAATCGAAAGATGGTAGAATGTTGCTCAGTTAACTTGGTCCGGATTAACGAACACACTTATCATCAATCTAACATATCGGTTTTTGCAGGAGAAATAAGACATGATGATCTACAGTATTCTCATTTCACTGTCCGCGTTGCTAAAAGAAATCTCCATTACACAGTAATGTTATCTTCGTAACTAATGTTTCCAGGATGGATAATCACTGGAGAGTGCAAAGAGTCCTCTTGTCTATTGTCACTCCAACAAAAACCAAGTGTCGGTTACGTCAGAGACCTTTGTTGGTGAATATGGCCCAAGTAACATCTAAGAAATTAAAACCCTGAACATTACTACATTTCACACCAATACCCATCTGAGTATGGCGATCAATGTGTAATATCTAGATTTAGTACCAGAAACTCCATTTCTGGGACTGGGTTAATGTTTAATCCAAATCGTGCGGTTTTCTGGGGGGGTTGGGGGGTGGGGGTGGGGGCGTGTTTTTTCTCGCATTCGAATACTTTGGCATTAGACACCAGAATATATGCACTGGATTAATTAGTACTCAGATACTTTTAACAGTACTGACAGTCACCGGGTGACGAGTGCAGGTATGTAATGTAGAAAGGCATTACATATCTGCAGTCGATGGTGTTCTGTCAGTCGAGGTATTTTTACCATAAGTGTAGGTCTAACTATTTGTCTCTGTAGGATTTAGTATAGGTTAGCGATTTGTCTGTTAGGTAATTAGTTTTAGGGTCTTTAGAGTAGGTTTTTCTTTATAATAATATAAGGTATTAAAAATATAAAACCAAGAAAAAATAAATAATAAAAATAGAAAAATAAAATAAAAATTATATATATATATATATATATATATATATATATATATATATATATATATATATATATATATATATATATATATATATATATATATATATATATATATATATATATATATATATATATATATATATATATATATATACATATGTACGAGCATAAAAGTGTTCCTGTATATATGCATGGAAATGTGTGTACATATGTATATATATGTTTGTATATATATATATATATATATATATATAGCCTTAATGTCCAGGGGCTTTGGCCCCAATGGTTGATAGGCCAGAAAAAAAAAAAAAAAAAAAAACTTTATTGCAGCCATGGAATATTTCAGGGAATGTCTAATATTTTTAGTATAAATTAGCCCCCAGCTGTCCGCCAGCTATCTGGTGGATACCTAACTGCGTTTTATTGAGTCAGGCTCATAATGTCCTGTCTTTATTAATCCCTCATTATTTATCCCTGTAAACAAATGAATGGTTTTAAAATAGATTAATTGACTTGTCGAGCTGAAGGAGTTACATTCTTCACTAACTCTTCTTGTACCAGGTATTTCCCTTAATAAAGTACACGAAAAATATTCAAAGTCACTGGCATCACGGGGTTAACAACACGGACAACAACCAAGAGAAACCCAGAAGTAAACGCAAGTCTCAGTTTCCTGTATAACCCAGGTCCGTATTAAAAATCTTGAAGTGTGTGTGTGTGTGTGTGTGTGTGTGTGAGTGTGTGTGTGTGTGTGTGCGCGCGCGCGGTCGCAGAGAAGAAATAACCAAAGGCTGAAAGTATGGGAGAACGTTGTTCCTTTCAAAAACAGAATCTGAACAGTAGAAAACCAAGGTGAATATCCGTTAATTTTAAGATGCCTGGCCGTATAGGATTTAAAACATTGGTGGTCACTGACAGAAGGAAACTGAGAATGAGGAAGATAGTTCTAAAGCTGACCTATTGAATACATGATCTGTTAGATGCCATTTTAAAACCTTTACTTACAGTTATACATCCGAGAAACACTTCACAACCAAACTATACTGAATAGCATCATTAAAAAGAGTAATACAAATAATTAATGAAAATATTTAACTACCGTTGAGGTTTGCTTATACGAATAAATCATCAGCCCGACTACTGTCTTTTCATAGTTTATTCTGACTAACTTCAAGTTTTTATTCAGTTAAGAAAAAAAAAAAGCTTTCGTGCTGAAGGAATTAATGACGACTACATCTGACACGTCCAGTTCAAAAAGTGTTTCTTAAGATAGTTTAGATCGTCTGAAGTTTGGAAAAGTAAAAAGATATGCACGTCATCAAATTGAAGTTGTTTTGAGCTATGGAGAAATAATGTATTTGTCGAAAAAAATGAAATAGTTTCTTATCACAATCCCTGACTTCTAACATCGCGAAATAGCAAAGAAAACTATAAAAGTCGAGTCCGAAAAGGATCTGAAAATGCAAGTACAAAAGCCAGCAAGAGAAACAGAGCTACAAAGCCGAGGGCAGGAGGGTTCTAACGTGGGAGAGGCCAGAACAAAAAGGGGCTAAAATAACAATGAGAATTCAGGAGGGCGGCATTCAGTGTGTGGCGGGTGGGAGTTGGGAGGTATGAGAGTGAGGGAGCTTTCAAGAATATTAAGTGGTGTGGGGGGGGGGGGTACAGGCAGTGGGAATGCATTCAGAACTGGAGTTTGAGAACGAGATGAGACCTTGGATATTGATCACTGTGGGTGGTGGATCGTTCAGTGATGGAGTAATAGGAGTGGTGGAACAATGAAGGTGAGGGAACGCTGACGATGAGGAGCATTCAAGGTGAGGGAAAGAAGCACGACAAAGTTATTAAAAATAGGAGAGAGCTTAGGGAGGCTATCGAATAGTCATAACGAGTGGGGGGGCACTGAGAGGTGTGGAGGGATTGAAAGGGGAAAGTTAAGTGGTGGAATAGCGTTGAATATTGGAAAGCACAGAGCAACAAAGTATTTGATGGCAGGGGGAAGCACTGACCTCATTAGAGCTGTGACATCTTTTTTAGATTATTTCTACTATTTTCAGATGATTTTATTCAGCTTTAGAGAAACCCCTTGCATCTGCAGTGAATAGGTTACTATGCAAACGGCTTGACCATACACAGACGTCAGTTTTCCTCTTTACTTTAACCCATTAGCACTCAGAGTTCCTTTGCGAGAGACTTTGCTGGAAGGGCACTAAGCGTACCGCCGTCCGCCTATCGGCTCATAGTCGCGATGCTCATTGGTCCCTACCCAGGGGTTCCTTTCTTTACTTAAATCTGAAAATGCCCACCTCAGTCCTATATGAGGACAGTGGGCCCAAATGGGTTAAGCAGCTTCCGCTGTGCTGAATACAGTCATCTGGTAGTAACAAACATTTGAAACACATCATCGTCCAGAAAAGGTTAACAAAGTGTTTTTACTGTGTTTCATACTCTGGGTCTCCCCAAGGTGAACACAACGGTGGTACGGGTCAAATTATGAAATATGAAAGTAGATATCTTACTGAAGAAGTAAGAGACAGATCTGGGTTACCGTTCTTTTGTCCAAACCTCACTTCCACTTCATACTCATTCGAACATACCTAAACCCATCCAGACAAACCCATGCACACCCAAACTTGCTCCCGCTCGCTCTGACGCAATCTGCAAGCCAATATTATCTGAAACTTACCTAAACTCAACCAGATGCATCCAAACACAGCCAAACTCATCCATATACACATCAGCTGTATTCAAATTAACTCAGACTTACCAACATTCACTCAGACTCATCTAAACTCACCCAGTGTCGCACAAATTCATTCGTCATCACTCATACTCAGCGTGTTGTTAAAGGGTCGTCTGTCTGAAATGACGCGAGTTCGATACCTGTGACAAGGAACTGTTTAATTATCTGAATTTCGTTGAAACAGATATTTACCGATCTTCCACAGCACCCACCGGCTTGTCATAAAAACTCCTCCACCAATACCAATGCACCAACCCTGAATGAGACAGCTTTATCATGTATTCAGTATGGACGTTGGGTATTAGTTCTGAAGTAGTGACGTGAGGACTGTGGTAATAAGGACTGCTGGGCCTCATTATATAGGTTAAGTCTATGTCCAAGACAGGCACGTAAATAGCAACAAGTTTGCCTTAACTAACCCAGTCTGATCCTGTCTAATTCTAACTAAGCCAATCATACGCAAACCCTTCAAATTCAATCGGACTAACCCAGTCTATATCAGATTCACCTAAACCCCCGCATGATGATCCATATGTACCGAAAATTATGTAATTTCCATCAGATTCATTGCAACTCACCTAAAACCACACAGGCTAAACTAAAATGTATATGAAACTCACCCAGGCGTACACAAAGTAACCCAAGTTTTTGTATAGCCTGCTGACTCTCTCAGTCTGTCTTTCCCACAGCCTATGCCCTCCAGTCACACATTCCATTTATAATGGAATGTGTCCAGGCATCTCGAAATGAACGGCACCTGAGGTTTGCTTTCTTTTGTGTTCATTTTTAAGGATTAAATTTTGCAGGCTCGAACTCTTGATTTTTTTTTTTTTTTTTCATAAAACAAAAACGTTGCGCCAGATCCAATACAAACTTCCTGATGCTTAGCCAGGCGGTAAATATTAAGATAACAAAGGCTGCTTTGCTTATCAATTTGGTAAAGAATTTCCCCCCAAGGATTACCAGACAAGTTCAGGCATAAACTCTTTCAGGAAAGAAAGTTATTAGCTCCAGTGCAAGAGGCCTCTTTTAAACTGAGTAATGTCGGCTAGCAGTAGGAAAAAAAAAATCCTCTGCCATTAAAACGGAATCGGATTTTTTTTTCATTTCATTCTGTTATAAGAAAAATCTCTTCCAATCTGAACAAAGTTATCTGGCGTTAGTAAGATTGAAATAAAGGAATAAAAAAGACATCGTCTTAAAGTAATTCATGGAAACTGTTTCTACCCCCTTTATCACGAACAATCCCTTCCGAGCTAACTAACATCGTTTAAAGTTAGCATTAGGTTATTTAAACAAAAAAAGACATAACCATTACACCCACATCCACACCCATTTATTGCCAGAACAAACACATATCTTTCAGTCCACACACTTCTCAGTGCCCTAATACCTTTGTCTCTCTATCTTTCCTGTAACTCATTTCAGGTGCCACAGTTCCATTTACTGCTATGCCGTTCCCCCCACTGACCTAAAACAGCAAGGAATACTCAGGCACTGTATTCCTTCTTAGGCCAAGTCGTAGTCCCTACTTTATGATTTTGATCTTTGACTGTTTTCAGACTCAAACTATTTCATCTTTGCCTGACTCTTAACCATTCTATTAAGTATGGTCAAAACTGCACAAAGAGTGTTTGACTTGTGGCATTAACCTTTAACTTGGTGTTTTAAAAATAAAGTCAGTTCATCAATGGTAGTCTTTCGGGTGACACACAAAAAAACTCTTAGTTAAAAGGCCACTCTTCTGGCCTTGTCCTATGACCTTTACTGTTGATCGATTGCTTTCGATATTAAATTATTTTATCCTTCCCTGGCCCTCAACCCTTCCACCAGGTTTAGTCTAAATCGGACCAAACCACTGGAGTTGACTTGCCCGTGACCCGTGATTTAAAACCTCTGTTTGGTTTAAACTTAATCACCTGCAGATGTGACCATCCTCCATATATATATATATATATATATATATATATATATATATATATATATATATATATATTTCAAATCTGGTTCATCCATATTCAATAGTTTGTCGATAACGCTGCTAACAAACAGACAGACAAATCGCGCCCCCACACGCATAACCCCCGACAATATTGTAGCCCCAACACACAGAGACGTATTTGTCATTTTACCCAGGTTACTGCCAGATGATTTTGTTCAAGGTAGGGAGGACCTCAATTAGTGGAGGGGTTAATGAAGTCTGTATGTAACCCGCATTATTCCAAACGCGTCCGAACCTGAATTAAAAAGGGCATAGAGAGATCAAAAAGAGAACAGAAGGCACATCATCAGATTCAAAGAGGTTTAAAAAACTGTGTTGGTTTGAGGGCGGTGATGCGCGTCGTGTGACTGGTGGGGTTTATAGAGCAAGTTGGAGCTAACTGCCATTACCCGGGCAAGTACCACATCTCCCAGGACAATACACACAACACCTTTTTTTCTACACCGAGAAATGACTCCCCGGCTGTCATTTCTCGACGACTTCTTCTAGCCGGGGACATTGAGAACAATCCAGGACCCACCAACAAATACATTTGTCCAACATGCTCAAAACCTATCACGTCGAGCCGACAGACAAAGGGTTCAGTTCAGTGCAGTTCCTGCAAGAACTGGACCCATTACACCTGCACAACACTTGCATCCAGAAAACATTACACAAACACCTGGACCTGCTCCTTATGCTCCTTCCCCCCACCCATCAACCCCCCTTCCAATCCTACTCCTACTTCCTTCACACCTCCACAGCCAAACCCACCGATCCTTCCCACACCATCCAGTCCGCCAACACATCCCATTCCAACCCATCCTAATCCACCTCAACCCTTACCTTCATCACAACCTCCTCCTACCCCTTTCCCTCCACCCACACCACCTCCCCCCGTGCTGCAGCAGCCAACACACATCGCACACACAACATAAACATCCTTCAAATAAAACATAGATAGCATAAACACCAAAAAACAAGAACTCACACAATTCATCAAACAACAGAACATACACATTACTATCTTACAAGAAACAAAACTACACAGAGCACAGAAAACACCGACATTTCATAACTTCACCACCATTCAACAAGACCGGGCCGACGGCGGTGGCGGTGGACTCATCACCCTGGTACACAAATCCATCAACTTTGCAGATACCAGTGCATACACAAAGTCTCTTCTCCCCCCACATGACACCACAACAGAAATACAATCAGTTAAAATACGCACTGGTAACAAATCACACATAACAATCGCTAACACCTACATTCCCCCCCCAATCGTCCCCCACTGTACTACACAATTACTCTCCACAGATACACCACATCACTAACATACCCAGCATCATCGTGGGTGGTGATTTCAACGCCAAGTCGTCGGCCTGGCATGTCAACAACCCTGACACAGACAGAGGGCTGGTACTACAATCCCAGACAGCTCATCTTTTCATTCTGAACAATCTAGACCAACATACCCATATCCGACACCAAGCCCTCTTCCTCCCATCATCTCCAGACATCACCTTCTGCTCCCCAGACCTCGCCCCCACTACATCATGGCGAGTAGTCAAAACCCTAGGTTCTGATCACCTCCCAATCATCATCACTACCAAAACCAGAATCACCCCAGCTGGCCACAAACACACATACACTAATTATAAGAGAGCCAACTGGGAGGCCTTTGTAACTGAAACAGAACAACATTTCGAAACACTAAACAGTACACCCATCACAAACATCAACACCGCTGTGCACACTTTCAATACAATTATACAAAACGCAGACAAAAGACACATCCCTAGAGGCAACAGAAAGAGACACAACCCCACCTTCACACCAGAAATTCAAGGCCTCATCAGACAACGGGACACAATGTGATGTTCCCCAATACCCCATACAGAAGACACCGTACAACAAATACAAGAACTCAACACTAAAATGAACAATAAAATATCAGAACAGCAAACACTAAACTTGAAAAATTACCTCCAAACACTTGACCACAAAACAAACATCAGCAAACTCTACAAAACACTAAACAGTATCACACTTTCCAACAGCAACACCACACAATCACACGCTGCTATCACAACAACAGACACCATACCCTCAAACAAACAACAAGCAAACACTCTCATCAATCACTTTTCACAAGTCAGCCATCTAAACCCCCATCCCGAAGATCAACGTATCATCCGACGTAAGAGACAGTTCCCCACAGACCCAGACTATGCACCTTTCACTTACAACCAGACGAATCACATCATTAACAACCTCAAGCACTCATCTGCCTGTGGACCAGACAACATAAGCAACATTCACCTTAAACACCTAGGACCACAAGGCATACAAGCACTCACCAACATATCAAACTGCAGCTACTCACACAACATAATACTCAACATCTGGAAGCATGGCATTATCATCACTATCCCCAAACCCAACAAAGACCCCACGTTAACCTCCTCACATCGCCCCATCACACTGCTCTGCACCCCCTCTAAAGTCACTGAATGAATGGTACTACAACTAGTCACACCTCACATTCTCCTTGTTCAGTCACAACATGGCTTTAGGCCGCCACACTCCACAAACACCCTTCTTACAGACCTTACACAGAGAGTTTTCGATGGCATGAATTCAGCTAGGCCACCACACAGAACACTCCTAATCACACTAGACATTAGCAAAGATTTTGATGCCATCCCCTGCCACAACCTCACAAACAAAATACTCAACACAAACATGCATAATAACACAAAAGGATGGCTGGCAAACTACTTAGCAGGCAGATGTGCACACGTAACATTTGCCAGTCAGTCTTCTAACATCAGAAACTTCACAAACGCCGTCCCCCAAGGATCCGTTTTGTCTCCTACGCTCTTTAACCTATACATGCACGACATACCCACAACCCACACACCACATATACGCATAGCTTCCTATGCCGATGACACTTACATGTACGCACCAAAACGCAAACACAGCTGCACACATCATTCAACCTTACCTCAACACACTGCACGAATGGTTCACCACAAATAGACTCAAAATAGCCCCAGTCAAATCTACAGTGACCCTTCTCACAAACTGGACAGCAGAACACAGTCACATCCCACACCTCACCATAAACAACACTCCCCTACCACACACACACACATCCAAAATCCTTGGTGTAACATACAATACATCAATGTCATTTAAACAACACATCACAGATATTAAAAAAAAATAACACCAAGACTCAATGCTTTGAGGACACTTGCCCATAAAACATTCAGACACAACAAAGAAACCACCACCACAGTATACATATGTTCAGTGATGAATTATACAAGCCCTCTACAGACCATACAGAACAAGGCCCTAAAAATAAGCACAGGCTGCACAGCTACTACACCCACAGACCACCTACATTAAGAAACCAAAATCCTCAAAGTCAAGGATCACCTAGACATGAGAGGCACCCATTTTCTTGCTGCAGCCTCCACAAACCCACAACATCCACTATATTACATGGCAGCACATCCACCCACACCAAGGAACATTAAAACAACACCCAGCATACGATACCATACACAAATACTGTCATCTCTTCCCCCTTGCCCACCTCAGACCAGCTTCCAGAAGCATATCCACACTCAGATCACTCGCCGCTCCATTCAGTCACTTAAAGACAACACAGAGCTGCATGCACGGCCTCCTGACATCCACCCTTCTGAATCCTGCCTCCCTCGTGAGGACAGGGTCCACCTGGCCAGGCTGAGATGTGGGCACCATCCAGCCCTCTTAAGCTACCAGAAGAGGCTGCATGACTCTGTTGCTGATGCCTGTCCAGGATGTAACACAGCACCCCATACTATTAAGCACATTATGGAAGACTGCATTGCACACAATCATCTATGCCAACAACACAACATACAGGTACACTCTTTGAGAGCTCTGTGGGAAAGCCTGGTCTCGGCCATGGCCTTCCTAAGGGACTCGGGGCTGTTCGGCCAGACTGCCTAGGGAACATCTACGACTACTACCACACTAATTCCTCCACAGCTGGAGTCACGCCACCACATGGATGTGGAGAACGAATCCCATACTGGTAATGTCCACTTTTTCTTTCCTTTTAATTTCGTGGTATTTTATTCTGCTAATATAAACCGAGAAATGAGGTGATAGAAAATTATTATCTGTCTATCTATATATTGCCCGACGCCACAATCCCGTAAGGGGTGACCATTTGACTTTGAGTTATTTCTTTTACGGGGAGGGGCACTAACCCTTCACCAACCCATTTGTTGAAACTTAGGGAGCACGTATGGTTTGGTCTTATGGTTACCACCAGCGTTGTAAATGGTTTCTTGGCTTACGGGAAACCATTTGGCTTGTCACTCAATATACAGCCACCTGTAAAGGAAAGAAAAGCAATAAGACGTGAAAGGAAAGATGGGAAAAATAGAAAGAGAGGAGGGCAAGCACAGAAAAAGAATGATAAAAGCTAAGGAAGAAGTAGGCAACACTACATCAAGTGAGTGGATGATGGTCGCCACCACCTACCACTAATAGAAAAATACATAAAGAATAATTTACTATTTCTACACTACACATCATGATAGTGACCATCAAACATATTATGCTTTTTCAAAGTAACAATTTGACGTGGCGAAAAAAGCTTCAGCATCCTAGTAATCAGTGGACCTATACCAAAGAGAAGCAAACATAATATCCCGGTTAACACATAAATTGTTTCTTACGAATAAACATATAAACATACAGTAGACAGAGAGACAGATAAGCAGATAGATATACAAAGGCACATAGATAAATGGAAAAATAGATAAGTATTTTTATTGTTGCTTATTAATTTACTACACTAGTTACGGCCTTAATTGTGTTGTGGTTTAGATACCTGTTGTGGTATAGATGCTAAGATTTTTGCCAGTCATTGTAACGTTAGTACTTTTTGTTATAATAATTGTGATGGAAATGGTGGGGGGTTATACTGGTGATCCTTGTAGTGCTGGTGATGGTGTTGTAGGTGATGGTGGTGGTTGCGATGGTGTGGGTCCTGCTGGTGACGAAGAGGAGGGTTTTGTGTACTACTTTTTCATCTCTTGAATCCAGTGATGCTGGAAATAAATCGAATACTGGTAGGCGATGACTGGGTTTAAAATGTTTGAAAAACTGCAAAGGAAGCAGAGATGAATGATCGAGTAGTGTGGAAGAGGAGGATGAAAAAATAGGAGGAATGTGTGTGTGTGTGTGTGTGTGTGTGTGTGTGTGTGTGTGTGTGTGTGAGTGTGTGTGTGTGTGTGTAGAAGAATGATGTTAAAAGATGTCATTGTTTACAACTCCTCTACAACGAAATATTTCCATCAAGTTGAGTAAAATCACCTGGTTTCTGATAAAAAATGAAGATGGTCATTTAAAGAATGAAGAAAACATAACCGGTCACAAAATATAAAGTAAACGTAACTGGTCATAAAAATGACGAAAACATGACACCTCAAACCCCTCCAAAAAAAGAAAATAAAAACGGTCAAAAATTTTAGAAAACATAATCGGTCATAAAAAAATTAAGAAGGCATAAGTGGTCTTAAAAACATGAAGAAAAACTAACCTGTCATAACCCATTAGCAAGGACACACTCTCAAAGCTGAATAAAATCGTTTGCTGGCACCAGGAAAGCAATGTCTGGTGGTAATGAATGGGTTTAATGTTATGCAGTTGTGGTGGAACGAGCATGAAGCCAACACAGATTATGTAGTGGTAGAGATTGATGTACGGGGGAGGGAGGGGGGAGGGAGGAGGGGAGAATGAGGGGATGAGAGTGGGAGGAGGGGGAGAGAGGAGGAGTAAGAGAGAGAAGGGAAGGAAGGGATGGAGGGAGGGCTAAATTAGAGAAGGGATGTAGTGCCCGGAAGTGATAATGAGTTGTATCTAGTTCATTTTATATGACCAAAAGTTCGGTTAAGTGAGAGAGTGAGGCCTGGGCATGGCTGTTTCCATGCGGACGTTAACAGAACATTGATTAAGTTACCTAGTTGCTAAGTCACTTTTTTTTCCTACTGTATTTACTAGCATTAAGTCTCTTTATAATATAAAAACTCGAGTGAGATGGGAACCTGTGTCTTTGGTCACGTAATCCAGCATAATGTGCGCGTGCGCAAAGTGATGTAAAGCACGATGATTTTCATTGTTTTTCGATGTAAGGGTATAAAGAGAGAGGTGTTGGTGAGTAATTATTGTAACCAGAGAATGTCATTTTTTTCGGGTAATCGATTGTAAGGGGAATGACATCACACTGAGTCTATCACGAGTCAGTAATAATAAAAATGTTAAATTACGTACGCCGTCATACCCCCCCCCTCCCCCTTTGCTTCACGCACTTTTGGCGTGTCTCACTCGCTCACCGGCCGTGATAGGTGGCAGGTGGTCGGTACTGTCGTCATCCTCCCTGCCCCTCCAAGGAATTCTGTAAGTAATTTGATATTAATGATGTTTGGTATGTTGAAGTGCGAATAGTGATATCCCACGAGTGATAATAGTGACGAAATTAAGAAACGGACTTGGGTAGAATCAAGTGTTGTCATTCCTCAGGAAGTGTAACGGTGACGCCATTAGCCTGTGGAGAAGCGAGTCCTGTGTTCCCGCTCACCTGCCCTACATTTTTGAGCTGAATAGTGAGGTATTTTCCATATTTTTGTGTACTGTACTGTATAGTATTATTATTTGGTAAATAGAATACGAAAATGGTAGCTAGTTCTATATGAGCCTCAGATAAATGTGTGACTTTGTGGGCCAAGTATCAGGTGCCCGGGGACTGTGAATTATTTATTATTGTGTTGAAATGACTTTGCAATTCAGTACTTATTAAGGCTATATTGTGAGTTAATGTGCACGTAGTTACTTTGTGAGGCACAATGATATTGATGCAGTGATGATTTTCATGGTTATAGTACGTTTTTCATGCTTACTGTATTTGTTATAGTACTTTTTCTTCCATGTTATCCCTACAATAACTATTATTTTGAGCAGACCTATGTGTCTGTAGTGTCATGTGTTATTCTATTATTACTTGAGATGCTGAGTGTTGTAACTCATGTTTCTTTATTATGAGACTTTCCTGATCATGTGAAGGGATTACTTGCATTGGGGTGAATAGTTATTCACTATTCATATTAACTTCTAGCGGGTCCAAATGTGGAGGTCGAAGTACCAGTGAGTGAGTCAAAATCCAAGTGTGGAGGTCGAAGTACCAGTGAGTGAGTCAAAGTTCAAGTCTGGAGATCAAGGTCTCAGTGCGAGTCAAGGTCCCAGAGAAGGGAAGTCAAGGTCGGGAGTGGCAGAGAACTGGACCAGTGAAATTTGTGCTCAGGGAGGATTATGAAGAAACACATTGGACTGGGACAGAGGAGCTAAGTTTTGTGGATTTGATATTAGGACCATATAGAAGTATATTTTTCGAACAATGTGCCAACTGATTCAGGTTTAATCTTTAAAGCAAGTAGCTGGGGAAGATTTCTACCTTTTGGTCTTGTTAATACACATTCCTTCCCACTCGAACTTTATTGTTTGTATAACCCTTGAGAACTGGTGGTACAGAGCTTATCTAGTAGTTTATTAATGTGCAACTTAGAAGCATTCTGGGAAACTGCGAAGGTTGGGCTTGGGTTGGCCTAGTTGGAGACTGGCCCCGTTATTTAGGCATGCTACCACTCTTAACTTGGCCACTTGAGATGCAATAAACGCAACCGAAGAGGCCGCTAGTGGGGAGAGAGTCTCCATCAATCTGAGTTCCCGACCGTTCCAGCACACATTGGTCATCAATAGTGACTTGTTTTCTGCCCCTTTTGACCAAGTAAAAGTCTGGATCGCAGAGATGACAGTACAGGGACAGAGGAGTGAATGTTTGGAAGGAGGGGATGGATGGGGGAGGTGGAAAACGGTGTACAAGGGGAGGGAGAAGGAAAGATATGAGGAAAGAAAAGAAGGAATAATGGGAGCTGACGGGGAGTGGGAGAAACGAAAGAGAGGGGGCGTTTAAGAGAAGGAAGGGAGAGGAAGAGATAAAGGAGGGAAATGAGTTGAGATAGGGAAGAGAGAGAAGAACGGGGAGGGTAGGAATAAAAGGGAATAGATATCGCTGAGAAAGAGACGGGTAGAGGGAAGGAGAAAGAGATGCAGGAACATGGGGGGAAAGGAATAGAGGTAGAGTGGAGGAAGGGGATTAAAGTGAGAGGGAAGGAGTAGTTGACGACAGGTGGAATAGGGAAATGGGAGAAAGGCAGAGGGGGGGAAGAAGGAAGGAAGAGAGGAGGGAAGGCAAGAGAAAATGGGAGGAGGAGGAACCGGGGAGAAAGGAGGAGAGAATGAAGGTGAAACCTGAGTTGAGAGAAAATGAGAGAGGGGAAGGGAAAGAGAATGAGATGGCAGTAGGACGAGACCTGCGAGGGGTTGAGAGCTGGTTGGGGTTGAGAGGGGGAAATGGATGGCAGGTGGAATGGGATGAGAGGGAGAAGGCAATGAGAGAGGGAAGAGGATGAGTGGGGGAAGGGGATGAAAAGTGGAAGGGGATGAGATGTGAATTGGGAAGAGAGATGTAAGGGTTAGGGGGTTGTTTTTAACGTGAGAGAGGGATAGATGATACAAATTACATCACTCTGATGTTAGCCTTTCATTACCCGTCCCCGCCCCGAACGGGCTCAGGGACGGGTATTGTTTTCACTGTTTGTCTGTCTGTTTGTTTGCTTTTCTGTTTGTCTGTCTGTTAACGACTGTATCTGAAAACTACGGATGCGATTTTGAATAAAATCACAAGGATGATGGGCTATGACGTTCTGATCACCTGGATAAATTTTGGCTCAATTGGGTCAACGCCCAGGCTGAAGGCCCAGAGAATGTAAAATGTAAAAAGAGTTTTTTTGCCATAACTTCTTTCAAATTCGTCACACCGGCATGAAACCAAAACCTTAAGGTGCATCTTTCAAATCTGCATCCTATAACATTTCTCATTGCATCAGAGGGGTTACCCCCTCGTTAGCGGTAGGGAGGTCAGTGTCAGATAGGTCGGGCCTACAATGTCAAATTGGCATAAAATCGTCAATTTTCACTTGATTTACTCCAAATTTGATATGTAAAATTTTTTACTGATATCCTGTTGTGATAATGCTTCAGCACTAAAATGACTACCACCACTTGGTGGTGATCAGAATCAAGGTCCAAATGAAATGGAGAAAGAGAAGAAGGGAAGGACAGGAGGAAGTAGTGCATGCAAGGAGGGTGGAAAGGTTACAAGAGGATGGGAAAATGGCAGAATATAAGAGAGAAGTGGAGGAGCGATTGGGTAGAAATGGATTGGAGCAGATGGGGGACGTGGACGGTGTGTGCAAGATATTCACTAAAGAAATCTATGCAGCATGTGAGGTGGTGTATGGGGTGAAGAGAAGACGACAAGGGGTCCAGGGAATAGCATGGTGGACTAAAGAGGTGAGAGAGGCTGTGACACAAAAGAAGAAAGCATATAGTGAGTGGATGAGAAACAGAGGTGTGGATGAAGTTGAGAGACAGAAGAGAGAGTTATATGTAGAGAGGAAGAGCGAAGTGAAAAGATTAGTAAGAAAGAGTAAAAAGAGAGTGGGTGAGGAATTTGGAAGGAATTTGTATGTAAAGTGGAGGGAATGTAATAAATGTTTCGAAAGGGATAAAGAGAGTTAGACAGGGTGCCAAAGAGGTTAGTTAGGGAGAGAAAAATATAAATGGTACATTACTAGTGAAGAAGGGAGAAAAAGTGAGCAGATGGAGAGAGTAGTTTAAGGAATTGTTGAACATAGAGAAAGAAAGTAATGCAAGCGTAAGTAGCTGGGGAATGGCTGGAAGACGGAGGAATTTGAGAAGACAGGAACAAATCAATATGATGGAAGTTGTGGAAGCAGTGAAGAAAGTCAAAATGGGGAAAGCCCAAGTGGTGAAATGCTGAAGAATGGGGAAGAGATAGTAATAGAATGGATGTGGAAGATGGGCAGATGGGCCTGGCAGGAAGATAGAGTCCCAGAGGATTGGAAGTCAGGTAAAATTATTCCCCTGTACAAAAGAAAAGAGGATAAAGAAGTATGTGGTAATCACTGGGGTATTTGCCTTCTTAGTGTAATAGGAAAAGTATATGGTAGGCTACTTACTGACAGAGTTAGGGAAATAACAGAGGAATTAGTTGAACAACAGGGAGGTTTTAGGAAGGGAAGAGGTTGTGTATATCAGATATTCATTCTTAGATCTCTGATGGAAAAGTTTTTTGAGAAGGGAAAGCAGTTGTATGCAGCCTTCATGAATTTGGAGAAAGCATATGACAGGGTGGATAGACAAGGATTGTGGAAAGCATTAAGAATATAATTATGGAGTAGATGGGAAGTTGCTGAATGCCGTGAAGAGTATGTATGAGGATGCTAAGACTGCAGTGCGTGTGGATGGTGAACTGAGCGAATTTTTCTATTTGAAGGTTGGATTGAAACAAGGATGTGTTATGTCTCCATGGTTGTTCAATCTGTATATGGATGGAGTTATAAAAGAGATACAATGTAGGGCAGTGGATGTTGGAGAGGCCTTAGTGAGAGAGGGAAGTGTTTGGAAACTCCCTGTACTGTTGTTTGCAGATGATACTATGTTGCAAAGTGAAGACGAAGGGGAGCTGCAAGGCTTGGTGGATTAGTTTGGGAAAGTGTGTAAGAAACGGAATCTAAAGGTGAATGTAGGGAGGAGTGAAGTTATGGTCTTCGAGACAAGTGAAGTCAGTGAATGTATAGTGAGGTTGGGTGAGGAGGAAATAGAAAATGTGAGTACATTTAAGTACTTGGGTAGTGTAATGTGTAAGGATGGAAGTTTAGAGGGTAACGTGCTTGAAAGGGTACAACAAGGAAGAAAGTTTGCTGGTTCCTTGAAAGTAGTGATAAGAAACAGGGAAGTGAGCATGGAAGTGAAAAAGTCCAAGTGAAGCTTGGACCTTGTTGGAGGGACAGAAGTCATTAGTGAGAGCAGTGGAAATGAATTATTTGCTAGGAGCATGTGGAGTCACACGGACAAACAGACTGACAAATGAGGAATTGGAGAAGCGTTAAAGTGTGGATATGGATGTGATAGGAAGTGTTAGGAGAAATACACTGAGGTGGTCTGGCCATTTGGAGAGGATGGAGAGTGAGACACTGACGAGGAGAGTGTATGTGAGTGAGGTGGAGGGGGGAGAGAGAGGGGGAGGCCGAGGATGAGATGGAGGGATGGAGTTGAGAGGTATATGAGAGAGGGGGGTGTAAGCTGGGGGCAGGGAACGGGGCGACATGGAGGGGATTTGTTTGTTGCCACCCCTTACGGGATTAAGGTGTCTGGCAATAGATAGAATAAAATGACTGCCGCGGATTGGTTTGCTGTGCCCGGCACAGCTTCTTGTTACCTCCGCCAAGGAGGTTATGTTTTCACCCATGTCCGTTTGTTTCTTTGTTTGTTGGTTGGTTTGTGGGCAAGATTATACAAAGGCTACTGGACGGATTTCCATGAAACTTGGTAGGAAATGGGCCTTGGCCCAAAACAGACTCCATTAAATTTTTGTGCCGATCCGGATGAAGATGCGGATCCAGGAATAGTTTTTCACTTTCTTTAACATTGTGAGATAGGACGTTTTTCGACATTTTTGTAAATTTTTCGGTGAATATTGCATGGATGTTGATGGTGGAGGTATGCGCTCCACTGAGTGCCATTCTGGTTAACTATGTTTTGCTTTGACATACACGCCTCACTCTCTAGACAAACGACAACACCAAACTCCCTCACTAAGTGATGTCGCAAATTAAATTTAATTGTTTCCTGAACCTTTTGTGCATCGACAAGTGACTAAGTAAAATACTTTACAGTGTGAAAACTTCATGCCTCTGAAATCTTATGCAGAATAAAATCGTTCGGCGGCAATAACAAAAGACGTGAATCATGTTATCGCATAGTACTGTTTAACGAAGATTGTTCCTATACCTTCCTTAAGTTAAAGAGATCGTCTGGAAGATATAAAACGCAAAAGAATAAAATAAATCATTATCCAACGCCTTCACGATATTACAAAATGTGTTACTATTTTCTGAAGCTTGTGTATATCGACAGTGACTAAGTACATGGAAAAATGTGAAAACTTTGTTATTGAAAGCCTTCAGATCCATGTTTTTTTCTCCTAAGGAATAAAAGTTGACCTGTGCAATTACTGAGACACTGCCTTATTAAATACACGTATGTAACACCAGGTGACTTTATTTTGACTTTGGAGAGACCTTATGAAGCTGCTGACCTCTTCCGTATGTTTTTAATTTACGTTTTCAATTTAACTTTTGCTCACGTCTAATGATGTAATTCACCTTCTGGTAGGCTTGCTGTAGTGAAGGGGCTAAAAAGCTTCCATACACTTTGCAGTTCGATAATTTTCTTTGTTCTGGTTCTTTTACCCGCCAGGCGGTTTTATTTGGTTGCAGAAAAGCTCTCGACTGAAGTAGCTAGTGACCCGCGGGCTGATAACTATTATTATTTGTAGTTTTATGGAATTATGGTGGACATAAATCAATTAAACTTGTCCATTTTGGCGTAATGATACTATCCTTAGTGTTTATTTAATTCTTCTACCATTACATGATTATATTCAGTTCTGGAGACACTGTTTGAACTGGACGTGTTACATATGCCTTTCATTAACTACTACACAACGAAGGGATTACCTAAATTGTATGAAATGTTTTACGTTATCTCGATCGAAATGAAAAAGACGTAATGGTAGCTACGACAACAATTAAGCACTCCAGGATTCTCTGGTAGAATAACATCGTCTTGAGGTTGCAGAAAATCAATACATTTAAAGAATTACAGCCAGCAGCACCTGTTACTACCAGTCGAGAGCACAACATATCGATATATTTATCATACATCATGAAGACTGAATCTACTTGATGGTTCTTACATAAATCTATTCTAAAATATGTAGATAACACAGGTAGGCGAGGAATACATGAGGATGTATTTTTTTCATTTGTGTGTGTGTGTGTGTGTGTGTGTGTTTGTGTCCTCGTTTATATATATATATATATATATATATATATATATATATATATATATATATATATCCAGAGACAGGATCCCACTGCTACCTGGCGCGTCCCCGGGTGGCGGACAGGGGAAGGGCTTGTAGATATACGAGGTACCGTCTTAGACTGCGTGGACCATGGGACCCCCTGTATATATATAGGGCTCCACCGAATATAACGAATAAGGTGGAAGAAAGAATTACATCTCACCAGAAACTATGTGGCAGGGAGGTGAGATTATTTGCCACAATCCTCCCAACCAAACATGAGTTCTATTGCAAATGATTTGACAGGCGTTCTTGTTGGACCATCGTCTACTAAAAGTCCAACCGCACTGCCTCCTGTGCTTACGGGCAGTGTGCCACAGGAAGTGAGTAGGCATTGTGTTCGAAAATTAGACTCTTGGATATTAAACAAACTGAAATCCATGAAGATTTATGTATACAGTGTAAGAAGCCTCGCAGAAGATTACAAAATTCAAAATCTAATGACTGAACTGGAAAACATTAGTTGAGATATTGTAGGTTTGAGTGAGATCCACAGAAGAGAAGAAAAGTAATTCAGCTCGAAAACAGCAACCACCTATTTTACTACAGAGGAAGGCAAAATGAAAAAGTTAGTGGTGTAGGATTTCTAATTAACAGAAATCTTGCAGACAACATTGTTAAATCCAACAGTTTATCTGAAAGAGCAGCATTTGTTGTCAGACTGTGCAAAAAGTATACCCTAAAAGTAATACAAGAATATGCACCAACTTCTCAAAGCCCAGATGAAGAAATAGAAACATTATGTGATGACATCTCCCACATTATGGAAGAAGAAAAGACAACATATATTATACTCAGCCAAAAGTTGGGAAGTCGAAAAATGGAGAGGAATGTACGGGAAATTATGGAATGGGAGAAAGGAATGAAAGAGCAGAAATGCTTGTAAAATTTGCTGAAATGTTTAACATGAGATATATGAACACATTCTTCCCCAAAAGAACAGGGAGAAAGTGGACCTGGAGAAGCCCAAATTGAGAAACAAAGAATGAAATCGACTTCATTATAGCAGATAAGAATAACACGATCACAAATGTCACTGTTATCAACAAAGTAAATATAGGTAGTGATCATAGAATGGTGGGTTGCACAGCCAGATTCAATTTCAGAAGTGAAAGAAAGAAAATGATTAAAGATAAGATATGCCCAATAATAGTAAACGAAAACAAAGCAGCCTTTCAGTTGGAAATAAGGAACAGATTTCAGGCTCTAAGTAATGCTGAATGTGACATTGATGAGCTGAATGACAGACTAACAAAAGTGCTAAGAGAATCAGCAGAGGTAGTGGGAAAACCTAGTACAATCAAAACGAAGAAGTATTCGGAAAAGACACTCGAGTTTATGAAAAAACGAAAGGAAATGAAAGTAAAAACAGGGAAACAGAACGAGCGAAATTAAATAAGCTTATCAACAAAAGACAAAGAGAAGAAAAAAGAAAGAGTAACATGGATCAGATCAAAGAAACCATCAAAAATGGAAAAAGTGTGAAACAGGTCCGAAGTAAAATGGCACTAGGAAAGCAACAAATGACATCACTGAAAGAAAAAAAAAACGGTGAAATCATTAAATGCGGAGATAAAATAGTGATGAGAGTTGAAGAATTTTACAAAGAACAGTATGCATCAAAGACAGTAGTATCAATAGCAAACTTTTCAGTTGACACAAGTGGAATACCTGGGGTAACACCAGACGCAGTAAATATTTGTCTCAAAAATATGAAAAGAGGGAAGGCTCCAGGAGAAGATGGAATAGTAACAGATTTACTGTTGGATGCCGGAGCAGAAGTACAAAATAAGCTTGCTCAATTATTTACCCAATGTATAAAACAGAAGAAAATTCCCAAAACATGGTGTAACGCCATAGTTATTTTACTCTACAAAAAAGGTGACTCAAAAGATTTTAGTAACTATCGACCCATTAGCTTATTATCAGTCATTTACAAACTCTTCACTAAAGTCTTTATGAACAGAATAACTACAAATTTGTAGGAAAACCAACCTCGTGAACAGGCAGGATTCCGAAGCGGGTATTCGACTACTGATCATCTACATACAATGAGTCAGCTAATTGAGAAAACAACAGAATATAATAACCACTCTGCTTAGGCTTTGTTGATTACAAAAAGGCTTTTGATTCAGTGGCGCACATAGCAATTGTAAATTCATTGTGAGAACAAGGAGTGAATGAGAATATTGTAAAACTGCTCTAAAACATATATAAAGAGGGAACTACTACAGTTAAATTACATAAGGACTCGGAAAAAATTAAGATCGAGAAGGGCGTGCATCAGGGAGATACAGTTTCACCAAAATTATTTACAGCATGCCTAAAAAGTATTTTCAGAAAGGTAGACTGGGAAAACAAAGGAGTGAACATAGATGGAGAAAAGCTAAACCATTTAAGATTTGCAGATGACATTGTCCTAATCTCAGAAACAGAGGAGGCATTGCAAGAAATGTTAAATGACCTGAACAGAGAAAGTCTGAAAGTTGGACTGAAAATGAACCGGAGTAAAACTAAAGTAATGTTTAATCCTCAAACACCAAAGAGCGTCATAAGAATAAGTGGAGAAATTCTTGAAGAAGTTGAGGAGTACAATTACCTGGGACAAATACTAAAATTAACGAAAGATCATGAAAGCGAAATAAAACGACGCATTACAATTGGATGGAAAGCTTTCGGTAAACATAGAGACATTATGATAAGTACCTTGCCAGTTTGTATGAAACGAGAAGTATATAACGGATGTATAATTCCAGTTATGACGTATGGTTGTGAGACATGGAAACTGACAATATCAATGGAAAATAAATTAATCCGTTCTCAGAGAGCAATAGAAAGGTCAATGTTGGGAGTATCTTTGACAGGAAAAGATCAACTTGGGTGAGAGGACAGACTGAAGTCAAAAATATTATAGAAGTTATAAAAGAACAGAAATGGAGATGGGCAGGCCATATAGCAAGAATAAGGGATAACCGATGAAGCAAGAGTCTGACTGACTGGACACCAAGATTTTGTAAGCGTAGTAAAAAAAGGCCAGACATGAGATGGAGATAATAAAAGAAACTTGCAGGGAAAACGTGGCAAAGATTGGTTCAGTCAAGGAATTCGTGGAAGAGGTGGGGGGAGGCCTTTGTTCAGCAGTGGACTAGTTATGGCTGACGATTATATATATATATATATATATATATATATATATATATATATATATATATATATATATATATTGATAGATAGATATCATCATCATCCGGACCTCCTTTCCCACCCTAGGACAGGGTGAGTAGCAATGTCCAGACAGCCGAAAACTGAGCAGTCCAATGGGCCACGCTTCCATTCAATCATCATTCAAGCCCCCGGAATCCAGGCTCTATCGGCTACGCCAAAGACATTCACCACGTTCTGTAGTGAAGTGTGTGTGCGTGTGTGTGTGTGTGTGTGTGTGTGTGTGTGAATATGAAATATTAATTCATACCCTATGGATCCAAAGAATATCATCATTTACCTGACCATATGATACTACGGAAACAGGCATAATACAGAAGACACTAGGAAACAAATTTTACTGTAATGTCTACTTAGGTGTGTGCCCTTGTTATACAGTCCCATCTCGCAGCTTAATAAGGCAAAAATTACATACGGTAGTACCTACTGGTCACGTCTCCCAGGACACACACAACTTCCAGCGCCTGAGTTTTGTTGGGCTGGGTCGTGCTGGGTTATGCTGTGTGCCACTGGAGTATTCTGGACCATGTTGGAATATGTTGCTCTTTTTCTTGGTTGGATTGGATTATGTCATGTGCGCTGAGTTGTTTTGGGAGGGTTATGTTGCATTATGATAAGTGGTGTTGGGTTATGTTGGGCTATGTTTGGTGAGTTATGTTGGAATATGTTCTAGTGTTGGGTTATGTTGGGCTACGTTGGTTAATCACTTTGGATAATGTTCTATTGTTGGGGTATGTTAGGCTATGTTGGGCGAGTTATGTTGGATTATGTTCTAGTGTTGGGTTATGTTGGGCTGTGTTGTGTGGGTTATGTTGGATTATGTTCACTGGTATTGGCTTATGTTGGTGACTTACGTTGGGTCGATATAAAATTGTCATTTAATCAACCCATAAAAAAGCTTCTCACTCGAGTATCGCAATGAGAGAAAAAGGGAAAATGTAAAGTAATGGAAGTATGTGATGTGAGAACCCAAATATGCAGATTAATGGCAATTCCCGTCGCTGCATAATTGACAGTTCTTATGTCGGGAACTGGGACCCAGTTTCCATTTTTTATTCTATGCCAATTGACTATATTGCCTCATAAGTATTTAGTAATCTAACTGTACTTATAATTCTAAAGACATACTTTACTATAATTTATCTTTAATCAGAAGTCTCTTTATTTTTGTAAACCTTGGAAGCGTGACGTCTTTGTCAGGTGGTGTTCTCTTCATTGTTTCCATCTTTTGTGTGTAAGCCTCTCAGCAGCAGTGGGAGACGGAAGTGGCGATGAGGTGCAGGTGGGGAATGGCTCTGTACCCCGTTATACCTCAGCATGGGTTCCTGAGGCCACGGGAACAGGAGGAGGTAAAGACTGGAGTATGAGATTGAACATAATTAGAAGACTCTGGAGAGGCTTAACTCTTAAGGATACAGCTATTTAAGATCTTGGGAGCTGTGCTACCTGTAGAGTCTACAGTAGACTGCTTAATTTAACGCTGGGTGGTACAGGGGTTAGGGTCAACCTCTGCAATGTGTTAATTACTGTGACATCTTTCTAAATGTATTCTTGATACGGCCAGATGACATCTGCTTAAGTGGATTATATCATACTAGTAGTTCATACCAGGAGTTCAGCTTGTTATGGGCGGTGGCTCAATCGGTAGAGAGGTGGCGTGCAGAGGTGGCGTGCAGTCCTAACGGGCCCAGGTTCAAATCCCGGCTGGGGCAGGGAACAGTTTAAGGATTTGAATTTCATTCAATCAGGCTTTACTGATCTACCAGAAGACCCGCCGACATGTCGTAAAAATACCCCCGCTAATACCAATACACCAGTCCTGTATGAGACAGCCCTAGCATGTATTCAATATGGAAGGTGGGTGTTAGCGCCGAAGTTGTGACATGTAGAGGTGTATGGTATGTAGGAGGACTGCTGGGCCTTGATAGCAGGCTGTGCAGCCTATGCCCAGAGTCGGACACATAAAAAAAATATATATATATATTAAATGTAGTCCACTTAGGAAGTTATTATGTACTTCACTTCAGCCAAAAATGCAAATAGTCATGGAGACTTGGTATGCTTTTTTTTTTTTTTTTACTTTTACTTTTTACTTTAGAGACTACTATAGCTGATGCTGGCTTGCTTCCTATGTATCATGATAAGCGTCCCTCAAAATGATTTAAATAATTTGGTAGTGACGGGAATATAGAAGAATGATCCATCACATTCCAGTGGTCAAAGAAACACCAAACAGGAAAAATGTATTCGTAATCGGAATAAAAAGATGAGTTCGTTATTGTTTGTTGTTCTTTCTGTACGTAGGTGACTGTTCGGCTCATGACTAGCCTCTTGGGAGGAAGAGACGAGAAAGAATGTTTACGATTTGCTCCATTAATTTGACATTTTATTTTTATTTTTTTTTTACCTTATGCTAGATAGTTCCATGCATTTTTATTTTGCCATAACCAGACAGATTCATTACTTTTACGATCACATGCTTTTATTAAGTTTGGGAAGACCTTACGTTGTTAAGGGGCTAATCAGGAGATTTTTGAGCATGCTAATCGTATTAACTTCTATTACATAGTTAAGCAACATTTCTGGTTCAAAGTAATTTTGAAATAAAAGTTCCCCTGGCATCACCATCGTGATGCAGCTTTATTATTCTGAATCACGGATATCATCCAGTGTCCAGTTCACTGGTATTTATAATTTTATTTCCCCAAATATGCAGGAACCATCATTACGTGGTGCAACGCCGGGTACACCCTGTAGTTGTATTTACTTATTCATTTACCTACTTTTTATTTGCCAAACCTCTTACATCATCATCATCATCATCATCATCGTTCATGAATCCAAGCTATCATTTTTTCTTACTTTTTACTTTCTCGTTTTAATCCTTCCCTCTCTCCTCACCTTCGCTCGGCTTCCTCTCAATATTTGCAGAGGTCGAACCAGGACGTTAAATATTGCCGGCTTAGAGAGAGAGAGAGAGAGAGAGAGAGAGAGAGAGAGTGTGTGTGTGTGTGTGTGTGTGTGTGTGTGTGTGTGTGTGTGTGTGAGTGTGTGTGTGTGCTCCCTTGGGAAGGAAAGCGAGGTATGTTTAGAGGAAGATGGAAGACGTGAATTAATTAGTCATGAGAGGGTGGGAGTAAGAGAGGAAATGTGCGAGGGAGAGGGTAAGGGTAGGGGAGAGAGGACGAGAGAACGACTGCATGAGGAAAAAAAGCGAAGAGTGAGTCAGAAGGAATGAGGGAATAGTGTCTGACTGAGGACGAAGATGTACGATGGAAGTGGGTGTTGTGTGGGAGAACGTAAATGCGCTGATGGGAGGGACGGTATGAGGAAAGGTGAGAGTGAAAGGGTGCGAATGTTGTATGAACGCAGAGAGGTGTACCATTAGGAACCTGTTGTAAGAAGATTGTCCAAAGGAAAATATTCTTACCTTTTCCTTAAGTCTGATATTAAGCCTATATGGTATTCAGTGCAGCTATAACCCCGAAAACGGAATAATAATATGTTCTTACCGGCCGTACTTTCAAGGAGTTTCAGTGTAGAATATTTCAGGTCATATATCTTGTAAACTTGAAAATCTGGCTGCTGGTGGGTAGCATACGTTGTGTAAATCACACGCAACACTGGTTCAGCAGGTTAATAATACTATTGCACACATGTTGGCTTCAGTCTGTGCCACAACCATTTCATTACTGTGCTCCGTCGTCCAGCCGTATGTCGTATATAATGTTAGAAGTTATAAAAAAGAAACACTGTAATTTATGAGATACTTATTAAGCCATTCGAAACGGTGACGCTAATCTCATTTTATCCTAGTTATTGTCAGACAACATTTGCAGCTAAGCAAAGAAACCTTTGCACTGAATGATTTACTCAGTCGCCAGAGCAAGTCTTCAATGTTTTGAAACGTAGAATTTTGTATTAACTGCGGTCAAGAAAAATACTAGAATTTATCGCATCACAAGTTGGAGACTGTGTCTGACCTCTTTCCAACGAAAGATTCTCCTGTGCCGAATAAAATATTGTCCATAAAAATATTAAATTACATATACGTCATTGAGCTAAAAATAAGTTATTCATACGCAGAAACGCATAAATGTTTTGCATTTCAGAATAGTCATAACAAAGCGACTTTAAACCCTTACAAAGTGAAGAGAACACAGTCAACAGGAAGTTAGTGTACGGGGAAAAGCACTTGGTGTTTGCAGAGAATATTCGTGGTGGTGAGCGAGGGTCCTGCCTGCCTAACTTCACTGTTACCCATTCCATTCTCGCAGGAAACATAGTATTTTTTATTCGCTTCGTTGACATAATTATTAAAACTATTGTTAGAAGCTCCTTTTGAAAAGGCGTTTGATAGTGTTTCACGTGGAGCTATGTTGAAAATTATGAGATTCTATGATATCCCAGAAAAGTTTGTAAATATTATTAGAAGCCTGCATGAAGGTACTTTTTGTAAGGTAATGGTGGGTGGTTCTTTGAGTGATCCATTTCAAGTTAGGTCAGGAGTGATTCAAGGAGGAGTTCTTTCGCCATTGTTGTTTGTTTTGGTTATGGATTATGTTATGAAAAAGGTTGTAAGGAGAACAGGTGCAGGAATTAACTGGAAAGAAAATAAGAAGCTGATGGATTTGGACTATGCTGATGATATTGTACTGATTTGCGGAAGTATTTACGAGATGCAGAGGGTGCTCGATTGTCTGGTGGAGCAAGGAGAAAAAGTGGGATTGGTAATAAATTGTGGAAAGACTGAAATTATTAATATGAACGTGGAGAACCAAATCGATTGTGTAATTGGGAATAATGTGGTGAAGAATGTAGAAAACTTTAAATATCTGGGAACGATTGTATCATCTAATGGATCATTAAACAATGAAATTGAGGAGAGGATTAGACAGGCTTGGCGAGCTGTTGGAATGTTGAAATCTGTTTGGAATAATAATATGCTTTCGGTACATACTAAAGTGAAAATTTACAAGTCCATGGTTAGACCCATTTTAATTTACGGGCATGAGTCATGGTACAGTACAATTGCAACAGATCAGAAAGTATTAGGATTTGAGAATAAAATACTGAGAAAGATTCTTGGGGTAAAGTGGCAAGACAGAGTTACAAATGAAAGAGTAAGGGATATTACGAGAGTGGAACCAGTTAATGAATATGTGAGACTGTCTCGCTGGAAGTGGCTGGGGCACATATACAGAAGAGAAGGTTGTTTAATACAGGATGAGCCAGAGTGGATTGCTAGAGGAAGAAGAGGTAGAGGTAGGCCGAGGGAAACCTGGTTGAGGACAATGAAAAAAGAAGCAGGAGAGGAGTGTTGGTGGGACCTGAAGGAGATGGCAAGAGACAAATATTGATGGAGAGAGTTCATTGAGACCCTATGCATCCCGTGGGGTGCCACAGGAAATGATTGATTGATTGATTGAGAAGCTCCTTTATACGGTGATGAGTGAACTGATAATGGTGGCGGAAGGATGCTTTACACCTTCACTACGAGATTTCCAATTAGGCTACATAAATTATGATCATCTGGAGATAACAGTTTGCTGAAGAGCTTCATGTGCAATGTTTCTGTTCCCTTCACTATACAAGATATTTCTTCAAAGCTTAATGTAATCCCCTTTTGGTAGTAATTGCACAATACTAAATCTGTCAGCCTACTGAAAGTATTGATAGCGATGAAGAGTCATGTGATACTGAAATAAAATGTGATCAGTTAGAAAAATTAGGCCGTGTAAAATGTGTTTGTACTCGCAAGAAATGAAATTATGGTGTTGTGGTGGTAGGGCCCGTTCCGTGCAGATGTGAAGCTTGATGTGTTCGTGGAATAGACTGTGGGCAAATGATGTAGTGCCGTTGAAAACGCTGTTCATGATGGAAAGAATAGATGGTGTGAAACGATATGGTACTTCAGAGTTGTGAGGTGCTGGTGTGAATGATGATATAATGGTCAAATGAATGTTTCACTGCTGAGGAGGTTATGTTGTGATGGACGCCACATGTAACCTGTTGTTTTGTTAGGTAGTTCTATTTAATTAACAGTTACCGCGGAACAAGCACTCAATACTTAAAGAAATGATGCATGCTGTTTAAAAATGCCTCGCATGATAAAATATACAATATACAGCTTCCCTTAAAACTGTACTTCTTACACCATATTTAATCAGCTGCTATTATGTGTAATGAAATTCACTGACTAATAATGTGAATTATTATATATTTTATAGGTACTCATTTGCCCCCCCCCCCACACACATGCACACATACAGAGTACATGTGTTTGTAGAAGGAATTTTTCTTGAACAGCCCATGTAAATATTACTGGTCAATAGCCGAAATGGTTCTGACTTATTCTCACCTGTTTCAAACTAATTTGTTGCCCCCAGTTTCTAAACTGACCCTAACATTTATCTATCACGTAACCTTGACGTACTACATTATAAGCGAGGGAAAATTCCATGAAACATATATATATATATATATATATATATATATATATATATATATATATATATATATATTTCATCCATCCATCATCCATTACTACATTGCCCCATGAGGAGCGTAGGAGCCCGGGGCTTGGCAGTTTGTCTCGACATTTAAGATGAGAGTGAACAAGCCTTACTCATCCCTGAGTGGCATTACATGAGCAATCAACCCCAACTACCCCTTGGATATAAACCTTCACTGGCTCAATCCGACAGGAGTGCAATAATTACCCACTAAACCACCATGTGCCCAAATTTGGCTATATGGTTACCACCCAGCGTAGTAAATGGTTTCCTGGTGTACAGGAAACCATTTGGCTTCTCACTCAGTGTAGAGTCACCCACAGGCAGAAGGAAAAGGAAAGAATGAAGGAAAGAAAGACAGAAGAGGTAGTGTAAAGTTACCCGCAGGCAGAAGGACAAGGAAAGAATGAAAGAAAGACAGACGAGGATGGAACGAAAGAAGGATGGAAGAGAGGAAAGGGCAGACACCCGAGAGCAGCACTACATCGAGTGAGTGGATGGTGAGCGCCCTCACCTACCACATTATATATATATATATATATATATATATATATATATATATATATATATATATATATATATATATATCCAGGGGCAGGATCCCACTGCTACCTGGCGCATCCCCGGGTGGTGGACAGGGGAAGGCCTTGTAGATATACAAGGTACCGTCTTAGACGGCGTGGACCATGGGACCCCTTGTTTATATTTATAGGGCTCCACCGAATATAACGAATAAAGTGGAAGAAAGAATTACATCTCACCAGAAACTATGTGGCAGGGAGGTGAGATTATTTGCCACAATCCTCCCAACCAAACATGAATTATATTGCAAAGTATTTGACGGGCGTTCCTGTTGGATCATCGTCTATTAAAGATCCAACCGCACTGCCTCCTGTGCTTATGGGCTGTGTGCCACCGAAAGTGAGTAAGCGCTGTATTGACAAGATAGAGACTGGGATTTTAAACACTCTTAAATCCATGAAGATCTATGCATACAATGTAAGAAGCCTCGCTGAAGATTACAAACTTGATAACTTGATAGCTGAACTGGAAAACATTAGTTGGGATATTGTAGGTTTGAGTGAGCCCCACAGAAAAGAAGAAAAAGTAATTCAGCTAAATGACAGTGACCACCTATTTTACCACAGAGGAAGGGAAAATGAAAGAGTTAGTGGTGTAGGATTTCTAATTAACAGAAATCTTGCAGACAACATTGTTAAATTCAGCATTGCATCTGACAGAGGAGCAGTGGTTGTAATTAGACTGTGCAAAAAATATACCCTGAAAGTGATACAAGTATATGCACCAACATCTCAGAGCTCAGATGAAGAAATTGAAACATTCTATGATGACATCTCCCAGATTATGGAAGAAGAAAAGACCACCTATACTATACTCATGGGAGACTTCAATCCAAAAGTTGGAAAATCAAAAAATGGAGAAGCATGTATGGGAAAATTTGGACTGGGAGAAAGGAACAAAAGAGGAGAAATGTTGGTAAACTTTGCAGAAATGTTTAACATGAGAATAATGAACACATTCTTTCACAAAAGAACAGGGAGAAAGTGGACCTGGAGAAGCCCAAATGGAGAAACAAAGAATGAAATCGACTTCATTATAGCAAAATAAGAATAACACAATCATAAATGCCACAGTTATCAACAAAGTAAATATTGGAAGTGACCATAGAATGGTGGGTTGCACAGCAAGATTCAATTTCAAAAGTGAAAGAAAGATGATGATTAAAGACAAAAAGATATGCCCAATAAAAGTCAGCGAAAACAAAGCAGCTTTTCAGTTGGAAATAAGGAACAGATTTCAGGCTCTCTGTAATGCTGAATGTGACATTGATGAGCTGAATGACAAACTAACAACAGTGCTAAAATCAGCGGAGGTAGTAGGAAAACCTAATATAACCAAAGCAGGGAAGTATTCAGAGAAGACACTTGAGCTTATGAAAAAAAGAAAGGAAATGAAAGTAAAAACAAAGAAAGATGAAATAGAACGAGCAAAATTAAACGAGCATATCAACAAAAGACAAAGAGAAGAAAAAAGAAAGAGAAACATGGATCAAATCAAAGAAACCATCAAAAAAGGAAAAAGTCTGAAACAGGTCCGAAATAAAATGGCACTTGGAAAGCAACAAATGACATCACTAAAAGACAAAAACGGTGAAGCCATTAAATGTAGAGATGTGATGCTGAAGAGAGTTGAAGAATTTTACAATGAATTGTATGCATCAAAGACAGTACCAATGGCTGACTTTTCTGTTGACACGAGTGAAATACTTGAGGTAACACCAGACGAAGTAAATATTTCTCTTAAAAATATGAAAAGAGGGAAGGCTCCGGGAGAAGATGGAATAGTAACAGATTAACTGTTGGATGCAGGAGCAATAGTACAAAATAGGCTTGCTCACTTATTTACCCAATGTATAAAACAGAAGAAAATTCCCAAAACATGGTGTAATGCAATTGTTATTCTATCTATCTATCTATTGCCAGACGCCTCAATCCCGTTTGGGGTGGCCACAAACAAATCGCCTCCAAGTCGCCCTGTCCCCTGCCATTTCACTGCCCTGCTCCCAACTCACACCCTCCTCTCTCATATACCTCTCCATCCTATCCCTCCATCTCACCCTCGGCCTCTCCCTCCCTCTTCCCCCCTCCACCTCAGTCACATTCACTCTCCTCGTCAGTCTTTCACCCTCCATCCTCTCCACATGGCCAAACCACCTCACTGTGTTCCTCAAAACACTTCCTATCACATCCACACCACAACGCTCCTTTATATCCTCATTCGTCAGCCTGTCTCTCCATGTGACTCCACAGGCTTCTCTTAAATAACTCATTTCAACTGCTCTCACTCTTGACTTGTGTCCTTCCAACAACGTCCAAGCTTCACTTCCATACGTTAGAGTTGGTATCACAATACTGTCATGAAGTAACTTTTTCACTTCCATGCTCACTTCCCTGTTTCTTATCACTGCTTTCAAAGAACCAGCAACCTTTCTTCCCTGCTGTACCCTTTCAAGCACTTCACCCTCCAAACCTCCATCCTTACTCATCACACTACCCAAGTACTTAAATGTACTCACATTTTCCAATTCCTCACCATCCAACCTCGCTGTACATTCACTGACTTCTCTCTCAAAGACCATCACTTTACTCTTCCCTACATTCACCTTTAGATTCCGTTTCTTACACACTCTCCCAAACTCATCCACCAAGCCTTGCAGCTCCCCTTCGTCTTCACTCAACAACACAGTATCATCTGCAAACAACAGTACAGGGAGTTTCCAAACACTGTCCTCTCTCACCAGGGCCACTCCAACATCCACTACCCTACCTTGTACCTCTTTTATTACCCCATCCATGTACAGATTGAACAACCATGGAGACATGACACATCCCTGTTTCAACCCAACTTTCAAAGTGAAAAATTCACTTAGTTCACCATCCACACGCACTGCAGCCTTCGCACCATCGTACATACTCTTCACAGCATTCAACAACTTCCCATCTACTCCATATATTCTTAACACTTTCCACAATCCTTGTCTATCCACCCTGTCATATGCTTTCTCCAAATCCATGAAAGCCACATACAACTTCTTTCCCTTCTCTAGAAACTTTTCCACTAAAGATCTAAGAATGAATATCTGATCTACACAACCTCTTCCCTTCCTAAAGCCTCCCTGTTCTTCTCCAACTAATTTCTCTGTTCTTTCTCTAACTCTTCCAGTAAGTATCCTACCATACACTTTTCCTATTATACTAAGAAGACAAATGCCCCTATAATTACCACACACTTCTTTTTCCCCTTTTCCTTTGTACAAAGGAATAATTATACCTGACTTCCAATCCTCTGGGACTCTACCTTCCTCCCAGGCCAATCTGCACATCTTCCACATCCATTCTACTACTATCTCTCCCCCATGCTTCAGCATTTCACCACACACTCCATCAATTCCTGGGGCTTTCCCCGATTTAACTTTCTCCATTCCATCCACAACTTCTATCCTACTGATTTCTTCCTGTCTTCTCACCTCCCTCCTTCTCCCAGCCATTCCCCAGCCACTTATACTCGCATTACTCGCATCCTCTATGTTCAACAATTCCTTAAAGTGTTCTCTCCATCTGCTCACTTTTTCTCCCTTCTCCACTAGTAATCTACCATTTTTATCTTTCACTCCCCTGCTAACGTCACTTCCACACTGTCTTACTCTTTTCACCTTTTTCCAGAACATTTTCTTACAATCCCTCCACTTGTTATTCTACTTTAATAAAAAGGCGACTCAAAAGAACTTAGTAACTATAGACCCATTAGCTTCCTATCAGACATTTACAAACTTTTCACTAAAGTCCTTACAAACAGAATAGCTGCAAATTTGGAGGAAAACCAACCTCGTGAACAGGCAGGATTCCGATGCGGGTATTCGACCACTGATCATCTGCACACAATGAATCAGTTAACTGAGAAAACTACGGAATATAATAAACCACTGTGCTTAGGTTTTGTTGATTACGAAAAGGCTTTCGACTCAGTGGAGCACATAGCAATTATAAATTCATTGCGAGAACAAGGAGTGAATGAGAACATTGTAAAACTGCTCGAAAACATTTATAAAGAGGGAACTGCTACAGTTAAATTACATAAGGACTCAGAGAAAATTAAGATTGAGAAGGGCGTTCATCAGGGAGATACAATTTCACCAAAGTTATTTACAGCATGCCTAGAAAGTATTTTCAGAAAGCTAGACTGGGAAAACAAAGGAGTAAACATAGATGGGGAAAAGCTAAACCATTTAAGATTTGCAGATGACATTGTCCTAATCTCAGAAAGAGCAGAGACATTGCAAGAAATGTTAAATGACCTGAACAGAGAAAGCCTCAAAGTAGGGCTAAAGATAAGCCAGAGGAAAACTAAAATAATGTTTAATCCTCAAACACCAAAGAGCGTCATAAGAATAAGTGGAGAAATTCTTGAAGAAGTTGAGGAGTACAATTACCTGGGACAAATACTAAAATTAACGAAAGATAGTGATAGCGAAATAAAAAGACGCATTACAATTGGATGGAAAGCTTTCGGTAAACATAGAGACATTATGAAAAATAGCTTGCCAGTTTGGATGAAACGAAAAGTACATAACGAATGTATAATTCCAGCTATGACGTATGGTTGTGAGACTTGGAAACTGACAAAATCGATGGAAAATAAATTAATTTGTTCTCAGAGAGCAATGGAAAGGTCAGTGTTGGGAATATCTTTAAGAGACAGGAAAAGATCAACTTAGGTGAGACAGCAGACTAAAGGCAAAGACATTATAGAAGGTATAAAAGAACACAAATGGAGGTGGGCAGGCCATGTAGCAAGAACAAGGGATAATCGATGGAGCAAGAGGTTGACTGACTGGACACCAAGAGATGGTAAGCGTATCAGAAACAGGCCAGACAGGAGGTGGATTTCCCAAGTCTTTACAAAGGAGGGAACCCCCGGGTAGGGACCTATGAGCTTCGCGATTATGAGCCGATAGGCGGAGGGCGGTTCGCTTAGAACCCTCTTAGTGCCGTGCCTCGCCCAGCACCCCTGGGATCCAATGGGATATATATAGATATATATATATATATATATATATATATATATATATATATATATATATATATATATATATATATATATATATATATATATATATATCATCATCATCATCCGTTGAGGTCCACTGCATGACCGGCCTATCCCTACCGAAGCAGGGACGATACAGCCAATGTATTTCTACCCAATGGCTTAGGCTGCTGTCTGCTAGAGACTGTATGTAGGGTGAGAAGTGCTTGTGAGTGTAATTGTAGTGTTGTAGTGGCTTTGGATGTGTGTATAGTCTGTGAACAAAGTGTAATCGGCACGCTTTAAGCCGATTGGGTGCAAGCATACTAGTATGCGACACTGGTTCAACCACAGCACCCCTTATGTCCGCCAAAGTAGCAAGTGGCTCGGTGAACGATTCCCAAAGTTTTTACAACTCTGGCGGGAGGCGAACCCTCTTTCGAAACGCACGCTTTACCACTGTACCACAGAGGCTCCATATATATATATATATATATATATATATATATATATATATATGTGTGTGTGTGTGTGTGTGTGTGTGTGTGTGTGTGTATAAACATTATTACATGACCTTTGATCATTAGAAGTAACTCTGCATTTTGCGTTTGTAGGGACAATTACTCTCATATTTGGACTGAATCGGCCTTGATATTGGCTCTCCATTATGACAATTTCGTGGTGAAACCTTTCGCCACGTTTATCAATGGCACTGCCAAGAATAAATAGAAAGATCTCCAAATGAGAAAGGAATATATTTATCTTGAGCAACATTCGAGCACCGAGTGCATGGGGGAGACGGTGGCTGAATCGGTAGAGAGGCGACTTGCAGTCCTGATGGACCCAGGTTCGAATCCTGGCTGGGGCAGGGGACAGTTTAAGGATTTGAATTTCATTTAAAAAAGCAGACTTTCCTGATCTACCAGATGACCCGCCGACATGTAGTAAAAATACCCCCGTTAATACCAATACACCAGTCCTGTATGGGACATCTCTAGCATGTATTCAATATGGGCGGTGGGTGTTAGCGCCGAAGTGGTGACATGTGGAGGTGTAGGAGGACTACTGGGCCTTGGGATAGGTTACTGCTCCCGAGATATAGGCCCTAAAGCCTTTGCCCAGAGTCGCCGGACACACACACACACACACACACACACACACACACACACACACACACACACACACACACACACACAAAACTTCGGCATCTTGTCTACAAGTTCCTCATAGTTCGATGCTCGAAAATTTCGCAGGTAATTATCGGTAAGAACTATGAAGATCTCTCAAGCAGCCCTTTGCAACTCAGGTAAGCTCTTTACGAAATCCTGATCATTGAATATAAGATGAATTTGAGGTACTATTGAGAAACCTGCCTTTACTATGGCCTCAGATACATTGCCTTGGACCTTCGTTAGCAAGCAGTGGAAGCCAGCACCATCTTGATCCATGGCATTCACAAAGTTCTTCATCAACGTTTCAAATGAAGTGGAGGCAAGAATACATTCTCAGGATCAACAAGAGGTTTGTTAAGACAAAGGAACCTTCCAGTCAAATCTTTCGGTCACACTGGACATTCCTTTTGTGTGTGATGCTTATCGTCTGCTCTGCTGTCCCATGAACAGAGAAAACACATGTGCTTTGTGTAACCTTAATAAAGTCCTAGAAGCAAGCAGATCCCTTTCAGGTCCCCACAGATGCTCCATTCATGTGTTTTGTAGCCAGTAGCAGTCAACTGAGTACTTATAGTTTCATAACTTTCATTCATTCCATGGGCATGCACAACTGGGACAGAAGGAAGCTCATTTTCATTATGGAGAAGGATTGCCTTCATTGCATTCTTCCCAGAATCTATGAATAACCGCCATTTTCCTTTTTGGTAAGGACGAGACTTACAAAGATGTTGCATTAACGATACAACATCATAACAGTAACAAATTATGTCATCCATCTTGAAGTATATTGAGAGATTTTCATATCTGTGATGGAAGGTGGTGGTATAAACTACACCTTGTAGCATGTTTCATTGTTGAGTCGAGATCCAGGGAAATAATTTTCTCCTTGGGGGAGTTAAGGTCTCTTATAAGGTCATGCAGCTCTACCTGACTGATGAGGTGTGCTTCCTTGCTCTCTAAATCTTTTTGAAATTCAGCATCCATGCAACACTCGTCCTCATTAGATTCTGATTCAATTGTGGTAATTAATGGAGGATCTGGAACTGGAAGCTCAGGGCCATTGGATGCTTGCCTTAGAGAAGGTTCATAAGGATACCTGATCTTGGACCGAGTTTTCACTTAATTCCCTTTGGAGTTGGTGAGGCAAAAGTGGCAGTCAGGACAGTGATTATTTGGTTCGTGCCCAACCACTGTTAGAGGAAAAGGCATACCTGATGGCCGTTTCATATGGTTTACATCGAGCTTGCATGCAATATGGGGTGCCCACTTCTTGCCTTGATTACCATCAGGACATTTGAAGTAATGTTTGTAAGCACGTTTAACATTATTTGTAATTGGTCTCTTCAGGCTTTCAGGTGTAAAGAGCCCGCAGATGTAGCAGAAAGAGTCTGATGCATTCTTACAGTTGCGGTGCTTCATTGCTTGCCAACACAGATCAAGGCATTGTAACAATAAAGAAAAGCTGAAATTGAATAATAGCATGCATAAGATTACCATTGTATACATTGGTGTAAAGAAAAAAAAAATCATTTGCTTGATGGTGGGAAAGTTTTATTCGACTTTCGGCTGTGACTGATTCACTTTGAGTTGCTAATATCTTGTGGTTTAGGCACTTAACTGAAGCTGATATAACCGCCACAATTACTAGTTGAATGCAGCTTTACAAGGTATATCTATCTCAATGACTGGAGTCGAGTCGGTTTTTCCAACACACGAGCAGACTTTCCTATGGTGTAATGGTTCTCGAAAACTGGATGTGCTGGCGATAATTGGACTTCATATTAGAAATTTACAGGTTCATGTTGCTTAGAATCACCTAAAAATATACAAGAACCATAACACTTCTTAAATTTTGTGGACCAATGTAATCAGTGGTCTAATCAGTGATTCAGAGGAGAGGGAAGGATGAGGTTGTTGCCGTGTCAGGGTCTGACATATGATGCCTCTGTAAGGATTACTTTTCCATTCTCCGTGATCGTGTTGATCGCCGTGAAATCCATTTACTCGTTTTTTGCTTTCCTGATTATTTTAAATGTTTGACCTGGCCAGTGTCACGTCACTGTAGACTATTTTTTTTTTTTTTTTTAATGCGAGGAAGAAGGAACCAGAGGCCATGAGCCCGCAGTAACAGTTCCCTCCAAGAGAAAAACATAATACAATAGAAGGCCAAATTCAAGATCCATTCATTTTGAGATGCCTGGACACACTGCGTTTGAAAGACTGGAGATCATAGGCAGCAGGAAATACAGACAGAGGGAGACAGTTCCAGAGTTGAACTGTTGCATAAATGAAAGACTGGGAGTAACGGTTAACTCTTGCATTAGAGAGTTGGACAGAAAAGGGATGAGAGTTTGCTACCAGACGGGTGCTACCGCCCTTCGTAGAGGTGGAGGAATGCAAGCAGACAGTTCAGAGGAGCAGTGACCATTAAAGTAGCGATAGAAAAGAAATAAAGATGCAACAGTGCTGCGAAGAGACAGAGGTTGAAGGGAGTCAGTAAGAGGAGGAGAGTTAATGAGATGGAAAGCCTTTGACTCCACCCTATTGAGAAGAGCTGTATGTGGGGAGCCTCCCCACACATGAGAGTTGTACTCCACACAGGGGCGGATAAAACCCCTGTATAGAGTCAACAATTGTGCAGGGGTAAAGAAAGAGCGGAGTCGGCTTAGCACACCCAATCTCTTGGAAGCAGATTTTACAAGAGATGTAATATGATCTTTCCAAGATAAGTCCCGAGTAAATGAAACCCCAAGCATGTTCAAGGATGATGCAGGATTAAGCTGAATATTATTAAACATTAGTGGGTATACCTGTGGAAGATTTTGTCGGGTTGATAGGTGTAAGAACTGAGTCTTAGATGCATTAAAAACAAACATATTATTTTTACCCCAGTCAGAGATACGAGCCAAGTCAGACATTAGGTGTGCCATAGCCTCATCCCTTGTTTGTTGAAGTAACTGTTGAGATGGGCGTTGCGGGAACCGAATGGAAAGGTGAAGGGTGGAGTCATCAGCGTATGAGTGGATAGGGTTAGATGTACAGCTTAGAAGATCATTGATGAATAAAAGGACGAGAGTTGGTGATAGGACAGAGCCCTGAGGAACACCACTGTTGATAGATCTAGGAGAAGAACGATGGCCGTCTACAACAGCGGCTATAGAACAACCAGAAAGGAAGCTAGCGATGAAGGCACAGATAGAAGGACAGAAACCGTAGGAGGGCAGTTTGGAAATTAAAGATTTATGCCAGACTCGATCGAAAGCCTTTGAGATGTCAAGTGCAATAGCAAAGCTTTCGCCAAAGTCCCGAAAGGAGGATGACCAGGAGTCTGAAAGGTAGGTGAGAAGATAGCCAGTGGAGCGTCCCTGACGGAACCCGTACTGACGATCGGAAAGAAGGTTGAGATAGGAAAGATGCCTTAAAATTTTTCTGTTGAGAACTGACTCGAAAACTTTTGAAATACAGGACGTTAAAGCAATTGGACGATAGTTGGAGGGTTGGCAGTGGTCACCCTTCTTGGTACTGGCTGAATGATAGCAAACTTCCAGCAAGAAGGAAAGGTACAAGTTGACAGACAAAGGCGAAAGAGTTTGCCTAGGCAGGATGTAAGCACAGAAGCACAGTTCTTGAGAACAACAGGAGGGACCCCATCAGGCCCATATGCCTTGTTAGTACTGAGGCCAGTGATGGCAGAAAATACATCAACTGAAGAAATTTTAATGTCAGCCATGAGGAAGTCAGAGGGGGGAAGTGATGGAGGAACAGCATAGGAATCGTCTAAGGTGGAATTGGAGGAGAAAGTCTGTGAGAAGAGATCTGCTTTATTAGTAGAAGAAATAGCTACAGAACCATCAGAGTAGAAAAGAGTAGGGAAGGATGATGTGGTGAAGTTGTTAGAAAGATTTTTGGCAAGGTGCCAGAAGGAGCGGGAAGAATTCGAGTTGGAGAGTTGAGAGCATTTAGTACGGATGAAATTATTTTTAGTAGAGCGAAGAACAGACTTAGCACGATTCCGGGCAGAAACGTAAAGATGTATATATGTCCCTGTTTGGGTATGTACATGTGTCCATATGTGAGAGTGGGAACAATTATGTGTGTTTTCATGTGTATCGTCCGCAAAACACACACACACACACACACACACACACACACACACACACACACACACAAAAGTGGGTACAAAACTGACACGTAGTTTAACTTTATTTTTTAACTTCTACTTGTATGACTAAGTTGAACATTTTTGTTGGTTTTAGTGTTCGAATCGTGGAGAGTATTATAATTCTCTCTGTCTGTCTCTCTCTCTCTCTCTCTCTCTCTCTCTCTCTGTTATTAAAATAGAGGTGTACGATATGTAGGAGGACTACTAGGCCTTTGGAGCAGGCTGAGAAGCCTATGCCCAGAGTCGAGCACATTAAAAAAAAAAAAAAATTGTATTTCCTTTTTTCCACAAATGAGTTTCTTTACTTCTCCACTCTGCCACCCCGTTCCACCACCCGGCCACTATCCTGCTACCACTCCTATCACTACCTTGCCAGCCAACACTCCTGTCATCACCCGTGACACCACCGTCACCGCACCTACCACCACCTTGCCACACCCCCTTACCAACACAGCCATCGCATCCGGGCAACAGCTGCCATTTTGTGTTGCCATTGCCATCGTCACAGACTTGTGATGCACAACAGGGAACTGACGTTTGATTATCTGCTGGTTATTCATCACTGTATTTATGGGTGTATACTCGTACACGTTCTGTATTACCTATTAAAGTACACGACTAAAGGTCAGTGCTGTTGACAATCACATGCTATTACTCACCACCAGCGACAGAGTTCACCATTGGCACAAGGGAATGTTAAGTCTGTGATTCTGAAGAGAGGTGATGGTATGAAAACGATTAAAGGATACTGCTTAGATGAGAAACACAAATAATCGTGTGTATTATGTCAGGATTTAAGAAATACCCACCTGCATTAGTTTCCCTGTTTACTTTCACCCCAGCCCCTTTTCCAATAGTCTTTTCTCTTTCCTGTTTGCTCTCCGCTCGGTTTCTGTGTTTGAATTGCAACCTATTTTCATCCCTGTCCTCTTTCCACTATTGTTTTTTTTTTCTCTCTCTCGTTCTTATCTGCTCGCCGCTCGGTTTCTTTACCCGTCTATTCTTCTGTTTTTCCTGCCCATCTGTTTCTTTCCTTTCGTGTCTCGTCCCTTCCCCTCTCCATCGTCTGTCTTGCCTTGCTGCTTCTCTTTCTCTTCTCCTACCAGTATCGATATCTGTAATTTTCTCAATGTCTCCTTTCAAGTGTGCCAATTTCCAGTCTGGATTTGAGCCTGTCTGTCATGGATTCTCTGTCCCCCTCTTCTTATCCTCAGTCTCTTCCATCCCCCTCTACTTCTCCTTCTTCCCTCTTTCCCTTTATACTTCCTACTCTTGTTTGTTTCTCCCCAAGTCTGTTTCACTCCCGTCTTACCGCCTCTCCCTTAACTAGCCTGTCTGTTGCCCCATTTATGTCGTTACTTTTAGTTAGATTACCAAGTCTGTTTTTCCTCTCAGTTACCTTTTCATTGGTCTCCTTCCCCACTCAATCCCTTCCGCTATTCCTCTTTGTTTGATTCTCTGCCTTTTTTTTTGGTGGGGGGGGGGTTGCCTGGCTGTTTTTCATACATGTCTTTTTTGTGTCT